>NC_091545.1:0-339583 GCF_030788295.1 Drosophila virilis
CGGCGTGGAGGTGCAGCCATCCTAATAAAGCGCACTATCCAACACATAGCGCTCACGCCGACAACCCTGGAGAAAATTCAGTGTGCGCCAGTTGCAATTACATTGCTAAATGGCTCAGTCATTAATGTTGCGGCCATATACTGCCCCCCGCGGGAACAATGGCTGGTTCAAGACTTCAACTACGTATTTAGACAGCTTGGTGCTAAATTCATTGCTGCTGGCGACTGGAATGCCAGAAGTTATTGGTGGGGCAACAGCAGATCAAATCGCAGGGGCAATCTACTCCTTGAAAGTGTGCAGCAGCAGAATCTTGACATCCTGGCAACTGGCTCGTCAACGCGCTTCCCAAATAATGCGCGCCAGTCCCCGACAGCCATTGACTTCGCAGTATATAAAGGTGTGCAGTATAGTCTACTAAAAATTAGTACCTCCAATGACTTAGGATCAGATCATTTGCCGCTGCAGATTGAACTACTGAGTAAGCCAGCAGAAGGCGAACCCAAGTGTCATCTTCTTCCAGCAAATGCGAGCATACCCAAATTTCAATTGTGGCTAAACATGCACATCAATTTGAACACTGAGCTTCACTGTGGCGATGATATTGACGAAGCGGTAGACATACTGGAAAATAATATCCACTCTGCAGCGAAATTTGCAACAAACCTAACTCACCAGCCTCGCCGAGGACAACCAAGGTATAACTACACAATCAACAGGCGCATTCAACAAATGATTGAGGCCAAGCGGCTGATTAAACGCCACATACAGGCATACCACAACCCGGCTGCTAGGCAAGCACACAACAGATTAGCCAACAGCATTAGCAGCGAAATCAAGCAGGCCAAGGCAAGAAGACTTGATGAATTGCTGGAATCTATCGATGCAAGAGATAGATACAGTATGCAAAAGTTATGGCGGCTAACGGGGAACATCAAAAGGCAGCCTGCACCTAATTTACCAGTGAGGAAGCACACTGAGGGAACTGGGGCTTCCCAGTGGTGCAAGACCACCGAAGAAAAAGCCGAAGCCTTTGCGCAGCACCTTGAACAAAGGTTTAGGCCAATGATCACCACACTGCCCTCTGACAAGAGCCATATCGAGATGCAAGTATCGCTACCGCTAGCCCAAGGTGAACTCAGCTTCCCTACAGTCACGCTAGGGGAAGTACAAACTATTATCAAAACATTGCAAACAAAAAAGTCTCCGGGGATTGACCGAATCGATAATCGCACGATCAAGGAACTGCCACAGTCAGCTGTAATGTACCTAATGCTTATTTTTAACGGTATCCTACGCTTTGGACACTTTCCTTACAAGTGGAAATGTGCCAAAATAACAATGATTCAAAAGCCAGGCAAGCCTTCTGATCAGCTTGGATCATACAGACCAATAAGCTTGCTTGCTGGCTTTTCAAAAATCTTTGAACGACTGCTGCTGCGCCGGATGTTCCAATTGGAGAACATCATCAATGCAATTCCGAGCCACCAATTCGGTTTCAGACGTGAGCATGCTGCTGAACAACAACTGGGTCGAGTTACGCAGTTTATACTAGAAGCGTATGAAGACAATAAATACTGCTCTGCGGTCTATATGGACATACAGGAGGCGTTTGATCGTGTCTGGCATGACGGACTGCGATTCAAGCTCAAACAACTATTGCCGGAAGTCCTCTACCGAGTTATGAACAGCTATTTAAGCGAACGCACATTCATTGTGGACTGCTGTGGAGGTACACGTTCCAGCCTAAAAGAAATCTGCGCCGGCGTTCCGCAGGGTAGTGTTCTAGGGCCTGTATTGTACACCCTATACACATCCGACATGCCCCTACCTGCACCGCTACGTCATAAACTGATGCTGGCAACTTATGCAGATGACACGGCCATCTTGTCATCGGCAAACTCGCAAGAAGATGCCATTGCCAATTTGGATTTGTTCCTTACCACCATAACAACATGGACACAAAAGTGGAGCATTAGCATCAACATTACCAAAACCAAGCACATAATGCACACTTGGAGAAACTTGCAGATGCCAATTCTTTCCCCAAGAATTTTGGATCAACGGCTTACCACAGAAGAAAGGATCTCATACCTGGGAGTACAAGTCGATAAAAAGCTTCTTTTGAGCAGCCACGTCACCACCATTGTCGCCAGGGTTAGAGACAGGGCCAAAAAGCTGCACTGGTTAATATCAGAAAGGAGCAAGCTGCCATTAAAATGCAAGGTAACACTTTATAAGCAGCTCATAGCCCCAATATGGCAGTTCGCACTTCCGGTCTGGGGATCACTTCTATGCGAAGGCCAATTTGAACGTATTCAAGTTGCGCAAAATAAGATACTGCGAACCATTGCTGGAGCACCTTGGTACGTGCGGAACCAAAGCATCCACACTGATCTGAAGGTCGTGCCGGTGGAAAAAGTGTACCAGGATGCTTGCTCCAGGTACTGGGCTCGGCTCAGCAACCACAGCAACGAAGAAGCCAAAAATATTGCCCTTAAAGCAAGACTCCCACAACGTCACCTAGGTGTCAGAAGAAGATACGCTGAAATGCTTCGGAAACACCTACCTCTGGGTCGCCTAGCACAGCAGCAGCGATCACAGCAGGTCCAGCAGCAGGAACTACCTTCTCAAGGGCAGTCAGGTCCGCTCCAACGCCCACCCAGCCTCAGATACTACCTTGTATTTGACATACAAGAACTGCTGAGTCAAACAATGGTGCAGCCCAACAACCTCCAGGATGAACGAAGCAGCCCGTCTCATATGCAGCTGTGCTCAACTCTCGCTGCCCCTACAAGGCCAGGAGCCCTCATTCCTCCCAGTCCAGAGACACCAAGCTCGCATCCAAATCCACAGACGCAGCGGGACGTGGCCACCGGTGCGAATCATGAAGCAGTGTGCAACACCATGTGCACACTTGCTACACTATTCATTATGGCAGCCAACCTCTATGTACTAGTACCACAGCGAGGGCCTAAGACTAGGACTATTTGCAGGACACGGCAACTCATCCAATTGCGAATGGCTGAAAGGCAGATAAAACAAAGATCGCGTTACGCTAACGAACCACTCAGATGGCTCCATACAACTCGTTGTCAAAGGGTTGCCTACTTACAGAAATTTAGACTGCGACATCCCACACAATGGAAAAAGGCCTTGATGCTTCGTTTCTCAAGCACCCATACTAATGGCATCTGGCGACAGGATCAACAGTGGTCACGCTGGAGACTCCAGCTTATTCAGATGCAACGGCTATCAGACTGGGTAGCTTCCAGACAATTGGGAATTTTCCCAGTCCTCAAATAATAATTTGACAGCAATCCCCATGCCAAGGCTGGGCAACTTCACTTGATTTGTATATAACATGTCACTTAATTCATTGTAAATACTCTGGGTATTAAATGAATAAAAAAACAGTCTGGATCCCAGTCCCCACTTCTCTGTCTGTCAACCAGGCATGGAGCTGGGCTCTGGAATCCAGACCGACATTGCGTTTGTTCCCTTGTGTCGAACGGTAAACAACAACAACAACAACAACCACTGGCATCAAAAAATAGAAAATCTTAATTTTGACCCAAATCGGCCAAAATGTCAAGGGGTTACATCACGTTTTTTATCAAAATCGGGGTCGGTTCGAAAATCAAACCTTTTTTGATGATTTTTTTTAGTTTCTCGGGCAAATAAAGTCTGATTTTCAAATATTATACCTTTTTGAGATTGTACGAATCCCTATTATCAATTGGCATTCAAACAAATTAAAAATCGATGGGTTACAAAAAGATGTGGACCCGAAAATGATTCGTTTGTAAAGTCAACCTTTCCTTATGATTTTTTGAATATCTCGGCCAAATAATGTCAGATTTTCAAATTTTATACCATTTTGGACTCGTAAGGATCAGTACTATCCACTGGCATCAAAAAATAGAAAATCTAAATTTTGACCCAAATCGGCCAAAATGGCAAGGGGTTACATCGCGTTTTTTGTCAAAATCGGGGTCGGTTCGAAAATCAAACCTTTTTTGATGATTTTTTTTGAGTTTCTCGGGCAAATAAAGTCTGATTTTCAAATATTATACCTTTTTGAGATTGTACGCATCCCTATTATCAATTGGCATTCAAACAAATTAAAAATCGATGGGTTACAAAAAGATGTGGACCCGAAAATGATTCGTTTGTAGAGTCAACCTTTCCTTATGATTTTTTTGAATATCTCGGCCAAATAATGTCAGATTTTCAAATTTTATACCATTTTGGACTCGTAAGGATCATTACTATCCACTGGCATCAAAAAATAGAAAATCTAAATTTTGTCCCAAATCGGCCAAAATGGCAAGGGGTTACATCACGTTTTTTATCAAAATCGGGGTCGGTTCGAAAATCAAACCTTTTTTGATGATTTTTTTTGAGTTTCTCGGGCAAATAAAGTCTGATTTTCAAATATTATACCTTTTTGAGATTGTACGAATCCCTATTATCAATTGGCATTCAAACAAATTAAAAATCGATGGGTTACAAAAAGATGTGGACCCGAAAATGATTCGTTTGTAAAGTCAACCATTCCTTATGATTTTTTGAATATCTCGGCCAAATAATGTCAGATTTTCAAATTTTATACCATTTTGGACTCGTAAGGATCAGTACTATCCACTGGCATCAAAAAATAGAAAATCTAAATTTTGTCCCAAATCGGCCAAAATGGCAAGGGGTTACATCACGTTTTTTATCAAAATCGGGGTCGGTTCGAAAATCAAACCTTTTTTGATGATTTTTTTTGAGTTTCTCGGGCAAATAAAGTCTGATTTTCAAATATTATACCTTTTTGAGATTGTACGAATCCCTATTATCAATTGGCATTCAAAAAAATTAAAAATCGATGGGTTACAAAAAGATGTGGACCCGAAAATGATTCGTTTGTAGAGTCAACCTTTCCTTATGATTTTTTTGAATATCTCGGCTAAATAATGTCAGATTTTCAAATTTTATACCATTTTGGACTCGTAAGGATCAGTACAATCCACTGGCATCAAAAAATAGAAAATCTTAATTTTGACCCAAATCGGCCAAAATGTCAAGGGGTTACAACACGTTTTTTATCAAAATCGGGGTCGGTTCGAAAATCAAACCTTTTTTGATGATTTTCTTTAGTTTCTCGGGCAAATAAAGTCTGATTTTCAAATATTATACCTTTTTGAGATTGTACGAATCCCTATTATCAATTGGCATTCAAACAAATTAAAAATCGATGGGTTACAAAAAGATGTGGACCCGAAAATGATTCGTTTGTAAAGTCAACCTTTCCTTATGATTTTTTGAATATCTCGGCCAAATAATGTCAGATTTTCAAATTTTATACCATTTGGGCTCGTAAGGATCATTACAATCCACTGGCATCAAAAAATAGAAAATCTTAATTTTGACCCAAATCGGCCAAAATGTCAAGGGGTTACATCACGTTTTTTATCAAAATCGGGGTCGGTTCGAAAATCAAACCTTTTTTGATGATTTTTTTTAGTTTCTCGGGCAAATAAAGTCTGATTTTCAAATATTATACCTTTTTGAGATTGTACGAATCCCTATTATCAATTGGCATTCAAACAAATTAAAAATCGATGGGTTACAAAAAGATGTGGACCCGAAAATGATTCGTTTGTAAAGTCAACCTTTCCTTATGATTTTTTGAATATCTCGGCCAAATAATGTCAGATTTTCAAATTTTATACCATTTTGGACTCGTAAGGATCAGTATTATCCACTGGCATCAAAAAATAGAAAATCTAAATTTTGACCCAAATCGGCCAAAATGGCAAGGGGTTACATCGCGTTTTTTGTCAAAATCGGGGTCGGTTCGAAAATCAAACCTTTTTTGATGATTTTTTTTTGAGTTTCTCGGGCAAATAAAGTCTGATTTTCAAATATTATACCTTTTTGAGATTGTACGCATCCCTATTATCAATTGGCATTCAAACAAATTAAAAATCGATGGGTTACAAAAAGATGTGGACCCGAAAATGATTCGTTTGTAGAGTCAACCTTTCCTTATGATTTTTTTGAATATCTCGGCCAAATAATGTCAGATTTTCAAATTTTATACCATTTTGGACTCGTAAGGATCATTACTATCCACTGGCATCAAAAAATAGAAAATCTAAATTTTGTCCCAAATCGGCCAAAATGGCAAGGGGTTACATCACGTTTTTTATCAAAATCGGGGTCGGTTCGAAAATCAAACCTTTTTTGATGATTTTTTTTGAGTTTCTCGGGCAAATAAAGTCTGATTTTCAAATATTATACCTTTTTGAGATTGTACGAATCCCTACTATCAATTGGCATTCAAACAAATTAAAAATCGATGGGTTACAAAAAGATGTGGACCCGAAAATGATTCGTTTGTAGAGTCAACCTTTCCTTATGATTTTTTTGAATATCTCGGCTAAATAATGTCAGATTTTCAAATTTTATACCATTTTGGACTCGTAAGGATCAGTACTATCGACTGGCATCAAAAAATAGAAAATCTAAATTTTGACCCAAATCGGCCAAAATGGCGAGGGGTTACATCACGTTTTTTGTCAAAATCGGGGTCGGTTCGAAAATCAAACCTTTTTTGATGATTTTTTTTTAGTTTCTCGGGCAAATAAAGTCTGATTTTCAAATATTATACCTTTTTGAGATTGTACGAATCCCTATTATCAATTGGCATTCAAACAAATTAAAAATCGATGGGTTACAAAAAGATGTGGACCCGAAAATGATTCGTTTGTAAAGTCAACCTTTCCTTATGATTTTTTGAATATCTCGGCCAAATAATGTCAGATTTTCAAATTTTATACCATTTTGGACTCGTAAGGATCAGTATTATCCACTGGCATCAAAAAATAGAAAATCTAAATTTTGACCCAAATCGGCCAAAATGGCAAGGGGTTACATCGCGTTTTTTGTCAAAATCGGGGTCGGTTCGAAAATCAAACCTTTTTTGATGATTTTTTTTTGAGTTTCTCGGGCAAATAAAGTCTGATTTTCAAATATTATACCTTTTTGAGATTGTACGCATCCCTATTATCAATTGGCATTCAAACAAATTAAAAATCGATGGGTTACAAAAAGATGTGGACCCGAAAATGATTCGTTTGTAGAGTCAACCTTTCCTTATGATTTTTTTGAATATCTCGGCCAAATAATGTCAGATTTTCAAATTTTATACCATTTTGGACTCGTAAGGATCATTACTATCCACTGGCATCAAAAAATAGAAAATCTAAATTTTGTCCCAAATCGGCCAAAATGGCAAGGGGTTACATCACGTTTTTTATCAAAATCGGGGTCGGTTCGAAAATCAAACCTTTTTTGATGATTTTTTTTGAGTTTCTCGGGCAAATAAAGTCTGATTTTCAAATATTATACCTTTTTGAGATTGTACGAATCCCTACTATCAATTGGCATTCAAACAAATTAAAAATCGATGGGTTACAAAAAGATGTGGACCCGAAAATGATTCGTTTGTAGAGTCAACCTTTCCTTATGATTTTTTTGAATATCTCGGCTAAATAATGTCAGATTTTCAAATTTTATACCATTTTGGACTCGTAAGGATCAGTACTATCGACTGGCATCAAAAAATAGAAAATCTAAATTTTGACCCAAATCGGCCAAAATGGCGAGGGGTTACATCACGTTTTTTGTCAAAATCGGGGTCGGTTCGAAAATCAAACCTTTTTTGATGATTTTTTTTTAGTTTCTCGGGCAAATAAAGTCTGCTTTTCAAATATTATACCTTTTTGAATTTTTACGAATCTCTGCTTTCACTTGGAATTTAAACAAATTAAAAATCGAAGGACTACAAAAAGATGTGGACCCGAAATTGATTCGTTTGTAAAGTCAACCTTTCTTTACGATTTTTTTTATCATCTCGGCCAAATAATGTCAGATTTTCAAATTTTATACCATTTTGGACTCGTAAGGATCAGTACTATCCACTGGCAGCAAAAATAGAAAATCTAAATTTTGACCCAAATCGGCCAAAATGGCAAGGGGTTACATCACGTTTTTTATCAAAATCGGGGCGGTTTGAATATCAAACTTTTTTGATGATTTTTTTTGAGTTTCTCGGGAAAATAAAGTTTGATTTTCAAATATTATACCTTTTTGAATTTGTACGAATCTTTACTGTCAATTGGCATTCAAACAAATTAAAATTTGATGGATTACAAAAAGATGTGGACCCGAAAATGATTCGTTGGTAAAGTCAACCTTTCCATATGATTTTTTTGAATATCTCGGCCAAATAATGTCCGATTTTCAAATTTTATACCATTTTGGACTCGTAAGGATCAGTACTATCGACTGGCATCAACAAATAGAATATCTAAATTTTGACCCAAATCGACCAAAATGGCAAGTGGTTACATCACGTTTTTTATCAAAATCGGGGTCGGTTCGAAAATCAAACCTTTTTTGATGATTTTTTTTGAGTTTCTCGGGCAAATAAAGTCTACTTTTCAAATATTATACCTTTTTGAATTTGTACGAATCTCTACTTTCACTTGGCATTTAAACAATTTAAAAATCGATGGGTTACAAAAAGATGTGGACCCGAAATTGATTCGTTTGTAAAGTCCACCATTCCTTATGATTTTTTTGAATATCTCGGCGAAATGTCAGATTTTCAAATTGTATGCCATTTTGGACTCGTAAGGATCAGTACTATCCACTGGCAGCAAAAAATAGAAAATCTAAATTTTGACCCAAATCGGCCAAAATGGCAAGGGGTTACATCACGTTTTTTATCAAAATCGGGGCGGTTTGAAAATCAAACCTTTTTGATGATTTTTTTTGAGTTTCTCGGGCAAATAAAGTCTGATTTTCAAATATTATACCTTTTTGAGATTGTACGAATCCCTATTATCAATTGGCATTCAAACAAATTAAAAATCGATGGGTTACAAAAAGATGTGGACCCGAAAATGATTCGTTTGTAAAGTCAACCTTTCCTTATGATTTTTTGAATATCTCGGCCAAATAATGTCAGATTTTCAAATTTTATACCATTTTGGACTCGTAAGGATCAGTACAATCCACTGGCATCAAAAAATAGAAAATCTTAATTTTGACCCAAATCGGCCAAAATGTCAAGGGGTTACAACACGTTTTTTATCAAAATCGGGGTCGGTTCGAAAATCAAACCTTTTTTGATGATTTTCTTTAGTTTCTCGGGCAAATAAAGTCTGATTTTCAAATATTATACCTTTTTGAGATTGTACGAATCCCTATTATCAATTGGCATTCAAACAAATTAAAAATCGATGGGTTTTTTGAGTTTCTCGGGCAAATAAAGTCTGATTTTCAAATATTATACCTTTTTGAGATTGTACGAATCCCTATTATCAATTGGCATTCAAACAAATTAAAAATCGATGGGTTACAAAAAGATGTGGACCCGAAAATGATTCGTTTGTAGAGTCAACCTTTCCTTATGATTTTTTTGAATATCTCGGCTAAATAATGTCAGATTTTCAAATTTTATACCATTTTGGACTCGTAAGGATCAGTACTATCGACTGGCATCAAAAAATAGAAAATCTAAATTTTGACCCAAATCGGCCAAAATGGCGAGGGGTTACATCACGTTTTTTGTCAAAATCGGGGTCGGTTCGAAAATCAAACCTTTTTTGATGATTTTTTTTGAGTTTCTCGGGCAAATAAAGTCTGCTTTTCAAATATTATACCTTTTTGAATTTTTACGAATCTCTGCTTTCACTTGGAATTTAAACAAATTAAAAATCGAAGGACTACAAAAAGATGTGGACCCGAAATTGATTCGTTTGTAAAGTCAACCTTTCTTTATGATTTTTTTTATCATCTCGGCCAAATAATGTCAGATTTTCAAATTTTATACCATTTTGGACTCGTAAGGATCAGTACTATCCACTGGCAGCAAAAATAGAAAATCTAAATTTTGACCCAAATCGGCCAAAATGGCAAGGGGTTACATCACGTTTTTTATCAAAATCGGGGCGGTTTGAATATCAAACTTTTTTGATGATTTTTTTTGAGTTTCTCGGGAAAATAAAGTTTGATTTTCAAATATTATACCTTTTTGAATTTGTACGAATCTTTACTGTCAATTGGCATTCAAACAAATTAAAATTTGATGGATTACAAAAAGATGTGGACCCGAAAATGATTCGTTGGTAAAGTCAACCTTTCCATATGATTTTTTTGAATATCTCGGCCAAATAATGTCCGATTTTCAAATTTTATACCATTTTGGACTCGTAAGGATCAGTACTATCGACTGGCATCAACAAATAGAATATCTAAATTTTGACCCAAATCGACCAAAATGGCAAGTGGTTACATCACGTTTTTTATCAAAATCGGGGTCGGTTCGAAAATCAAACCTTTTTTGATGATTTTTTTTGAGTTTCTCGGGCAAATAAAGTCTACTTTTCAAATATTATACCTTTTAGAATTTGTACGAATCTCTACTTTCACTTGGCATTTAAACAATTTAAAAATCGATGGGTTACAAAAAGATGTGGACCCGAAATTGATTCGTTTGTAAAGTCCACCATTCCTTATGATTTTTTTGAATATCTCGGCGAAATGTCAGATTTTCAAATTGTATGCCATTTTGGACTCGTAAGGATCAGTACTATCCACTGGCAGCAAAAAATAGAAAATCTAAATTTTGACCCAAATCGGCCAAAATGGCAAGGGGTTACATCACGGTTTTTTATCAAAATCGGGGCGGTTTGAAAATCAAACCTTTTTGATGATTTTTTTTGAGTTTCTCGGGCAAATAAAGTCTGATTTTCAAATATTATACCTTTTTGAGATTGTACGAATCCCTATTATCAATTGGCATTCAAACAAATTAAAAATCGATGGGTTACAAAAAGATGTGGACCCGAAAATGATTCGTTTGTAAAGTCAACCTTTCCTTATGATTTTTTGAATATCTCGGCGAAATGTCAGATTTTCAAATTGTATGCCATTTTGGACTCGTAAGGATCAGTACTATCCACTGGCAGCAAAAAATAGAAAATCTAAATTTTGACCCAAATCGGCCAAAATGGCAAGGGGTTACATCACGGTTTTTTATCAAAATCGGGGCGGTTTGAAAATCAAACCTTTTTGATGATTTTTTTTGAGTTTCTCGGGCAAATAAAGTCTGATTTTCAAATATTATACCTTTTTGAGATTGTACGAATCCCTATTATCAATTGGCATTCAAACAAATTAAAAATCGATGGGTTACAAAAAGATGTGGACCCGAAAATGATTCGTTTGTAAAGTCAACCTTTCCTTATGATTTTTTGAATATCTCGGCCAAATAATGTCAGATTTTCAAATTTTATACCATTTTGGACTCGTAAGGATCAGTACTATCCACTGGCATCAAAAAATAGAACATCTTAATTTTGACCCAAATCGGCCAAAATGTCAAGGGGTTACAACACGTTTTTTATCAAAATCGGGGTCGGTTCGAAAATCAAACCTTTTTTGATGATTTTCTTTAGTTTCTCGGGCAAATAAAGTCTGATTTTCAAATATTATACCTTTTTGAGATTGTACGAATCCCTATTATCAATTGGCATTCAAACAAATTAAAAATCGATGGGTTACAAAAAGATGTGGACCCGAAAATGATTCGTTTGTAAAGTCAACCTTTCCTTATGATTTTTTGAATATCTCGGCCAAATAATGTCAGATTTTCAAATTTTATACCATTTGGGCTCGTAAGGATCATTACAATCCACTGGCATCAAAAAATAGAAAATCTTAATTTTGACCCAAATCGGCCAAAATGTCAAGGGGTTACATCACGTTTTTTATCAAAATCGGGGTCGGTTCGAAAATCAAACCTTTTTTGATGATTTTTTTTAGTTTCTCGGGCAAATAAAGTCTGATTTTCAAATATTATACCTTTTTGAGATTGTACGAATCCCTATTATCAATTGGCATTCAAACAAATTAAAAATCGATGGGTTACAAAAAGATGTGGACCCGAAAATGATTCGTTTGTAAAGTCAACCTTTCCTTATGATTTTTTGAATATCTCGGCCAAATAATGTCAGATTTTCAAATTTTATACCATTTTGGACTCGTAAGGATCAGTACTATCCACTGGCATCAAAAAATAGAAAATCTAAATTTTGACCCAAATCGGCCAAAATGGCAAGGGGTTACATCGCGTTTTTTGTCAAAATCGGGGTCGGTTCGAAAATCAAACCTTTTTTGATGATTTTTTTTGAGTTTCTCGGGCAAATAAAGTCTGATTTTCAAATATTATACCTTTTTGAGATTGTACGCATCCCTATTATCAATTGGCATTCAAACAAATTAAAAATCGATGGGTTACAAAAAGATGTGGACCCGAAAATGATTCGTTTGTAGAGTCAATCTTTCCTTATGATTTTTTTGAATATCTCGGCCAAATAATGTCAGATTTTCAAATTTTATACCATTTTGGACTCGTAAGGATCATTACTATCCACTGGCATCAAAAAATAGAAAATCTAAATTTTGTCCCAAATCGGCCAAAATGGCAAGGGGTTACATCACGTTTTTTATCAAAATCGGGGTCGGTTCGAAAATCAAACCTTTTTTGATGATTTTTTTTTGAGTTTCTCGGGCAAATAAAGTCTGATTTTCAAATATTATACCTTTTTGAGATTGTACGAATCCCTATTATCAATTGGCATTCAAACAAATTAAAAATCGATGGGTTACAAAAAGATGTGGACCCGAAAATGATTCGTTTGTAGAGTCAACCTTTCCTTATGATTTTTTTGAATATCTCGGCTAAATAATGTCAGATTTTCAAATTTTATACCATTTTGGACTCGTAAGGATCAGTACTATCGACTGGCATCAAAAAATAGAAAATCTAAATTTTGACCCAAATCGGCCAAAATGGCGAGGGGTTACATCACGTTTTTTGTCAAAATCGGGGTCGGTTCGAAAATCAAACCTTTTTTGATGATTTTTTTTGAGTTTCTCGGGCAAATAAAGTCTGCTTTTCAAATATTATACCTTTTTGAATTTGTACGAATCTCTGCTTTCACTTGGAATTTAAACAAATTAAAAATCGAAGGACTACAAAAAGATGTGGACCCGAAATTGATTCGTTTGTAAAGTCAACCTTTCTTTATGATTTTTTTTATCATCTCGGCCAAATAATGTTAGATTTTCAAATTTTATACCATTTTGGACTCGTAAGGATCAGTACTATCCACTGGCAGCAAAAATAGAAAATCTAAATTTTGACCCAAATCGGCCAAAATGGCAAGGGGTTACATCACGTTTTTTATCAAAATCGGGGCGGTTTGAATATCAAACTTTTTTGATGATTTTTTTTGAGTTTCTCGGGAAAATAAAGTTTGATTTTCAAATATTATACCTTTTTGAATTTGTACGAATCTTTACTGTCAATTGGCATTCAAACAAATTAAAATTTGATGGATTACAAAAAGATGTGGACCCGAAAATGATTCGTTGGCAAAGTCAACCTTTCCTTATGATTTTTTTGAATATCTCGGCCAAATAATGTCCGATTTTCAAATTTTATACCATGTTGGACTCGTAAGGATCAGTACTATCGACTGGCATCAACAAATAGAATATCTAAATTTTGACCCAAATCGGCCAAAATGGCAAGTGGTTACATCACGTTTTTTATCAAAATCGGGGTCGGTTCGAAAATCAAACCTTTTTCGATGATTTTTTTGAGTTTCTCGGGCAAATAAAGTCTACTTTTCAAATATTATACCTTTTTGAATTTGTACGAATCTCTACTTTCACTTGGCATTTAAACAATTTAAAAATCGATGGGTTACAAAAAGATGTGGACCCGAAATTGATTCGTTTGTAAAGTCCACCATTCCTTATGATTTTTTTGAATATCTCGGCCAAATGTCAGATTTTCAAATTGTATGCCATTTTGGACTCGTAAGGATCAGTACTATCCACTGGCAGCAAAAAATAGAAAATCTAAATTTTGACCCAAATCGGCCAAAATGGCAAGGGGTTACATCACGGTTTTTTATCAAAATCGGGGCGGTTTGAAAATCAAACCTTTTTGATGATTTTTTTTGAGTTTCTCGGGCAAATAAAGTCTGATTTTCAAATATTATACCTTTTTGAATTTGTACGAATCGTTACTGTCAATTGGCATTCAAACAAATTAAAAATTGATGGATTACAAAAAGATGTGGAGCCGAAAATGATTCGTTGGTAAAATCAACCCAAAGGTTTGATTTTCGAACCGACCCCGATTTTGATAAAAAACGTGATGTAACCCCTTGTCATTTTGGTCGATTTGGGTCAAAATTTAGATTTTATATTTGTTGATGCCAGTCGATAGTACTGATCCTTACGAGTCCAAAATGGTATAAAATAAATAAAACTGCCAGTGGATAGTACTGATCCTAACGAGTCCAAAATGGTATAAAATTTGAAAATCTGACATTTTTGGCCGAGATATTCAAAAAAATCATAAGAAAAGGTTGACTTTACAAACGAATCATTTTCGGGTCCACATCTTTTTGTAACCCATCGATTTTTAATTTGTTTGAAATCTAACTGACAATAGGGATTCGTACAAATTCAAAAAGGTATAATATTTGAAAATCAGACTTTATTTGCCCGAGAAACTAAAAAAAAATCATCAAAAAAGGTTTGATTTTCGAACCGACCCCGATTTTGATAAAAAACGTGATGTAACCCCTTCCCATTTTGGCCGATTTGGGTCAAAATCTAAATCCAAAAATGATTCGTTTGTAATGTCAACCTTTCCATATGATTTTTTTGAATATCGCGGCCAAATAATGTCCGATTTTCAAATTTTATACCATTTTGGACTCGTAAGGTTCAGTACTATTGACCAAAATATTGTAATTATATTAAGCTTCACGTTTTGTTAACTGGAATTTGTAAACATCTATCCTAAATAAATCGGGACAAAGCTTGGCTGCCTACATATGGATGTGGGGCGTGTATGCTTAGAATATGTTGCTGCACCGTGGTCAAGTGGGAACTAATTCCTCTTTTGTGTTCACTCATATTCCTTTCACCCACTTGTTTCCATCCGGATGTACAGATACCGTACATACAAGTGCTCTGTCAAAATAAAGGAAAAAAGGTTGAATTATTACTTTATTTTTTAACTTTAATGCAATCCCCGATATTTCCATATAAATGCATCGATTTTTTTAAGTTAATTCAAGCATGTATTAAAAAAACATCGCTTAAATGTCTGTTGGCCAAATACACTTGATGGGATGGTCCAGAATTAACATTGTTAAGAATTATATTTGTTTGTTTATACAAAATTTATTTAATAGTTAATTGCTTTTAAAACGTTGAACTCATCATAATCTTATATTTGAACTTATTTTGGTATATACGTTTTTCTTATGAAAATTAAATTCGCTCATAGGTTTTGAAATATTTTTTGGTTTGCACAATTTTCATTTTAACAGTTCTCTTTTTATTATATTTTTTTGAATATAAATTGAAAGTAACAATTCATTTTTTTAATAATATGACTACATTTTAACTAATTTTTGAACAATTTTAAATAACCTGTGACTATTTAACATGTACTTTTTATTCTGATAATATACATGTGGTTATTATTTTGTTAGTATGGAGAGGGTTTTTTGTAGCTGTGTTCTTCATTTTCGGCACATGTTTTTAGCTAGGCTAAATATTAATAAAATGTTTAACAAGTGTATCAATATTACACAGATAAACAAATTAAGCTTGATTCGTTTAATAAAAACAGAATGCAGTTAAAAAAAATTATTTTGTAATTTTATACAGATAACTGACGTATTGATTCCAAACATTAATTCAGGATAAAAAAAAATGGATTTCAGGCAATTTGAATCAATTAAATAAAACAGGAGCATAAAATAGTTGACTGTTAAAATATATGCTTCTGTGTCAGTATATTTATTAACATTCTTTTATCATAATAAGAGCAAATAGGTTGCTTTCAATTATTGAGTGTTGCGATTTGTTTTCTTTAAAATTATAAATAAGAGGATAACTAAGCAAACGAACTTTCTGCCTCTTGTTGGGCGGCTCTAACCATTTCAATTGCAGCAACACGTGCGGCCGTTAACGTTAAATCCGCATTGAAGTTCGGTTTGTGCGTAGGTGACTGGCTAGGCGTACAGTTGGAACTCTTTGGCTTCCGGAACCAGTTTCCTAAACGGCGACGGCCCAGCGAGCCAGTTGACATATGACCGGAGCCATTACTAGTACTGACTATAGCGTCGCGCGACCGTGATTTTTTGGGCAAGGTATCGCAAGATCGGTATGATGACTTGGACGGTGATTCGGGTACTGAACTGTCGCCACTTGCCGATGTGTTGCCCTGTACAAGCTCGCATTCTGGCAACTCGTATTCCGATTGGTCAGAATAGTAACCCGGCCGTTCCCCATAGTTGTACTCAAACCCAGTCATCTCGGACACGCATAGTGCGTTGCCCACAAACTGTCGCTCCAGAGCAAGCGTATTAAGAAAGCGATGCTTACGGTTAGCCGAGCGGAAGCTAAAGTCGTACCACTTGCCCCGCGATTCGCAGTAGATCCGAAGTGAGTTTTTAATTGTATGACCAAACAGTTTTCCATCCCGCACGTTAACAATGCGACAACGATCCAAAAAGATTCGTCCCTTGTAGATGAACTGGCTGCGCTTGATAATATCTCGTTTGCAGTAAATCAGTTGGTTATCGAAAAGGAACAGTGTACAGCTGCTATTCCAGAGGTTCTGCTTTTGGCGCGTTGCGTCTACTTGAATGAAAAACCGTGTACTGTGCAGGTGTAGCGGTGGTCCTCTAAAATTTTGAAAGCTTGACTGATGCCGTGCAATGGTCTCACTGTGACGTTTTCCTTCATTTACAGCCTCTGTGATACCGCGCATCTTTTTCAGCGCCAAATTAACGGTGTTACGAGTATCAGGCACATCATGCTGAGATAGATTGATTTGTTCATAGTCTAAGATATCCGTTTGGACAACAACCTCATTTGCATCGTCAGCAATGTTACTGCTAAAAGCAGTCTTAATAAGTTCGTTAAGATGCAGTGGATAACGGCAAATGCGTTGCACTGGCGCCAGGAGATGCGCAGATAGGGGTAGTTCGGCTAAGTTCTCGGATTCACGGCAGCTTTTAAGAAATAGTTTTAAAATTAATAAGAGTTGAAGTGTCTAAGAAACAAGAACTAAAAAAACATACAGTATGTCAATAAAGTGTTTTTACTAACAAAAAAAAACTAATTTTTTGGGTTTAGTTGAAAATAAATGTACCTAAAAGTGAGAATTTTTTTTCAATTCTAATTTATTTCGATTCTATATTTTTCCTAGAACTTAATGGCAAAAAGAATTGTTAAATAACATTACCCAAACATTTTATAAAATTAAAAAACTAAAAACATTCAAATTTTATGCTGTCAATAAAGTGTTTTTACACGAAACTTTATTACTAAATAACAATGTTAAAAAAACAGGAATATTTTTTTTTAATACTTTGTGTGGCTGCCATTAGCGTCACATACAGCCTGCAATCGCCGTTTCATTGAAACAATAAGGTTTTGTATGTATGTTTCTGGAATCTTCTGCCATTCTTCCAGTACAGCAGCTTTTAAATCAGTTTTTGATTTTGGACTCCGCTTTGCGACTTTTTTTTTCAAATATGACCACACATTTTCTATTGGATTCATATCTGGACTTTGTGGTGGAGTGTCTAACACCTTTCCACAGTTGTACAACAGCCAAACTCTTACCATATGAGCTTTATGCTTCGGGTCATTGTCCTGGTAAAATTTAAAAATTGGCTTATTGTCCTCATAGAATCCAAATTTCTGTGCACTACTGACGAGATGTGTCTGTAAAATGCTCAGATATTGTCTAGCATCCATGGTATTCTCAATGAAGGTCAAATCTCCTACACCCTTGCTCGAAATACACCCCCACACCATCACTGATAGTTTTCCGAATTTAACGGTTGGAATAATATTGCGGTTTTCCAACGCTGTTAGTGGCTTTCTCCAGACTCTGGATGGCCCATCGTTGTAGAATAGCATCATCTTGCTTTCGTCACAGAATATGACGTTACTCCAAAAATCGTTCGAACTATTTACATGGACTTGAGCGAACGATAGCCGCTTCAAAATATTCGCCGCCGATAGTAGAGGTTTTTTCCTGGCAACTCGTGATGTGTAGTCATTGGAATTCAGTAATTTTCGGACAGTTTCATGTAACACATCAACACCACTTTCTTCCTTGAACTCCTGAGCAATATCCCTAAGCGAAATTTGTGGATTTTTCTCAATTTTTCTCAGAATTTTTCGCTTATCTCTGTCAGAAATTTTGCAGGGTCGACCACATACTGGCTTTGCCTCTAGCCTATCTTCCTTATTGGCTCTGTTTAATATGTTGTATATCGTTGCTTTTGATAAATTAAACATATCAGCCAGTTCCGAGACTTGACGTCCCATCTGATGGTTATAATACACCAGCTGAGCGACTTCAAAAGTTGTTCTTTTTCCTGGCATTTTATTTTTCATAAAATTAAAGCAAAACGTTATAAATTGCAATAGAAAATGACAAGAAAAGTCGAAGACACAAGAGAAGCCAAAACGCATGGGCCCAAATCTAACGGGATCACCCAAAAGAGAACGGCAAAACAATTTACCGTAGCTGTAAAAACACTTTATTGACAGCATAAAATGTGAATGTTTTTAGTTTTTTAATTTTATAAAATGTTTGGGTAATGTTATTTAACAATTCTTTTTGCCATTAAGTTCTAGGAGAAATATAGAATCGAAATAAATTATAATTGAAAAAAAATTCTCACTTTTAGGTACATTTATTTTCAACTAAACCCAAAAAATTAGTTTTTTTTTGTTAGTAAAAACACTTTATTGACATACTGTACTTCTCTAAAATGGTGCGTGCGTCTTTACTGCGTTCGTAAGATTCGAGTTCAATAAGTGCACGTGGATAAGCATTACAGTATGTGGAGTAGCAGAGGAATTCTTTATGCTAGACATAAAAATAAAGTTTATATATGAAGTATTATTAGACACTTATTAAAATATTTTGTTGGCGTTTAGGCTTTTGGATGAATATGCTTAGGAACACAATTCAACTTTTAAAAAGCTTGCTAAAACTATTGCCAGTAACCATTTTAATTCTTAAAAATTTTTAATCCTCATTACATATAAAAAAGTTAAAATGCTTGCTAGATTATACTGATTTTTTTTTAATATAGAAAGTACCAGTAAAATGTAGTATATGTATATGTTACACATTTTCAACACGCTCGAAAAAAAAGGTAATAGACTCACTCACCATTTTTAGAAATACTTTAGATACTTGGTTCTGTTCAATGCCGTTGCGCAGTGCTTCCAGAAACTTTCGCTGAAACTTGTAAATGGCTGTTATATTGGAAAATATAAGTCGTATGCTGTTGGGAGAAAATATATCAATGCGTTTGCTCATGGCAGGCAAAAACCTAAAATAATAAAGATGAATTATTTTTTGTGCGTATTTCTTGACTATTGCGTTATTTACTTACCCATCGCAAATCGAAGCGAGAAGCTTTACGTAATTAATTTCAGTTTCGAGGAGCTCACGAACAGCACCGTGCTGCATTATATCGTAACTGTCCTGTTGCTTACTAATGCGCGGTGGTAACGTGAGGACAGTTGATGAGGGTAATTCAATGACTATAGTTGTGATGTTACTCTGATCCAGAATCATGAAATTAGTACTGTTATCGCTGGTGTTTAGTTCACTAACGGGCACTGGAATTTGGATGTCTGTAACTGCTGCAGGAAAAGATACATCATCTCTCTTCGTCTTTCGCATATTTAGCAGAGCATTTATTTCACAGTTGTGAATTATGCGCACAAATTCTTTGGGAAACCAGCCAAGTTCAGGATCATGAATATCTTCTACAAGACTAACATCCTCCTTTTTAATGCGTCCAAACCACCAGGGGCCTACTTCCTTCCGCAATATCTCGATTAAATTACCCCGCTCCAGACCCAGCTCTTGGGGCCCAGCCGCGGTAAAGTTGTAGAGCACTTCCGCATAAATGGGACAGTAGTTGTTTGCTGTAAGGTAAGTTGATATGCGTTTGTATCTTATGTCTCTACGGTAACTCATGGACAATCGCGTACACTCCAAATCAGACAAATGAACTGATTGGTGTTGCATGTATAGCACTAATCATAAGGGTTAGATAGTTGAATCGATGATCACATTTATTTACGGTGGACTGAATGAGGAATTTTAAACAATTCCCTATACATTAAACAGCTATTTTCTTTTGAATAATAAGTAAGTAATTAAGTAATATTTAAAAAAGATATTTGTTACACTCTTAAGTAATATTTTAAATGACTTTCTGTAAATTAAAGTCCCGTGGTGGCACATTTCATCCAAAAGGTATGGATATTGAAAAATGTGAAATAAACCTGTAGTTAATGTTAGATCTCGGATAATGCATTAGAAGCCAATTGAATAGTCCACAATAAAATATGTACTTGCTTATGATTAGCGTTGTGTGTTGCAAACCAATCAGCCAGTTAGGCAACTAGTCAGGACATACGTACCTTCCTCATGTGGCGCAATGCTGTCACTATCGCTGTCCTCTATATCGGTTCTGCATTTCCCATATATTTCTAAACCACTGGGTTGACTGAGGGAGCGCATAGGTAAAGACTCGGGTGCTTCGCGTTCTATATTGCAAATGTTGCCTATATTAAGATGATTTTTCACCGGGGGTTTTACAGCCGCTTGTTCCATTATGGTGCTTGTTTTGGCAGAATGACAACGGCGTATGGTACGTGCCTTTGGGTCCATGGCACTCGACGGGTTGGTCAGGGCACTGGCTGCTCGTGGCTGCCCGCACGACAGAGTGCGCATATACTGTTCATCCAGCTCTGGCTCGATTTGAATACCGGAGTCACCAGAATTGCACTTGTCGCGGCGATTACATTTTGTCTTTCTACGTTCCTTTGATGTGCGCCAAATTAACGGTCCAAATCGGTATTTGGCGGAGCTTGTATCTACGCCATAGTTGTCTGTTGTGTCAATCTTATTGTCTTCAGCTGGCGCAGGTGCTGTAATGGAGACCATCGGACTTATAGGCATTGGCTTTGAGTCCGCGTTGGCGATTGCCCCTGTGTGCAAGGGCGTAACTTGCAATTGATTTCTATTATTTAAGTAATGTAATGTGCGTTTAAATTTCTGTAAGACGCCCAGACTAGTGTGTCTCTCTTCAACTATACCGCAGTCAAAACTGGTTTTAGTTGTAACAGATGCATCCTTTGTTAGCTCACGAGCTTCCGCAAATTTATTTTGGAGGTACTTTGGCGATATTACCGAGCCTGTAAGTGCTGGACTCGAAATGGAACGCATCTGTTGCGACTGAAAAAAAAAATATATTAGAGGATAAAACTGATAATAATAAGATAAATGTATTTCCGGCTACTATTTTTATTGTTTACATAATGCCTGCAATTGGCCTCAGTCGGTTCTCTCTTCCATGAAACAAGTATATTATCATGTCAAATTTAATTTATTATAATAAAAAGTTACGTTGGTTTAGCTGTGAGTGACCGACTTGGTGCATACTATGCGAGAGTCTACATACCAATGCATGTGTTAACATAAAACCATTGTACCCTTTATATACCCTGAACCCATTAAAAGTGGGTATAAGGGTATATTGTATTTGTGCAAAATCCAAATGTATGTAACAGGCAGAAGGAAGCATCTCCGACCCCATAAATTATATATATTCTTGATCAGCATCCAATAGCCGAGTCGATCTGGCCATGTCCGTCTGTCTGTCCGTCCGTCCGTCCGTCCGTATGTATGAACGCAATGATCTCAAAACCTATAAGAGCTAGAGACTTGAAATTTTAAATGTAGGTGCTCCTAGTTCCCGCGCAGATAGAGTTAGTTTCCGATAATCGATAACCTACTCCGTTTCCAAGCAATCGATAAAAATCGATATCGATATCCTGTTTTTTGCGCAATTTTGGTAAATAAAAAGAGCTAGAGTCACCGAACTTGACATATAGCTTTTAAAATAGAATATATATATGCATTTGATGTTGGAAGAAGACGGTATCCCCTAGTCGGGAACTCCCGACTAGAAACTCTTACTTGTTTAATTTATTTGATGTTAGAATAAGAGGGTTCAGGGTATTCTCTAGTCGGGAACTCTCGACTAGAACCTCTTACTTGTTCATATTATGAACAAGTTTCACAAAATTTTATTCGGTCATAACCCAAACCAGGCCAGTTATTTATTTGCCAAAAAGAATCTGGTTTAAAAAAGTTGATTCTATATTTAAAGATAAATTGTTTGTTATATATCTGCACATGCAAATTAACAATTCATGTATATATATATGTATATTATTGAGTTTACCATTTATTGCAAAACACCACATAAGAACTAAATAATTATGTTTTGCGATATTGTGCCTAACCCAACATGTTTAAAGAATTTTGGAAGTTCTGCAGTGGTGAATTGGCGAAGAACGCTTATATAAAAGGTTTTGTTTATGCACTTTATAATAGTCAGTTAGTTAAACATTGTTATCATATCGTGAACCCATTAAAATTGAATAACAAGTAAGTGGTTCTAGTCGGGAGCTCCCGACCAGGACATACCCTGAACCCTCTTATTCCAACACCAAATAAATTAATAAAAAAAAGTTCCCTTGGCAGGGCTCGAACTCGCAACTGACCGCATTACTTGCTGTCGACTCTACTCAACAGCCACACCAGCAAAAAAGTAATACTTTCCCCGGTAGGGCTCGAACTCGCGACATACCGCACCACCTGCTATGCCTCTACTCAGCAGCCACACCAACAATTAAGTACTTATGATAAAAAAGGAACTTAAATAACTTTACAAAAAAAAGATGCAATTACCATGCTGTTAGAATGCGAAGCAGACGCGCATGAATGTGTGTGTGTACATGTACACAGAAATTCTTAAAGCTGCTGCCCCATTCAATTGCGCAGTTGCATATAATTTTGGTTTTTCTTAACCGATCTTTATGAAATTTTCTACAGTATATCTTATTGTACCATAGAATATTTGTATATTATGAAAAAGTCAATTGCATTTAAATTGTTGCTTAAATTGGTTGGCAATAAAAGTTGGGTTATTAACTTGATTTATAGCTGTTATGCGGTAGCGGGGAGGTTGCGATAGGTATGAAATGAAAGATACTTACAATATCTATAGTATTATAGAAGCAACATATCATGTTTGGTGGCTCTATCTCTTATTATTTATCCAATTTGCTAAAAAAAAAACCAGGATGTCGATATCGATTCTTATCGATTGCTTGGAAACGGAGTAAGTTATCGATTATCGGAAACAAACACGATCTGCGCGGGAACTAGGAGCACCTACATTTAAAATTTCAAGTCTTTAGCTCTTATAGGTTTTGAGATCATTGCGTTCATACATACGGACGGACGGACGGACAGACAGACGGACATGGCCAGATCGACTCGGCTATTGATGCTGATCAAGAATATATATAATTTATGGGGTCGGAGATGCTTCCTTCTGCCTGTTACATGCATTTGGATTTCGCACAAATACAATATACCCTTATACCCATTTTTAATGGGTTCAGGGTATAAAAACAGAATTGCGGGCTCGAACCAGTTCGTTTCCAAGCCATTCCGCAGCCTTTATCAAAAGTCCCAAGCTTACCTTGATTAAAAAATGCACTATTGCATAAAAAACATACTATAATTTTCCTGATACCAAATCTGAACTTTAAGAGAGCAATTATCTTGCCTTATTCAAATGATTAATAAAAGAATTATTAACAAGAAAAGCGATCAAGTCAACGGTTCCAAGAAATGCACTCAGTTACCCGATGAGGATTCAAACATACATATGTGTGTATTTATGCCCTTGCTTTTTATATAGCTTCCTCCACAGATGTACTGTACATCTTTTGGAATGTGGTCAAAAATTATTCATATTAATACATATAACTGGAAATCGGTACCGGGCTACCTAAAAAAACACAAACATAATCTCTACAGATAAAACTGATTTTTCTGACATATAAGAACGCACACCGGATACCTACATAGAAGCATACATGCATGTAAGTTTGTATGCCTTTCAATATATGCATGCATACATATATGTTTGTGTGCATGTCTGCATATATGTATGCATGTTTGTTTGTATAAGTAAATGCATACATACTTACATATGTACGTACAGACAGACATTTATCTATGTAAATACAGACGTACATATATATATATATATATGTATATATATATATATATATATATGTACATACAAGCATACACACACACATACAAATACCTGCATATATACATACACTTGAACAAACGTACATATGTACATACAAACATACGTACATACATATATATGCATATACATACATATGTACAAACATGCTAACATCCATGGCCATATATGTAAATATAAATAAATATACATCAAAAAAAAAAAAAGAAAAAAAAAACTAAGAAAGCACTACACTACTGGCTGAGCATGAAAAACTGCAGAGCCTATTTGAATTCTTGAGAATCGAGGAGTGGAGCACTTGGTAGGAATTCGTTTTATTTCAATTTGCAGTACTGCTACAAATAAGCTTGGTCTGCGTTTGGCATTAGAAATCAAACATACATATTTACATTTATAAATATATGCATGCCCACACACACACATATACAAACCCTTTCGGGTATAAAATAAATGTTCTCAAAAAGCTTTGAAAATGATTTTGAAACTGATCGGATGGTAAATAAACAACTGTCACTCAAACGTTTTCCGCTAATTTAGCACTGTTACGGATGGAATTTCCCATATCACTGAAACACGTATTCATTATATTCTTATGTAGAACTCTGCAAATAAGTTGGAAGCAAATTGGACGCTACTTAAAACTTTGCCTATAAAATCATTGAATCGCATTTCTACCGAAGGATTTTAGAATTTGTGAAAAATGTTTAACACGTCTCAAACGATTTTCATATAAATCCTTGAAAATGAGCTTGAGGGCAAAACGTCATCCACCAAATCTTTGACCTCCATTTCCACGAAGGAGGAATAAATTTTTGAAAAAGTGCGAAACACGTTTCAAATGAATTTGAACAAAGATTTTTGAAAATAAGTTTGAGGTCGATGCGATGGTACGCTTAAGGTTTCATACAAACGATTTTCGCGATTTTTCCATACGTGCGTGTGGAATTTCCTAAAACCTCGTCTTAACGTACACCTTCATCTCACAACTTAACTACAGCTCTCACGGTATGGGCTGGTCGTTGATCACCAATCAGTCGACCAGGCAAACAGTTTTCTATATAAAGCTATATAATACTTATATACTAATACTTCTTACAAAATACTTTCTTTTTACTTAATAGTCAACGATTTTTTAGTTGACTGAATGGTCAAAAAGCTATAACTGTTATTTTACAGAGTGGATTATCATACAGCAGCCGCATATAAGCACCACTCAATGTGCGACATGAACATATTAAAAAACGCTTTAGTTATATTTAACGAGATAATATATGCTAAATACTTACCAAGCACTCGCTGTTTCCGCTACAGTGAATACCAATTATGCTGACATTATCCTTTCCACTTTTTGGCAATCTATACAAATAATAATTCATTAGTGAAATTTGCTTACAGATATGTAAATTCTATAAATCAATATTTAAAAGGGTTGCAAATGTAAAGGACGTGCCAGCACATGGAACAGATGATAACACAAGTTTACCTTGCTTTGCGGGTTTTGAATTCCTTTGCTAGGAAAATTAATGCTAGCAGTAGTCGAGAGTAACCGACTAGGACATATAGCGTTTATCGACACAGATGTCGAAAGATTAAGTTGAACGCCATGCGAATGTATATAAAAATACACACAAGCATACATGTCGCTAAAATAGGATTTTTCTCTCGGTCGCACAGTAATAATAGTATCCGAATATACTCACGTATATATCTGGGAGCAAGGCTGTGCTTTTAATTTTGAATGGGGCTGGTATCCCAAAAGCAAAAAATGTATTCGCGTGTGATATATGTGAATTTGCAATTTACAACGAATTAAATCAGAAAATGCGTATAAGAAATAGTTGGCATTTCTCCTGTCAGGATGCAGGATGACTATTATGTACATGGTCAATATCCATCACATCATTCTAAATATTCCTTTACTTCATAATTGTAATGTCAAAATAAATAATACTTTTTTCTGGTTTGTTTGAGTTTCATTTCTGTTATCACATTTTAATAATTCCCGATAGTTTGTTTACCTATTAAAAATATTATTAAAACGTCCGCACTTTCCACTCATCAACCCACTGGTAAATGCAGTTTGCAAGAAAAATTTTTTCGGTTCTATATTTTTCGTTTTTATTTCCGTTTTTTTCGCGATTCCTTGGGTTTTCATGTTCACTTTAACACTGTGTTAGTCTTGAATGTCATAATTCGATGGTTGCGAGTTTATGTGCATTCAAAGTTTCAAGTTTTCGAACGCAAAATTGTATTAAACATATTCTGGTGATATACTCCGTACCGAAATGTGAATAGTGCTTACTATGTTCCACATAGGCAGACTGATCAACAAAGAATTCCAGCCGACGCAGTAAGGAGCCCAAAAACAACCCTTGTATAACAACGCTTGTATAATTTTCAA
The DNA here is from genome assembly GCF_030788295.1 of Drosophila virilis. Lineage (NCBI taxonomy): Eukaryota > Metazoa > Arthropoda > Insecta > Diptera > Drosophilidae > Drosophila > Drosophila virilis. Next base: position 26,749 of record NC_091545.1, read on the forward strand.
TTGAGCATTTTGTAAGCGGGACTCTGCAGAGGGTGTTATTTGAGTGAGTTTCTTTTAAAGGATTTTGAGATAAAATTGTTGATCAATAGTGTATACAAGCTACTTAGCCTGAAAAATAGAAACCTCATGTACACACTCACCTACAATACATACAGATGTGAATTGAGTGTTTTCAGAATCTTCAAACTAAAGTTTTTGAAGGATAAACTGAAGTTTACCATGCAACGTGTTTTGTTTTATGATTAAAAATGTTGGCTTTAATTTCCGAGCAAACATAACTGCTCAAAAGTATATAGCTCATTGTTTTCATGCTTTTAATCCGGACACTTGTTTGCGTGTTATGTTTGAATAGAAAGCCTTACGGAAACAGCTGTTGCGAGGTTGTTTTAGGCACTACCTAAGGAAACGCAGCTGCACTACTCACTCAAAATTTCAACCAACTGCAGCCAGAAAAACTCAAAAAGGATCCCAAAGGGAAACTGTTCGCAGTTTTTATTAAGTAACAAAACATCTGCCGGTGCTGGCATGCTTCAAAACCAGTTTTTGGTGGTGTCCGTTGCTGTAGTTATGATTTTATATTTTCTTTTCACCAGCTACCTTTAAAATGCGTGTGACAGTAATACCTATAGTTTTTGGTCGTAGGAAAGCTGGAAGTCCTCATTTGGCTGGCTTTGCTTTGAAGAGAAAAATGTTATGTCTTACTGAGCGTTGGCTCTACACTCTTCTTAGAGTTATTTGCCCTCTTTTTCAGAGGGATATAAAATGTCACGAAATGAAAAAATACTTATTTTTCAGACAAACACCCTTACCTTTTGAGATACACAAATGATATATACTACTATTTTATGTTTAACCTCTGAAAATGGAATAGTAATGGACATGCACAGTATCCAATACAAAAAGTCCGAAAAAAACACATTTACAGTTAAAATTTTCGAGTTGCTTGGATAATATATGGTGTTAATTTTCTTCCCTTTCTATCTTTCTTCAGTTGCAAATAGATTTATTTCCGGGAAATATATATAAACAAGAAAATTATGAAAAACTAATGAGCGCGATGAACTTGCCGTTGTTATAACTATGATTTATTCGAAACATACACAAAAATACCAGTGAGAGTGCTCTAATGGGGAGCATCTGACTAGGAGATACCCTGAATATTATTTCACTTACACTTACAACAAGAATATACTAGTATTATTATAAATAAGTTAAAAAAGTAAGTAAAAAAGCAGTAGACACACATACAGTACAGTATAAAATACAATCGCAATTGCAATTGTATGTATGCATGTGTGCATATGCATGAAGAAATTCTTTCATTTTACGCTGACAATGTTGTAACCAAACGTTTTCCTTAACAACTTCTGGTTCTTATCTAAGTATTTTCGATGGTTTCAGTGACTGTTGCGATTAAACTGTCTATAGGTCTAGCTGGAGAATAAAAGCGAAACCAGTCTTATCACACACCTAGCAAAAGCAACTATTTAATGATAGCGCAATAGCTTTTCATAACTAACGCACAATATCACATTGCGTATCGCAAGTAACACATTTTATAGATATAGTACGCGTAAGTTTTTATAACAAAAAGTAGGTGTCCCGCAAAGAAACGATTTAAATTACGAAGAAGGGATGATTTAGTGCTTCTAGTTTGAACACAAAGCAGGTGACCCGCAAAGACACGAGGTAAATTATGAACAAGGTACGATTCAGTGCTTCTAGTTTTGGTATGGTTTGCAATTAAAAAACATTTCTTCACATATGGTGATAATGTTTTCTGCTGTTGCTCCCTGGAAATTTTATAGCAACTAATCAAATGTTTTGGGCATACTCAATTGCTATCATAATGCCTTTACTCATTCGCAAAGACACCCTACATAATTTTACTTTAGATACAAGATATTACGGGTGGTTTTAAATTTGCCAGGTGCAAGGATGGGAAGTATATGTATTCTGAATCAGCATTTGTCCTTGGTTTTTCTATCCAGTTTAGTTTCTCAGTTTTATAAGTATCGTCTTAAGACTCTGCATACCTCTCTCATTCTATTGCAAGCAATATATATGTATGTCAAAACCGCCCGGATATATATGTATGTCAATACCGGCCGGATCAGTTTACTATTTCATAACCTGCCTTAGTAACGTTCGCTTCTATCTAACAAATAAATATTTCTTAAGACAAGAATCTAATTTTCGAGTGTTCGTTTCCAAGGCAGCTTGATTATATACTGATCTGATATTAAAAATATTTCTGAGGGACCAGTTTACATAAAAGGCATGGATATATCGACTTGGTTATTGATACTAATCAAGAATAAAGATGTATACATATATACTTTTGAAGATCTCTTAAATTGCCTTCTACACATTACATATTTTATAGCAATTCATTTTCAAACACATTTCATAGTTAAATTAAACGTTGTACATTTAGTTCTTAGTCTCTGAGAACTATAGGCAATACAAACAATGGTCAGGCAGGAAGACATGGCTAGATAAACAGGACTTAATTTTATTTCTGTAAGTATACTTCTAATACTTATTACATACATATTCGAAAAATCCATTCTTATTCGAACTTTAAGCTTTATATTCTAACTTACACTTGCGATGATGCATTATTATTTGGACACTTTGATGCTGTGAAATCTATTGAATCTATTAGATCACTTCTACTGGGAACGGGCACCAGTTTGCGTTCTTCTGATGGTTGTTCAGCATTCTTAGGGTTTAATTGGACTGTTGCCAGCACTTTTTCGATACACACTAACAGACTCATCTGCACAACTGCTACCGCTTAAGACAGATGCATTAGATTTTGCTATCGTTTTTTTCTTGTCATCCAAAATGCTGCACACCAGGAATTCTCTACGTGATGCCTTCTCTGGCACATTTTGCAGTTGTAGACTTTTGAATTTTTGTTGCAGCAGCAGAGAAATGTCTTCTGTTGATTTTTAATAAAAGGTTTGTAAATTTCATTTAATTGAGCTCCATGGTTTATCTGCTTCCCATATATAAATACCCCGAAAGCGCAAGTAACAAAAGTCAGACAAATATATGATAGAGCACTGAAATTTATATGGATGACCGGTGAGACTGCACTTCATTTAAATAAGTTTAATTTATACAGATTTCGGCCAGCAAATGTTCAGTATTGTTATTTGCAATAAATCGTACTTATCCATATTAACTCAAAAGCACCATATTATTTGCCGAATTCACATTAATTTTAATGTAGTTTTTTCTTTTAGGCTGACGTTCATCCGACGCGTTGCCTATTATTCGACTACAATTCAACAACAAAAGTCAACCATGAGCTATCGAAATGCGATATATTTTGAGCAACAGCAATAAAAAAAAACATACTCAAATTGGGACTGCTAAACTCAAAATGGTTATGCACTTACTGTATTCATAACAGTATTTTAACAGAAAATTCAAAAGCACTTTTAGCTTTATTTATGTTTTACGATATGTTAAAAGGTTTAAAAACCAGAAAGTGGGGTGTTAATTTCAAATTCAATAAACCATTTTCCTGACAATTAAGCATTTGGTTAAGTAAGAGGATTGTTTACCGATAAGCTAAAAATTGTTTTAATGTAAGCCTTACTACTAGATTACATTTTCTCCATCCTTCATCCAAATGGCAGCTTTATGCATGATAAAGTAATTACTTGTCAGAAATACAGAATTTAGCTTTCAATATATTATTTCATTTAATTATAAATGCTTAAGTCAATAAATAAGTGACTAACCTACTGAGTTATAGCTCAGTCAAAACTGGGCAGGCACAACACGTATTTTTTTTTTTTTTTTTTTTTAAATTAAACTGGTCCTTTTAAATGGTAAATTTTAAATAGTCCTATGCTTTTACAAAGTAATTTAATGAATGACAGTTATCATTTGTTGATAATACGTAAGTACAGTTGCTTTTATAAAATCCAATCATTGAGGATTCTGTAAAAGTCAACCAAAACATACTACAATTTTGTACATGATTTGTTATACCCTTATAGAGGTATTATAATTTTGTCATGAAATATTTAACTCATAGAGGGGAGATATCTTTATAAAAGGTTCATATTTCTTTTGCAGGAAGTACATAGTAGCAGTACATAGGTGCTGCTAATAGATATGTGCACATGAGGTGATCTTTAATAAATTTATTTTAATACTTCGAAAAAAAGGTTAGAAGATATTTTATCTTCAGTGTTCAGACATTGGGTAATATCGGGCTTTATTGTTCCTTTACGGGCATTGCGCGCTTCGAAATGCATTTTCGTCCTGAACTTCTAGTTTTCGTGGCTTTGACGAGCCAGGACGAAAATGAATTTCGAAGCTCGCAATGCCTGCTTCTTTATTGCTCTAAGCTCATACATTACATATTAATTAATAAATATAACACATACCTTACAATAGTTTCCACTGGTTGCAGATTCGGTGAGGCTGAAATTCTGACCGGAAGTGAATTGCATCGTGGCAGTTTCCGTTTATTACGGCTCATCATCAATTGGTGTTCTTGATTTGGCATCTCACTGTGGTCTGTATTTTCTAAGATATTTTTCATGGTGCTAAAAAGCAAAGAAAGAAATTCATTTATATTATTTTATTTTCAGCTGGTATTACTGGGCGTTGTGAGGCCCAAAGAATTGATTTTGAGCATATAAGTTAAACTGATTTGGTCGCTAAATAAATCGGAAAGGACTGTCTTCTACGCACAATATATAAAGTACAGTTTCACAGATATGTAAGGATGATTGTGAAGCCACAAATTTTTCCAAAAAGGTAAAATTTGAGTTTGCGAGCCATCGGATGGTAAACAAAAAACTTTATGATCCCTGGTGAAATTTCATATAAGGCTGGCTTTTACGGGTTAGGCTGTGCGCTTATCGCCAATCAGTAAGTCAGTCAGTACAATAAGTTGTATATATAGAGAGACCAAGCTTTCAATATAAATAGTTTCGTGTGCCCTTACCTTTGTAGAGTTTCCGTAGGCACATGATTGGACTGCTGATATTCTTTGACATCAGTAGTTTGTGTTCCGGTAACAAGATCGGAATTTCCCACAAGTACAAGTGAACTGGCGGTCAAGGGAACGACACGAGGCCGAATAACAGCAGTTGGCTGTTGACGATCTCTATTGGTGGTTTTTAAGTCATGAGGATTGATTTCAGCTTTTCTATTAATGCCCCCGCTACAAAGGAACATCCACTGCGGTATACCGGCCTGGTTAGGGGACATTATTGTTGCTGTTTCACTTATGTCGAGTTTAATGAAATTCCCCTTTAAGGCCACCTTTGAAATATGTGGCTGTTGCACATCTTGAGTAACAACGGGCAATGAATCTTGTCTTCTGATTGCGCCCTGACCCAAAGATGCAAGATCCTGTAAGTTACTAGAGCTTGTGCTCCTGCATGCACCACAACGTGGCCAATAATCACAAGATGTTAGACCTTTTCTGCATTTTTTGTTGGTAGCTGTTCTTGCGGCTTGCGGTTCAGGACTGCAAAATATGTGTAACGAGAAACTTAAAGGTGCCTTAGTGCAAAACCAATATACGATCCGAACTGTACAGTTTCTTATTAGTATTTCTGCTCCATATTTTTAGCATGAATTAGATGGCATTTATATTTAATTATAAATTAAATATTTGTTTGGTATTTTCGTTTGGTTTTAAGATTTGGCATATGCTATGCTTAAAATACTTTTATTTTGCATTACTTTATCCATTAACCATTCGTTAGTATCAGCAAAAGGGAGTACAATGAGTTATTTGCCACGGGATTAGTGTACACAAGCAGTCTTTTTACAACATATTAAAGCATACCCTGGGAATATGTTTTGGTCAAGTTAGTCGCTTAAACTTGGAACTTTATAAATTATTTTTGATTGAGGCGACTTTTAGAATAAACCATGGTGCGCTTTAAATATAGTTTAAAGGGAAAGATTTGTCCAATATTGATACGGGAAATTGATTAATCTTTAAATCAGTCGCTTTAGTACCTGCTGCTGCGCGGCTGCCCACCTGTCGCCCTGTACAAATGCTCTTCACGTGAGCCTGAATGCTGCGGCTTAAGCACAGTCGTTGGGTGCTCGTAAATATGCGTTTCGTTGCTCATAAAGTTAAGTTCACTGTTGCCTCCGGAGTTGATAGTTTCGCGGTTACGCAGCAGCACGGGGATCTCGTATTCGCTGTCCCCACGTCGGAAATTCATGATCGGTGACTTTCTCAGCATATCGTAGGATAGTTCATGGTCACACAGGCGCATACCATAGCTTTTTCCGGGGGGGCTGCTCGTGCATTGCGATGTTAGGTGGATGTTGTTGGACGATGAACCTGAAGATTGTGGTGAACGTGTCGGCGTGTGATCATGGCCCGCTCCACCCCCTGGAGAGTTAGACTGGCGCAACCGGGTGGACGATGCTACAGCAGCATTCGGTTCATTGCCTGGTTGAAAAAAGTGAATGCCAGAGCTACTAATGCCATTGTTGTTGTGCAGTGCTTCGCGGTAGTCGTCATCAAAAGACCGGCTTTTGTCACAATCCGAGCGTAAATTCTGATTGTTGCCGCTGTCACCACCACCACCACCGCTACTGGTATGGGCGGAACGTGTGGCACCGCTGGTGGCACCACTTCGATTGTAATTGTTGTAGTCAAAATCAAAGGAACGTGCCTTGTCCACGTCGACCTGACGCTGTCGAGCTGAGTTGCCCGTCGTTCCCTTTGAACTGGGCAATACTTTGTTGACGGATACTGTGGCACGTAGGGAGTTTGGAAAGACGCCAGTACTTGCTTGCTGATAATGAACCGTTGCCTGTTGCTTTTGCAGTGGGGATACACCACTCATACATACTATCGAGTTTTGCGTGCGATTTGGTGACCGCTCGCTGAGTTGAAGGGATCTACTGTGATGCACAATACTTTATAACGTTTGCATTTATGAGTTTCGCCTGCTCTTACCTGGAGCGTCTAATGAGATGTTCCTGCTCTACCTTTTTGGTTACAGTGCGTCCCATCGAACAGCGATAATTGGTCGCACAAGATGCACCAATAGAAGCGCTACCAGTGTTGGGACTGCCGTTCAATAGATCATGCGGTTCGCCGCCGCTGTAGCTGGAACTAGAAGAGCTGCGTGAAATGGTTGGTGGAGTCTTATCATCATGACGCTGTCGTCGGTCTAACGTATTGCTGCGGGAGCTGGAGCTCTGCCGGGAACCAATCAAGGATATCTGAGAGCCCTTTTTTCGTCTTTCTTCTGGAGTCAGAGAGCGGGAGTCCGGCGTGAGAGAACGCTGTTTTCGCAAACTGCTTGAAGAGCTGTGCGAGTCGTTTCGGTCAGGTGTTAGAGATCGCTGACGCTGAGACTTAAATGGTGAAACATTAGCGCTTCCCGTGGCCACATTAGGGAGCTGATAGTTATTTAAAAGGAAATCCGTAGAGCTGCCCTCTTCGTTATCAAGTTCGTCGTTGGAAAGATCTGTGAAAATAATATTTTCTAGATGCTTACTAAACGTTTGTATTAATGCTTAAACTGATTTTATAAAATTGTTCATAAATTTTTATTATAGGAGCTAGATAAATTTACCTGATCGGGCACCGCTGTCGCAAGAGTTAAGACGATTATTGATGGTGATATCGAGGCTGCGAAAACGCGACATTCCTGGGACGATAAGCGGAGGGCCACCTGAACCACTGTTACGCATGCAGCTGAATTGTGACTTCCGGGAACGTCCCATTACATTGGAGCGCTCAAAGGCGCGGTCATGACGGGAGCGCGGCGAATACTTTGCCATATTGTTGCTAGCTACGCTGTAGGTCGGTGGTGCTTCCTTCACAGACGCATTAAGGTAAGCAGTGGTTTGCGGCTGAAGGTATTTTGGAGAGTTTTCTCGGCTGCGCAGCGATTGGCCTGCACTACCGGCTTCTCGCTTCGTTAAGTAATTTGGCGAATTACCAGTTAGTGTACTAAAGTTGAGGGAGCGTTCGCGCTGCACTGCCAACGACGGCATGACTACGGGTCGTTCCGACAGGTTGTCATCAAAGCTGCGCGAAAATGTCTCCACGTATCTGTTTGTGGGTGTGGGTCGACGAATGTCATACTCAAAGCTGCGCGAAAAGACCATGCCCTTGCCACTGCCGGTGCCAGTGCCATGTCCCAACTGCTGTTGCATTTGCATCGGGCTCTGAAGTACCCGTAATTGCTGAGTAGGTACATACGACTTGAGGTCAATCTTGCGTCGGTCCTGATGTCGATTTGTGCGATTGTAGTTGCTGCTGTTATCCTGAAAAGCGAGCGGTGGCGAAAGAATAGGGGTTGTGGGTGGCGGTGAATCCAGATCAGAAACGGGCAGAAAGGCGGGACGCTCATTGAATATGCTTGCCAATTGGGGATCCACAATTCGATAGCCCGGACGCAGAGCTGAATCTCTTGGGGATATCCCACCCATTTCTGCTTCATTGCGCTGAATTAACTCCTCAACCTTGGATCTACCGAATTTGAGTTCCCGATCACACCGGCTTGCCGAATTTTGTGCAAATGTTTGCCGGGTTTGCTCTTGACGGTGTGCTTGATCAATTTTTATAACGCGTATAGCTTTACGCCCATGATCCTTATCCATTTCAATAGCTCTTCCATTATGATGACTTTTATTTACACTTCGGTTTTTGTTATCATTGTTCATATTCAGCTTTTTGCTCACTTGTACCCAGCCAGACTTGTTAAGAAAGATTTCCTCTTTATTGCCGGCTGGTGAATAAGGTTTTTGCGTAGCACCAGATATTCCATAGGAATTCTCACCAAATATATATGTAGGCACTCCAGCATCCGTTGCTGCAGTAGCGGGTGAACTACTTGTGCCGCCATTACCACCCATATGGCAGAGCATTCTACGCGCCTCCAGTTTCTCGTTAAAATTACGAGACGATGCTTCGAGACTTTCACGTCGCTTGGCAACGTATATCTGAAATGCGGAGAGGTGTTGCTGCTGCTGATTCTGTTGCAGTGTTGCGTTATCGTGTGGCACATTCAGTTGCTCAGTGTTTATCGTTTCCTGGACTGAGTACCTTTGTGGTTTTTTATTTCGATGTGGCGCCCTTTCTGCCACATCTTCATATTGACTGTTTCCTAAGCGCAGTTGCTGTTGGTGATGATTCTTTGAGGGACTGGCGCGTAATCGTGTGCGTCTTCGTTTGGTCGGTAGAGCGGGAAGTGGTAAGGTATTAAGATCGATCTTGTCGTGCGTCGATGATGAAAGTTCGTCGTTTTGCGATTCACGCGTAACCGAGTCACGTGTCAGGTGACTATCATCCGAAAATGCCTCACTAGAGTCGAGACAGGTGATATCCTGGCATGTTGCTACTATTTCAGTAGTCACTGTAGACGGATCACTGAAAGTTAGAAAGTTCAATTCTATTAAAGATAGGTGAACTAATATAAATGCTGTTAACATTATGAATTAAAAACGAGAAAGAAAGGCTATCTTCGGCACGTCAAAGATCTAATACCCCTGCAGACATAATGCTTATAGTATTTTGCCCGTATCTAAGAAGCACAGAGAAAACAGTTAATGCCGAAATTGGGTAAGATATCTTGATAAACAAAAAAGGTTTTTAATCAAAAAACCTAGTTTTTGACCGATCGTTCCCATGGCATATATATGATATAGTAGTCCGATGTAAATAAGATTTTACAAAAATGAAGGAGCATAGTGAAATCTTTAAATGCTGTGTTTAATCAAAATATCTCGAATGAGAAAAAAGTTTTCATACAACAACTTAATTTTCGACCGATCGTTCCTATGGCAGCTATATGATATAGTGGTCCGATCTTAAAATGATTTTGCATATATATGAGGAGTATAGTAAAACTACTAAATGCCGAGGTTGGTCAAGATATCTTGAAAAAGAAAATGTTTTTTCATACAACAACTTAATTTTCGACCGATCGTTCCTATGACAGCTATATGATATAGTGGCCCGATCTTAATAGGATTTTGCATATATATGAGGACCATAGTAAAACTAATAAATAACTAATTGATAAACAAAATGTTTTTTCATACAAAAACTTAATTTTTGACCGATCGTTCCTATGGCAGCTATATGATATAGTGGTCCGGACTTAATAGAATTTTGCATATATATGAGGAGCATAGTAAAACTAATAAATGCCGAGTTTGGTCAAGATATCTTGATAAACAAAATGTTTTTTCATACAAAAACTTAATTTTCTACCGATGGATATATTTTCAAGTATTAATGGTTAGCAATTGACAATAACTAAATATAAATATTCAATATTAAAAATTCGACATAGTTTTGCTCAAAATATTATATACCATTTTGAACAATGCTCACGAGGGCCTAAATGCATAGGTGTCGATTGTAGTTATTCAATCTTATCATTAAATAAACAAAGATAAATTGAAAACGTGTTTCTTCATATACATAAATAAATAACATCTCCGGGACACTATAAAAAGAGATTTGAGTTAGTTAAACTTTCCACTAAAGAATTGAAATTCGAGCATATGGTATAATGGGCACTATAGACGTGTCGTAACTAGTTTTCCTATATTTGGAAGGCTGTACCAACATACCCTGTAGCTATTGAAAATGTGTTAAAAGGGTATTCCCATTGCATAAAAGTATGTTACAGGCCCACCATCTTTGATAACATTCTTGGTCACGACAGGTTAAATCAATCTAGCCATTTCTCTCTAGCCTGCTCCCTGTCCGTTATGTTTCAATCATTGATTTAAGAGATAATTAGAATTAGATAACGCAGATCAAGTTTCATTAAAATTTCTGATAACGTTTCCCATTTACAGAAATCGATCAATATGAGCTTTTTGGCTAGCTTTTTCTTTCAACTTGTGAGAAATAAATAGTCATAAAGTTTCCAATTCATGCCCAATCCACCTAATAATTAAGAAAATAAATGCATTTAATTTGTCTGTAACGGCAGCTTGGATATGGGTGCTGGGTATTTCTTAGTTAGGCACTCTCTATTGGAGCACCTACTTGTCTAAATCTTTTTGCTTTGTGTGTTCGAGATGGCCTTTAGCCGCGATAAAAATTCTTTAAGCGTCTAGTTTCCATATATAGCGTTGATGCTTTACCACATGTCTTATATCAAAGACAGTACATAATTATATAGTATATAACAAGCCAAAATTCTGTAAAATACGCTTTAAGTAACATATTTGGGTATAGAATGCCATTTATATGAATTACTTACTTCAGAGTATAAAAACTGAACCTATCCCAGAACGAACATATTATATATGAATGCTCTGAACTCAATTTATAGGTAGCCAAAATGTGCTTGCTAGGTTACATGCGAACTGATATACATACGAGCGCATAAATAAGCCCTGTTAAATGTTACCCAAAATATAGCAGCCTGACCAAAATGGCTGGGCAATTTTTTTTAGAACGCAACACACAAGCATACAATGCGATTTATCATTTTTATGTACTCGTCTCCAGCATCTACAGTTGTCATTGGTCAAGTGGCGACTGGCACCGAAGACTTAATACCCTTGTGCCTTACGGCAGATATGTTAAAATAGGCAAATTTCTAGGAAAACAGACTATTTTTGCGACCTATTCTGCTTAGCGAGGATATCAATCTTATAAATTAGATCTTATTATATTTAGCCACTCAACGGTAATTTCGAACAACCTAACTCCCAGCCGTATGGCTGGCAATTTGTATGGTATAATATACTTTTGCTTAAATGATTAGGAAAGCAGGCATACTATTTGTGAATAGAGTCATTATTATTATTGAAAAATAATGGGTAGACAATTCGATGTCATTACCCTTTGGTATCAGTGTAAAAAAGGATTAAATTTGTAGTGGTTAGTTATTTAATTATTAGTTGTTTACTGACTAATACGTTAATCAGTTAATTCAAAAATGCCAATTATAAATGACTAAGCGAATTAAAATTTACTAAACTATACGAAAGTGAAAATTCCACGTAATAAACAGGAAATACTTTGTGCACATCCAATAATGTTTTGGGACACGTTTTTATACTCTGTACCCACAGATATTGTATTAAAAGGGTATATGCATAACAATATTATTAGTTTACCGTTCTTTTAGAGTATGCCTTAAACAAGACTATCTAGAGTCTGCTCTTATCGACGACAGTGTATTTGTATCTGTAACATATATTTGCACAAATGATTTATACGTTTTAATGGGTAAAAGGTAAGACTTTTTGATGCTACATGGCTTTAAAAAATTTTAAAATTCGCAATCATAGGCTTCATAAGGTGCACTACATTTGCATTTCATTCTAAAATCTACCAGTCGAACAGATCTTAAAATAAATATCGCCATTACCCATACACATGCTCATACCTCAAAAGTATAAACGAAATCAACTCATAGTAATGCAGCCTATAAAACTGGTTTAACTTATCTGTCTCGTGGCTTGTGGCAGGGGATATTATTGGTGGGTATGGGTAAAACGATGGCAGTTGTCTGCAAATTTGGGACGAGTCATTTTACAGCTTTCATATTGTCTCTGCTTCCCCTGTCCGCTTAAGAAGCGAGCAACTGCAGTTGCAGCAGGCTCAACGAAACTCGCCGCCAATGCTCTGAAGCCAATGACCAAGAGCATATTAAGTGGCGGTCATAGAAAACAAGTTTTATCGCTTTATTAAAATGTTTATGGTATACCTATGCAATCGTAAGCTGCTGGAAGTTAGCTAATTTTTCACCTGTTTGAGCAAAGCTGCGCACTTTAAGGCTTAAGGTTGTAATCTAGCTATTTAGTCTATGGGCAGTTGCTTCATAAGCATAGCTTAGGCTTGGTAGAAATATATCATCTTCTTATTTAGCCTAAAATTTTATTACAATTTTATCGTTTTGATATGCTTGCTATAACAAGTAAACGGCGACAATTACAACCCAATAGTCATTATATATTAATTATAATTAAAACAAAGACCCCGACATTTTTTTGTTTTCAAAGATTTCGTAGTACGTAAAATTCAACTATGGTGTTAACACACTCATTTCTTTTTTGATTTGTTGTGTAAATGTACATGTTGAATGCACTTTTAAATGCATGAGAGCTTTTGGTAAAATGCAAATAAAACAACAAATTGAATTAAATACGTACAAATTACGTACCAAATATTTCTTTGTGTGGCTGTTTCGTGTGCAGGAAAATGTTTTCCGCAAATTATTGATTATCAAATTTATATTCTAAACGGAAGCCGCGGGAAGTTTCCGGTACGGTTTTAATCAAAATATCAGACATATTTTTTATATTTATTCGAAACACAATCCAAATCTTTACACAAAAATCCGAATTAATTCAATACGTAAATATCCACCGTTTATAAATTATTTTACAACTTTTTTTCATTACTAATTTCAAACTCTCCACAGTTACTGGCCTTCACTCATTTTATAATTATACCCTTGCAGAGGGTATTATAATTTTGTCGTGAAATGTGTAACGCATAGAAGGAGACATGTCCGACCCCATGAAGTATATATATTCTTAATCAGCATCAACAGCCGAGTCGATATAGCCATGTCCGTCTGTCCGTCTGTCTGTTTCTATGCGAACTAGTCCCTCAGTTTTAAGGCTATCTTAATGAAACTTTGCAGAACTCCCTCTTTCTGTTACACGCAGCACATATTTAAAAATCAGCTGGATCGGACCACTATATTATATAGCTGCCATAGGAACGATCGGTCGAAAATTAAATTTTTTTATGAAAAAACATTTTGTTTATCAAGATATCTCGACCAAACTCGGCATTTATTAGTTTTACTTTACTTCTCATATATATGCAAAATCCTATTAAGATCGGACCACTATATCATATAGCTGCCATAGGATCGATCGGTTGAAAAAAAAAGTTTTTGTATGAAAAAACATTTTGTTTTTCAAGATATCTTGACCAAACTCGGCTTTTATTAGTTTTACTTTACTCTTCATATATGGGCAAAATCGAATTAATATCGGACCACTTTATCATATAGCTGCCATAGGAACGATCGGTCGAAAATTAAGTCGTATGAAAAAACATTTTGATTATCAAGATATCTTGTCCAAACTCGGCATTTACTATTTTCCCGGTACTTCTTAGATAGGGGCAAAGCACAATGAGCATTATGAAAAAGTTGGGTCTGCAAGGGTATTAGATCTTTGGTGTGCCAAAGATAGCCCATCTTTCTCGTTTTTATTTTATTTCGTTACTATAATTTTTTTTTGCATTAAACTTGTTAGGGATGCATTGTGTGACCTTAATTTAATTGATAAATATGTATTTTATCCTGATTAATTGATTTCCGATCACGCAAGCCCGAATCCGTTAAAGCCATCAAGTTGAAATATTAACTGAAGGTACGTTGGTGGTAGTGAAAAATATAAACTTAATTAATACATTATTCGGAGATTTTAATTTGAATTACACCTGCAACTTTAGTAAATTGGCAAAGTAATAATAACAATAATAATAATAATATAATAATATATATTATATTTATATATAATAATTATATTATTATTATTATTATTATTATTATTATTATTATTATTATTATTATTATTATTATTATTATTATTATTATTATTGTTATTATTTTTAATACTCATAACAATAATAATAAATATTACATTTTTATAATAATTGTAGCAATGATAATAATAACAATAATAGCCCGCATTTAAGCCCACTGAGTTCACGGTTTAAGCCTAAGCTTGACTTTTTTTCTGGGCTTTTGTGTTGTCCTTCAAAGAAATTTCAAATGCACATACAATTCCACCATAGCTCTAGTGGGCAGTAATGCAGTTGGATTTATAGATTTTGAACAGATTCTTATTTTAAATCTTTTGCACTCCACATTTTCTGTTTAAACACACAAACATTTACGACTCACACTCTGCACTTTTTGAACACAAACACATATATATCTTTTTATAAATTATGCGGGTTGTTAAAACGTGTTGCTCGCGGCTGAAAATCAGTTAATATCGGTTGTATTTGCAACGTATTATATTATCTGCACAAGTAAACAACAAGTGCTTTAACTAAAAGAATGGAATTGACAACTTAGATTCCTATATATATGTATTTACAACCTGGTATGTATGCGTTTATCTGTATTGTTACAGATTAGCGCCAGTGTAATGTATATCACGTTACGCGTACCTGTTTGCAAGCGTTGCGCTGTCCGTGTGTGCTGAATTGCAACTGAACTCGAGCTCCAATGTTGCTCCAATGATTGTTGAATCGTCGTGGGCAACATTTGTTGCCATCAAACTGGTTGCTTGCCCCTCCGCTATGGTTGCGTCAACATTTCTGGTTGTTACCTCAGATATGCTTGTCTTATTATTGCGTTTTGTTGTGCTCGCTACTTCGGTGTTTGTTTTGACTGTTACTTCGTTGCGCTGACTACTGGCTGTTGCTTCAGTTTGGCAACATGTATAGATACTTTTATTGATGCTAGCCTCTGCTGATGTTTTACTTTTGACCCCGGCAACATTGGCATTATTTGGTAACGGTTGATTCGATACAGTTGCATCCAACGTTGTACTTGGTAACGAGTTCTCTTCCTTGAGGTAACCTTGCTGCTTGTTCTTATCCGTTGTCAGGTTTGTACCTACCGATTGTGCAAATACGCCACACTTATCCAGTTCTAGCTGTATTAAGAACACTTCCTGTAAAAAATGAAAAATGAAAATTTGAAGATTATATTATTCCTGCTTGTTTCATAAAGATCCTTTAATACGCACACATTTTATATAAGGGAAGAAGTAGCTAGGTTCTGTTTTCATTGAACTGAAAATTTACGAGCAAACCCGTTTGAAAGCTGTCTGCACGGGTATTTAATCTTCGGCGTACCAAAGACTTCCTTACTTTCTCCTAAAATTTCGATTTATTTGCCTTCTCAAGCAAGTTTGGATTCCTAAAATTAGTTTATTAAATTTGCATGCTTACCTTTTTCTTTTGACCAGAATTCGCTAATTGTAGAGCCCCTTCCGCTGAAGGTGGGAAACTTAGGCTGCCTATCGAGTTTTCGCTGCGTGCATCGTAGAAAACATCATCTTCATCCACTTCCGGTGCCGTTTTGCTTGCCACCGTTGTTGCATTGTTCTTTCCGGTCTCTTCCGCTGTCAGTGCCAATATAGTTGGCTTACTTTCAGCCGCGTCTGTTAATACAGCGGCTTCTGTGCGTTTTACAGTTGCTTCAACTACATTAACAGTCGCTTGCCCTGTAGTTGTGGGAGCTTCGCTGGCTTCACTCTCTAAAGAGCGTGACTTGGTGTCGTCCCGAAGTCCCTCCATATTGGCCTTCAATTCTTGCAGATCTGAGTAAGTGGCTGGCGAGGGTGGCGGTGGCGCGGGTATATCCTTGCGACGTATGGTTAACGCTGGGTTACCGCTATTCGAGCGATGATGTTTCTTACCTGAGGTACCCACTGTAGATGACGCAATTGGCTCAAAGGAAGCTGTAGGTGCATTTCGTTCATGTCGCTCTTTAAGCTCTGCTTCTTTTTGTATGGTCCTTTGTTTGTTGCCTTTAGGCCCTTCCTCCGACGTTGCGCGGCATTGCCACTTTGGTGTAGCACCAGTTGTGGAGGCTACTAGTCGATCCAATGAAGGATATTCATGTATTTCTCTAGGATGCTGCTTACGATTACTTTGTGTGTGTCTGCTTTCTCTCTGCTGCGTATCTTCCTCCGGTGTCTGCTTTTGTGACTGATTTTTAAGGCTGTTTCTGGGCGCCGGCGTGGGCTTTGCTGTCATGGCACGCCCTTTGCTAAGTGGTAATGTAGTCACAATAAATGTCGCTTCCAGAGGATATGAGGCTTTGGTCTTAGGACTTAAATTGGAATTATTGTTGGTACTGGTTCGATGTCCACGACGTGTTGACTCCAAACTTATATTACGCTGCATTTCGGACTGGTAAATGCTGCGCTTTACATCATTGACATGCTTGAAGAAGTCCATGGCATATTTGTTCTGTTTGAGGTCGAGCTCAGGCGTCGGTGCCTTGTAGCTAGTTGGATCTGTCGGTCCACTGGATGGCAACGTACCTGCCGCCGTTTTACGCGGAATGCCACTGCTGCCACCACGCGCCGTCGAGCCATAAATAT
The DNA here is from genome assembly GCF_030788295.1 of Drosophila virilis. Classification (NCBI taxonomy): domain Eukaryota; kingdom Metazoa; phylum Arthropoda; class Insecta; order Diptera; family Drosophilidae; genus Drosophila; species Drosophila virilis. The sequence continues at coordinate 43,891 of NC_091545.1, forward strand.
CATCAAAGTCGGAACTGACATAGCTCGATGAGCAGTCGCAGTTACGGCAGTTATCCATGTTGCTGCATTTATCAACCGGGATCACTCCGACTCCACCAGCACTCATGACGCCGTCAAAGCTGCAGCGTCTACAGTCATAGACAACCCGACAGTTCTCCGAGCTGCCAAAGAGTCGACGCTGATTTGTGCGAGGAGTGTGCGAGGAAAAGAGGCTGGAGTGATGCGGGTAGCGCGAGTACCGCTGTGAATTATCGCTGCTGCGAAGAGAAAACTCACTCAGGATGGAAGCCTTCGAGTCGCTCTTGTACATATGCGATTCAAATTGATCGACCAAAATTTGCGAGCCACCAATAGGTCTACTGGCCGCACACATTAAAGGATGCAGCGATGGCGCCCCTACGCCTCCTATGGCATAGCATATGTCAGCGGTGCCCGGTACTGCAAATACATTCGTTTCTAGTAGTGGCATTGTGTTATATTTGTGATAGGGCAGCGAGTCATTAGACGAGGAAGACTTCGTATTGATATGATGCACGGATGAAGCTGTCGGCGCAACACTACCATTTTTGTAGCCGACAATATAATCCTGTTGCAGGTGCGGCTGCGGTTGACCTGCTGTCAGCTGTGCCAGCAACAGGCTACCGCCTACGTTGTAGTGATTCGCAAGGGGATGACTTGCTACGTTATGCTGGTAAGACTTGGAATGTTCCTGGTGTTTATTAAATCCTCTGTAAGCTGGTAGCTGCATCTGTTGCTGAACTTGTTGTTGGTGATTGCGATGGTTATTATGCTGCTGCTCGCAGAACGCTATCGTGGCAGCTGTGGATGTTTTCGCAGACGATTTCTGGAATTGCAATATTGGATTGTATTCGCCCGTTATTGCCACGGGCGTCGTTTCAATTTTATACACGCCCGGATTGCTTGGATTGTACGACTGAAATTCAAGTATATGGGCAGCCGGCAATCCGCCTTCTGTGCTTGTCTGCTTATCGCTGCCATTGTCTTTATGCAGCTGACTATTTGCCATCGACTCACCTTGGACAAGACAAAACTTGCAATTGTCTTTTCTGCATTGCTGCATGCAGAGCTCACAATCAGCAAAAATGACCGAATCTGGCAAGCTATGGTGCTGCCTTTCGATATCCTCATCGGGTTGCACAGTTCCAGCTGTTATTGGTGCGTTATTTTTTGGATTAATTGAGATTGGCGTATCCCTAAAGAATATCTCTTCATAAATGTTCTCCTCGCTGCGAGTATGTAATTTCTTGACAGTATTGCCGGTTTTATCACCTGTATTGCGTTGCTTATCAAGCTTCTTGGAACTTTTTAAGCCCTCCTTCAGGAGGTAGTAGTTAAAGCTTTTGATACCAATTTCGCCTCTTAAAAGACGTCGCCCGATTGGCAACTTTACATTCGCTTCTATGGGTAACGTGGCCGCCGAGTTCTGTGCCGAGCTATGTACCGAGAAGAGCTCATCCTGATCGCTAGTCCCCCGACCAACTTTACTTTCTGTTTCCAAGTATTTATTCCGATTGTGTTCCTTCCGATTCAGTGTTTCTGCCTCGTAACTCTGTATGCTTTTAGCTGGGATATGCTGTAAATGTGGCTGGGTTCCCATCCGATTATTATCAAGGCTCAGATTTCGCTTTTGCTTAGAGCTGCGTTTTTGAGTGGCCGATTTCTCATCATTCTTCTCGGCCGCATTAACTGCTAAACTTTGCTCCAGGCTTAAAGCACGCCTTGGTGCGCTACCATCCTTGAATAGCCTCGCTTGCTCGTTATCCGAACTACTGGAATCAAAGTTTTTGCTCACTGCTCCGCTGTTGCTGGGTGCGTTCATCGCATACTTTAAAAAGTCCTTTGTCAATTGACTACGTTTACCTAAAGAGCTGCTACTTGCCACCGGCTGCGTAGAATGATCGGAACTATGTTTATAATCTCTCGAAGATTTTCTCGATATGCTGCTACGGCGCTGGGGGTTGGCAAGATGGCTAATGTCTTCTGTGTAGGCCGGATCGTCATGGATGCGATCACGGACAACCGCCGTGCGATCTTTTGACTGCAGATTAAAATTAACGAAGAGTGAAAGTGGTCTTGAAGCGCTCACTTCAAAAATTTATCTATTACCAACCTTTATTTTAATCTTCTTGCGACTACGGTGTGGTGTGGTAACATCCGGTAATTTAAGTAATTTTGGCCTAATGGGGCATTTCGATGATTTTTCTCGGTCGCTTGTCAAGTCAAAAAAAGTTTCCGTTGCCATCGCTGCAGTTATTTCCTTATTTTCTTTTTTTATTAAGGCTATAAAAGGGATAACAATTTATACATATATAATTAGAAATTTATCTCCTCAAGGTTCTAAAAATAAAACGCAAAAAATATAAAACACAGTTAAAGTGACCTTCGTTGCTTTTGTCATAATATATAACATTTATAACAAGAAAATAAATTGTCACATGTTTAACCCCACTGAATAAAAAATCGTATGGGAAATAATTGCAGAGTTCCTTTTGAGGGCTTATGCTCGTTGTGAAAAGTTCACACTGAATTATTTAAGTTTGTTATTTTTAACTGACTTAATTTAATCTGTCACCTGTTTCTGTTCTGTTTGTAGCTAACATTTTTGTATCCTTTCTTATTTTCAAATTTATTGTTTAACTTGTTGTCACCTACCTAAGTCGATACACGTTGCGGTCCACTACGTCTTCCTCTTGAAAGTTTTTGTGTAAGTGCCTGTGTGAGAGCCGTGCACAAATATTTTTCTTGCGAAGCAAATATGTTTAGGGTGTGGCTGTAGTATCCTGCAGTTTATAAATATTAAGTGATATTAAAATAAATAAACCATAAGTAAGTCCTAAAACTTGTCCCTTGGGAAATATGTAAGCTAATAACAGGATTGGGGTTTTCTAAGGATTTAAATATATATGTTCAGATTTATTTAGTTTTTAATTTCTTACTGCATCTAAACCTAATAACTTCAAACGAATTTCCACATTGTAGTTTGTAATTAAAATTGTAAGTCAACAAGCGCATTAAGAATTTAAGCCATTTTACGACAAAAAAAGGAAGAAAATCTGTATTTAATAACGTTGTATTGCAATACGGAGAAGCATTTATGAAGCATAGTGCATAACTGTCTAATGTAAATTTTAAAGGGTGTATTATGTGATGATACAAGTAAGAAACACAAAGATTATATTTTGTTTATTTTCTTTTGATGAGGAAAAGCAACATAACAGGTATTGGGGAATACTTTCAGCACCTACCCACATAATATCAAACCACATGCGATATAATTTACCCAGCTTTTATTTTATTCCATTGCATTATTTATTATTTTGTTAAAAACACTAATGCTCCTTCACTATGTAATCTACTTGGTAGCTCTTAATGACATTCCTTTTCGAGATACAAACAATATTCTATCCAAAATTGCGGCGCAGCACACGAACGCGACGTACTTTCTGTCTAAACTGAACAACATTGCGGCGTTGCCAAAAGCTTTTTGCAATATACGTAAATCCAAACAGAAGAGAACAAATTCGGAAACAGAATAATGCTCCTTTTCACAACCCGATGCAAAGCTTTTCAACTTGCCATCCTCGAAACGTCGACAAGGAGGCTAGCAGTACTTATGCACTCTTCCAGATTTCTACAATTATTGCTTTAACGTTTGCACAGCGAAAGTAAGTCAACAACTCGGCGACTCATATGTATCTCCTAGAGTAGCTCGGCGCATGCGTTAATTTGTTATATTTGATATTTTCATTTACATTTATTTGCGAATGCACTAACCTGTTCAGAAAGCAATGCATTGCTTAAGCATATCGTATAAATTAAAACATTAACACGTTTAAGAAATGTCTTACTGTATGCAATTTTAAGTAATTAATATAATTAAGTTTTACACGTTAGGTTACTATAAAAAAATATATTTCAATTTATTATTTTCACTTAACGGCTACTTTTGTTGAGTACATTCAGATTTGCTTCCCGAATATGAACTGATTTATCTAACTGTTGCGGTCGCTTAGCAAACTTCGCTTTGAGAGAGTTTGAGTCAAAATTGAGTGAAGTTTGAGCTGCGTCAGCAATTATGCGTGGGATAGTACTCTGATGGGAACATTGACAGTGGCGTGATATTTAGGGTGAATTGTTTATGTCTACCAAAGGGGGACAGTTTGATCTTGACCAATGTCGATGTTATCACCAGGCTCTTTGTTTACAATATTAGAAATGTTTATAATTGTGCTTATGCTTATGTGCTAAGTTATGTTAAAGGGTGGGTGCGACTATGGATATGTCACTCCCCCAACCATTAGAAAAGTGCCTGTCCTCAGGTGTTTAAGTTTGGATATAGTGTAACATTTTCTTCTTTTACAATTGGTATATCTCCTATTATTGTAGGTGTTTCTTCTACTTTGGGTTTTTTATATTTTATAATTAATTTCTTAGGTATGCTTTTGAACTTATATGTCAAATACAGTGTTAAACTTATTAATATGATTACAAATATGGTTATTGTAATTATCTGGAATACATTGTTAAATTTTGTATGTGCATTTATAATTTGTTTCGTTTGTACAAACGAAAGTGGTTCTAATTTTATAACATCATTGCTTACGTAAATGCTTTGAGTATAATCTAACATATTGTTTGAAATTGAAATTTCATTAATTTGCAATGAACAATTAAAGATTTTTATTATATTGTTTCCTTCTATTGTTATTTCGTTATTTATACAATTATGGTTTAATATAGTTTTTGGTAAATTCCAAGTTAAAATTATATTTGGTTCTATGTAGTTGATTTGAAAATTTTGCAAAATTTTAGTATAACTACATTCTGATGTTATTTGGTTTAAAATTCCTGTTAAACATTCATTATTAATTAATTTTTTTGTTTCTCTGCTATAAACTTTTTTATCTTGGGTAAAATATTTTTCATGAGCTATTTCTGTCAAAATATTATTATTTTCATCCGGGTATGGAATTATTTCGAATACCGGGCTTTTTATTATTTCTCGAGGAATATGGGATATTATCAGTATTTCGTTTGTATCTGATTTAAACCAAGTGGAAGTTTTTGTATTCAACAATTTCTCAGAATTAACATGCAACAAATAGTCATGTTTTAGTAATTTTGGGTTAAAAATTCCTAATCTTGTGAGCTGCATTCCCATCTCAATGTCTTCTATATATTCTGTAAAGTGTTGTAAGTTAAATATAAGGATATCTAATTTCTTTCCTTTTTGTTTCTCTTGATCTAGTTCGTTCATGATTTCTATTCCTTTGTTTATAGCTTCTATTATGTAATTTAATTCGTTAACCTGAACGCTGTTTTCTGCTAAGTTGCTTATTTTTTGTTCAATTTCTGCTTTGTCTTCTTGATTTAATGTTCCAAATAAGTATTTATATGCTGTTCCTACTATGTTAACTAAACCTCTTTTGCTACGTTTGGCTATTTTTAAGCCGTTTATTTCTCTGTTTAATTTTTCTACTAGGTATTCGATTTGTATAAGGTTATTGAATTCTTTACTTTGTTCAATTAAATTGTTAAAAGTTTCTTCGGTTTTTGTTGAGGTTATTTATTAGTTTTTCTTTATTAGCTTGAGTGTCATACTCTGGTGTACCTGCATATATGAATATGTCCGCTGGTGTTCTGTTAGTCGTTTTGTGCTTTGTTTTATGATTGTACGTGTAGAGTATAGTTTCAAATTTTGTAAGTTTATTTTCGACGTCTGAGTCGCTGTTAATGATTCTTAGTTTTTCGTTAACTGTCTTATGAAATCGTTCTACGTCGGATATACCGTTTTTACTAGTGGTTATATTAATATTTACTGCTTCTGATTTTAGCCATAATTGTAAAGCTGTGCACATAAAAGCTGAGTCTTTGTCTGCCTTTATTTCGATGGGTTTACCCATTTGGTTGAACACTTGTAATATAGCTCGTTTGGTTTCTAGCCAGTCTTTACTTTTTATATCTAATAATGATGCAAATTTTGAATAGATATCAATGCAAGATAAAAATTGTTTATCTCCTGCTATGTAAAAATCCATTACATATTTTTCTCGGATATTAGCGATTTCTGGAGTTATTTCGAAAGTTAATTTTGTATCTCTGTGTTCTGTTTTTGCGATGTTGCAAATCTCACATTCATTTATTAGATTTTGAATTAAATTTTGATAATCTGGGAAATAGTGGGTTGCTTTGAACCAATTAATAGTTTTTTCAATTCCTGGATGTAATAATTCTTTGTGCTTTTTTAATATTAATTCTTTGAATTCTGCGTATGTTTGAAGGTCTATTAATTTTGTACTAGTTTTCATTGCCTTTGTTGAATTATTTGGACTTATTATTTCTAAGTAGGCTTCTTGAAAAATTGGAAAATCTGCTTCGTTGTGGAAGTATAGCACACTTTTCTTTGTGCATAAGTATTCTGTTATTAATTCTTTGGCATGCGTATTAGTCATGTCTTTGTACGTAATTTTTATGTTGGTTTTGTGAAAGTAATTCGTAACTTTTGTTTCGTTCTCGGTTCCTTTTTCAAATTCTATTTGTCGATTATAATAATTAAGTGGTCTTTCTGTGATTTGTAAATGGTTACTGTTGTCTTCTTGAGCACTATGTATTGTTGCTCTTGTGCTAATTGTATCTTCGCCTAAGAAGTTTTCGTTTAATTGAATTCTGGACAGAGCATCTGCCACATAATTTTCTTTTCCTGGGACGTATTTAATTTGGAAATCAAACTCATTTAGCTTGATCTTCCACCTTTGTAATTTCATGTTAGGTTCTTTCATATTATTTAACCAGACGAGTGGTCTGTGATCACTAAGGATTTGAAATTGTCGACCAAAGAGATAGGACCTAAAGTATTTAGTGGCCCAAACGATTGCTAATAATTCTTTTTCAATCGTTGAATAATTTAACTCATGCTCGTTGAGAGTTCTACTTGCATAGCATATAGGCTTATGCTCTTGCGAAAGGACGGCCCCTATTGCCATATTACTCGCGTCTGTAGTTAATGAAAATGGTTTTTCGAAGTTAGGGTATATTAAAATTGGGTCGGATGTTATGAGTACTTTTAGCTTTTCAAACGCTAGTTCGTAGTCTCTGTCTTTTATATTGATTTTTGCTCCCTTTTTTAATTTAAGTGTTAATGGTTTTACTATATTAGCGAAATTTGGTATAAATTTCCTATAGAAACCACATAATCCTAGAAATGATTTAATTTCTTTTGGGGTTTTTGGAATTGGGAATTTGACAATTGCTTGTATCTTGTTGGGATTTGGTTTTATACCCTCAGTTGTGATGATGTGACCGAGAAATTCAGTTTCTTTTCTCATAAACTCGCATTTATCCAACTGTAGTTTTAAGTTAGCTTCTCTAAGCTTCTTAAATACCTTTTGTAGCGACAAAATGTGTTCCTCCAATGAAGTGGAAAAAATAATAATGTCGTCTAAGTAGACCAGACAATCCTTAAAAATTAAATCTTCTAAGAGATTGTTCATACAACGTTGGAACGTTGCAGGTGCATTCTTAAGACCAAATGGCATGCGAGTGTACTCGTAATGGCCATGTTTAGTCGAAAATGCGGTCTTGGGTATTGAACCAGGATCCATTTGGATTTGGTGAAAGCCTTTGGCTAGATCAATGGTTGTGAAATATTGACATTTTCCAAGTTTGTCTAATATTTCATCCATGATCGGGATAGGGTATTTATCATTAATAGTTAGTTCATTGAGATTGCGGTAATCTATGACTAACCGGAATTTTTGCTTTCCAGATGCATCGTTTTTCTTTGGAACGATTATTACTGGTGAGCAGTAAGGGGATTTGGATTTACGTATGATATTTTGTTTTATCATATCGCTTATTTGTTTATTTACTTCCTCATCGTATATTTGAGGATATTTGTATGGACGCTTGTAAATTGGGTCCTCATGTTTTGTTAGAATTTTGTGTTTAATTGTACTAGTGAAAGTCAAATTGTCACCTTCATGGTACTGGATATCACGAAATTCATGTAAAACTTTTTTTATTTTTTCTTTTTCTTCTGAGTTTAGGTGCTCTAGCCTAAACTCATTGTTTTCTATTAATTCATTATTTATAGCGAAGTTAAATGGTCTGTCCTCTGTTGAGGGTGGATCAAGGCACTCTTGTGCGGTCATGTCCTCTTCGACCTCTTCGTCATTATATCTAAAACAAAAGTTAAATTCTCCTAAGGTTACGGATCCTTGTGCATAGTCTATTTTTGCTTGACATGCCTCAAGGTATTCTCTCCCAATCAGAACATCATAATGCTCTGAGAAGTCGTGAATATAGAATTTTTGTTTGCTCGGACAAATTTTGCTTGCTCCTAATCGTATACTTTGTTTTAATTCAATAACACCATTTATGGTGTGAACCTTTAATGTTTCGTTGTAAACTGGAAAATTTAAGCGGTTAGTTTTCATTAGATTAATGGTTGAACCTGTGTCGATGACACATTTTAGAACTTCGTCATTCATAATCAATTTTATGAATGGATTTCTTCTGTTTGTTCCGAGGCTTGCTGATGAAAATTTTCGGATGTATCCATTTTCATCTGCCCACTGTTACTATCTCTTTGACGTTTAGTCGGAGGGTTTGGTGCATTCAAGCGTGAATGGGACTGATTTTGGTAGTTTAAGGGATTTTGGTATCTACCTTGACTTAATTTCTGTTGGAACTCGTGGTGAGCTTTCTGATTGTCTTCGGACTTATTGTGCTGTTTATTTTGTGCGTGATAACTCTGATTTGTGTTGGAATAACCACTTGAAATGGTGGTTGGGTTAGCATTTTGCTGATAATTTCCCATGTTCCTACGATTGTTATTTGGATTTCCCTGAACATTATTATTTTTAGGTTTTTCAGTAACGCTATTTTCATATAATCCCTCTCTTTGAGCTACTTGCTTTAGTTTTTGTGTCGACGTAATGTCGTGTCTGGCTAACATCATGAAAAGCCTATCTGGTAATTTTTTTGTAATAACATCTTTGATTGTGTTATTCATAGCATTTGTATAAAGGGTTGTATTGCTAGGTATATTTTCTAGTGCTAACTTATTTAAAATAACAAAAGATTTATTCTCGAGCTCCTCGATGAACTTACGGACGTTTCCTTGGTAATTCGTGTTGTATAAGCGTCGAAGGAGTTCTTCAAATGGTGTCTGCACTTTGTATTCTTCAATCAATGCGTTTCTCAGCTCCTGCCAAGTGTTGGCTGCTGTCCTTTGTGATATTCTCTGAGCATCTCCTGTGACTTGCAATTCGATGGCTCCGTATAAGATGCTATGTTGTCTAACATCTCGGGTTGGATACAGGTGTAGGATGTAATCTATCCTTTTAATGAAGGCGTTTAGTTGATCCGTTGATCCGTCAAAGCTTGGCACCTGTCTAAGTTGTGAAAGGGCCTGGTTGAGGTGTTGTTCTGATAATTCCATTGTCATCTTGGTGTAATACACTTTTTTTTGAATAGTTTTGAGTTTGTAGGTTTGAACTTTATTGTTCTTTGATTTTGCACTTTTATTTTAAGTTAAAGTTTGTGATGGATTATTGTGTAAATGTTTTTTTTTTTTTTTGTGTGTGTGTCTTAAAAAGACTCAGTAATAACGTATTGCAGGGATCAAACGATATGCAAAGCCAGTCGTTATTAACTGTAGTAGCTTTATTGCCCAAAGGGTCAATATTATTAAGCTACTAATGACCCGAAGGTTCTTGTGCGGATACGTATTCGAGAAAATTTTTATTACACTCCGACAACACTTTCGGTCGCGATTGTGCGTTAGATCTGGGAATTAATTATCCTTTAGCGATCTTTAATTTTTCCCGACGTATCCTACCGGCTGCGCCAATTAAGTTTTACACGTTAGGTTACTATAAAAAAATATATTTCAATTTATTATTTTCACTTAACGGCTACTTTTGTTGAGTACATTCAGATTTGCTTCCCGAATATGAACTGATTTATCTAACTGTTGCGGTCGCTTAGCAAACTTCGCTTTGAGAGAGTTTGAGTCAAAATTGAGTGAAGTTTGAGCTGCGTCAGCAATTATGCGTGGGATAGTACTCTGATGGGAACATTGACAGTGGCGTGATATTTAGGGTGAATTGTTTATGTCTACCAAAGGGGGACAGTTTGATCTTGACCAATGTCGATGTTATCACCAGGCTCTTTGTTTACAATATTAGAAATGTTTATAATTGTGCTTATGCTTATGTGCTAAGTTATGTTAAAGGGTGGGTGCGACTATGGATATGTCACTATATATATATTTATATATGTATATATATACGGGGGCGCTACTTGTCAAACGAGCGCCTTAATAAAAAATTTGGTATATCTAGCACTTATTGTCTTCGATCTATGCAAAAAATACCAAGCCGATTTTTATAGATACATGAATATAATAGAAGATATCGAAACAAAAGGTATAAGCTCGATGTTCGTATGATAAAGCAATAAAAAGCCATTAGCATTTCTAATTGACAATATCGACCCGTCTTTCTGCCTGTTGGATTCATTTACATTAAACAATATACCCTTCTGACCCATATTCAATAAGTTTAGGGTAGGCATCCGCAGCATCCCTTTAGAAATATTGAAATTCTCTTCAGGTCAATGATGCCCTGATTAGTTTCTCCTATTCAGAGCCGCGCATGGCATATTGAAACCAATGTTGTTGATTGTTGAAAATGTTTTGTTTGCCTTAGCACGTGTTCAACTACACATACGAAAACACACAAAACAAAGGAAAACTTTAGCCGGCAACATGTTGCAGAGTTTGCGTGGGCGAAGCTGAAATGGCTATGTGTGCGCGGGGCAAATGTGGATGTATGAAGAATTCCTTTTTTGCGTGTATTATCACATTTATATATATATATATATATATATATATATATATATATATATATATATATTTGTACATTATAATTATTTTATTATATATATATATATATATATATATATTATTATATATATATAAATATATATTATTATATATATATATATATATATATATATATATATATATATATATAGCTGCAAGTTGGCTGCCTTGACGATGTCCTTGAATTCAATTCCAATTTCAATTCTTTGTTTTGGCAATGCTGCATTTTACATAGTGCCCAAGCATTTAACTATTTGATTTAATCATTTAAAACACACAACATTTCTGGGAAAGCTCTCTGTTCACAGATGTGCAATATAAAACTGTTTTGTATATTCCACAGTGTTACAGCAATATTCAATACAGTAATGGGTTCTTTGTATTTACCTACGACTTAAGATAACTTTACGGATTGGACTTTGTTCAAAACAGGAAATAAGTACAGTTTTACTTATTTCGGTCATTTGTTTTTCATTGTTTTTTGTGTCATTTGATTCTAAGTCTATAGCACATAAGTACGTTAGTATTGTTGGAGTGCATCAATAAATCATATATGCAGCAATGGATGGTCTAGGAGAGAAGAGAGCATATAGATTAAGTTCCGCTCTTAACGTTAATGGATGTTTTGTTTTAATTAAGGTACCCTATTATTTCGTGATTGTGCTTACATTCTGGCTGCTGCTTATCTTATATACATTAAAACGGCAGTTCCATTGCTATAAGCGAAGACGACAGATCTTTCACATCAAGAAATTACAATTGGAGGTACGAAAAAATCTTAAAAGGGAGCAGTTGACCTTCGACTCAGCCAGGAATATTTTGCATGCAAGCATGGTGCAAACTGGCACTAGGAAAATAGCCCAGCTGACGGATCTACATACTCTACTTCAGGATATAAACAACCAATTGGAAAAATTGCATAATGCGCTGGATTTTAACTAATTGCAACTAAAACGCCAGCGGCAAAGTCATAATAATAAAATTATTAGTTCTTGGGTTTAAGAGTAAATGAATATACACATTATTTTGAGAATAATTTGTTAAATCACAACAATGCAAAGGCAACGAACGTTAAAGTCTAAACCTAAAAGGCTTCTACGATATACCTTTAGGGCTTCATGAAGCCGCGCGACCAGTTCTTTACCATAGGCTTCGGCTTACTCAACTTCTCAAATTCATCGGCCTGCATCTGTTCACAAAGCTTTCGTTGATTTTCGCGAAACTTAGCAATGGGCTCCTCAAACTGGTTATAATATTGAAGAACCTCCCGCACATCGTCCACTTCACTGCTTCCGAGCACGCTTAGGAACGAGATTAGATCAAATAATGTTGTGTCATCGTCGTTTCCAGACCAGCGTGGTATTGAAAATGTGTTTCCCGGGTGCATTTTTGTCGAGTTTTTGTCCCAGTCTACGACTACCACGCGCTTGAGATCGCGATTCAGATTATCAAGATTCTTCACGTGGTGGCCACCAACGAAGTGAGTTGAATCACGCACAAGACGGTACATTATATAGCCGCTGGGATCGAGGGCATCAAGCAGCGGAAAAACAGTCATTCCTTGCTCGGCTGTATATACAACAATCTCAAAATACTTTGAACATTCCCTCAAGAAAACGTCCACGCCAGGACGTTTTTTAAAACGCCACCCCGTTTGATAAGTCCAATCGGGATGTATAAGCAGGTCCTTAACCTCAAGTACCAGTGTGTAGGGGGGTTGAACATAAGGTGCCTGTAGCGGGTCAGGCAGCAATTTCTGGCTTGAGGGTTCCTGAATGAACCTTTGAAAATGATTAAGCGACTTAAAAGTACGTGCCATGTATTGCTTAACCAGCGGCAAAGAACTGAACTCGTCCGTAACTTCGTTTCCTTGTTCATCAAGTGACGGCTTACCAAAGAAGTAAATAGCCCAAAAAGAGAAGATCACACCTCCCACACCAAAGACCCCAAACCCTATTTTCATACGCTTCCAGGCCCGCTCCATTTCCCTAAGTTCTTCCTCTTCCTCACGCTTACGTCGATCACGACTCGCCTCATCGTCAAGCTCCATTGATGTCTGCGGAAATAATTTAGACAGTATCTGCGTTGATGTTTTCTCACATGTTGAGTAGCGGCGGTGTATCAAATACACAAGATGCGGGGGTTCTAAATAGTTAGAATATATATTGCAGGGGGGCATATACACTCCCTTTTCTGTGCACTTAATTCCCGCCTGTGTCTGTAGCATGACACTATTAATCATGGTGTGCCATAAGCCTGATGTGAGCGCACGAGAAGTATTTATGAGCTTGCGGCTGAAGCGTGAGCCCCCGTACAGCATTCGCCCTATTGCGATTGGAGTCATTTGCAAATTGCAACGTATGTCTGCAGATTCAAATAAATGAATTATTTTGATTTTCCAATTTACGAAATGGCCACTGAAAAATTTGACATTTTTGTTTAAATCAGCCGAGGATTTTTTTTTAGTTTTGTGGTTTTTCATAAATTGTCACCAGTCAATGACAGTTAAAGTATGCTTGCTGAGCGATTTGAAGTCATACAACATTTTTCTTGTTTTTAAGTCGAATATACTTAAATATATAATTAAATTGGACAATAAGAAAAGTAACGCTAGGTAAATAATTATGTATAAGCATAATAGGATTGACTCAATATATTTATTTTATCTCCTTATTATTAAGAAAAATATTTAATATTCCAAAATGTTTTAAAATTGCTAATAATGAAAAACAAAACTTTCATTTACTAAATGCTTTGAAACAAATGTTGCAGTTCGTTCTGGTTTCGGCGTATATGGTGGTGGTATAGATATTTATAATCCAAAAAAGACAAATATTTTTATAATTCTTTGAAAACATTATTTCAGTACATTCTGGACGCATTGAAAGCCGTCCACGTCGTAGTGGCGGTCTAAACCGAGGTGCTGATGCTGAAAACGATGATTTTGGCAGTATGTAGCATTATTTGTATCTTATATCAATTAATAATTATTCGCTTAGGCATGAACAATATTAACTGGTCGGACATGCGACTTCAGCCATTTCAGAAAAGCTTTTACCAGGAACATCCAAAAAATCGTAATCGTTCATCACAGGAAGTTGATTGCTACCGTACCCAGCATCAAATCACCATATGGGGTCTGGCTCCCAACCCTATCCAGTGTTTTGATGAAGCTTGCTTTCCAGAATATTGTATGAACGAAATACGACGTCAGCGCTACATAGAACCCACACCAATTCAAGCCCAATCGTGGCCAATAGTTATGTCAGGGAACAACTTGGTTGGCATAGCTAAGACAGGTTCAGGCAAGACGCTGGCTTTTATACTACCTGCCATAGTACACATCAGAGGTCAAGCGCCATTAGAGCGTGGTGGGGGTCCCATAGCACTTGTACTAGCTCCCACGCGCGAACTGGCTCAGCAAATTCAGTCGGTGGCCAATGATTTTGGCTCCAGCTCCTCTGTACGCAATACATGTATTTTTGGCGGATCACCGCGTACTAAGCAAGCCAGTGACTTGCAACGTGGCGTCGAAATTGTGATTGCCACACCGGGCCGCTTGCTTGATTTTTTACAAGCCGGTACAACAAATTTGCGTCGCTGCACATACCTTGTATTAGACGAGGCTGACCGTATGATGGACATGGGCTTTGAGCCGCAGATACGTAAAATATTTGGCCAAATCAGGCCAGACCGTCAAACACTGATGTGGAGCGCAACTTGGCCAAAAGAAGTACGCCAACTGGCAGAAGACTTCCTCGGCAACTACATACATGTAAGTTTGAATTGATAGCGTTTTTTAATGTAGTTTATATCTCGACAATTTACAAAGATAAACATCGGCTCAATGGAACTGTCAGCCAACCACAACATTCGACAGTATGTAGAAGTTTGCGCTGAGCATGAGAAAGGCGCAAAATTAAAAGATCTGTTATCACACATTTATGACCAGGCCGCTATGCCAGGAAAGATTATCATATTTGTAGCCACAAAAAAAAAGGTGGATAAACTGGCACGGTTCATAAATGCTTTAGGCGTTAGTGTGGGTTCCATACATGGCGACAAATCCCAGATGGATCGTGACAATGTGCTTAATGACTTTCGTAGCGGCCGTGCCAATATATTAGTGGCAACCGATGTGGCAGCACGTGGCCTTGATATCGATGGCATTAAGTATGTCATTAACTTTGATTTTCCACAATCATCAGAAGATTACATACATCGAATTGGGCGCACTGGACGGAATCGTTCTACAGGAACATCGTATGCGTTCTTTACACGAAAAAACGCCAAATGTGCACGCGCATTAATTGAGGTCCTGCGGGAGGCAAATCAAATCGTAAATCCAGAATTGGAATACATAGCACAAGATGCGGGCGGTGGCAGTGGGCGCAGTCGTGGTGGCCGGGGATCTGTTAGAAGTTATGTCGGAGGCGGCAATGGATCATCCGGAAGTTCTAATGCTTTCAGTTCCTACCGTGGCTCTTTAAGTGGCTTTAACGCGTTTAGCGAATCTGGCAATCGCTTTGATCCATCATGCACGGCCAGGAGTTTCAACACCGAACGGGGATTCAGTAGCAGCACCGCCCAAAGAAGCTATAGCGGTGGTGCGCTTGGTGGTAGTGCTGGGTTTTCAAACGGTAACAGATACTCAAACTCTGCGCGCCATTAGGAAAAATGAATAGGATTATTAAATTTTCATTTTAGGTGTTTTATACTTTAGCTCACTATCATCTTGCTTATTTATTGCCACGCAAGAGTATGAGTACAATTTTGATAAAGGTTTTTATCCATCAACCATATAAAAATAATATACAAATAAAATTTTCATGAAAACATACATTTTAAACAGTTTAAAAATATAAATAAAATATATAATTTGCCTGCTTAATGCGCGCCGAACTTTACGTATACTTTTTAAACTTAAAACTACTATATTTTGTGCTGTTGCTAAATACATTGTTGATTTATAACCTTACCTATTTGACCCATTAAGCTGGAGTCGGCGTCTGGCGGGTACCTGCGATTTCTCAAAGATTAGTAAAGACTTTGTATTGTAGTCGCAGTAGTTACCTTTCTCCTTGTGCTTACGCACCTTGGAAGAGCGAACGCTGGTAGCTGTTTTTTTTTCTATAGCACCAGGAGTGCACTTTTTGTTGTTAATGTGAACGAGGTCGCAGCTGTGTTGAGTATCATCTTCAGATGCCTTTAATTTCTCCTCACGTGTCATTTGTCCAGCTATACATTCTGACCAGGGTCCCTTTTCATACCGGCAAGCTTAAAAAATCCGAAAATGTGACAAATCAATATATGAAATATATTGCTTTGCTGCCAACATTGCTATTAACTAACTTTTAATTTTACTAACCTTTCTTGCACTTTTTCTGTATGGTCCTAGTGGGTGGACACTGGGACTCACCCCTTTTCAAAGATAGAGTACGCGTGCGCATGTTAGTTTTAGCATCACAATCCGTCCATGAACTCTTTGCATAACGACAAGATGGTGCTGTGTGAAGAATATAATATTATTTATTTTAATAATTAACGTGAATGTTTATGACCAGTTAATAAACGTTGGGGTAAAATCTGAAGAATGTAGTTGACTCGACTTTGCAAGAATATGCATTTGAGAAAGATCTACGATTATTTCTGCAAAATCTAAATGTATGTAAAAGGCAGAAGGAAGCAAGTCTGCAACCCTTTAAAGTATATATATTTTTGATCAGCATCATATATACTTTATGAGGTCGGAGATGCTCCCTTCTGCATTTTACATACATTTTCATTTTGCACCAATACAATATACCCTTTTCACCCAATTTCAATGGGTTCAGGGTGAAAAAATGAACATTATAAAATATTTGGAGTCGAGGTTTTTAAGCTTACCATTTTGTGTGGTCCTTGCCCTTGCTCCCGATCTTTTGCCTGAACGATGCTGATGTTCCGCATTTTTAGGCTTTAGGAAATGTCGCGGCTGCACCATCAGAACATCCTTACCAATGGGTAGAGATGATTGCTTTAAGCTTGACTTACGAGAACCTGCTGCACCAGCGCGCTGCATCTGATTGTTCGGATTGTTTCCTTTTTTATTGTTTTTTACACGTTTATTTCCACCAACTGTAGTAGTTACAGGCACTGTAGCCAACTTTTCAGTTGCAGCTTCACGCGCTGTACGCACTGTCACGTCACCAGAGTGATTTTCCATAACCAGTTTCGCACCCCTAGCGAGCTCAGTCAGAGGAATAGCACTGTTTTTCCCACTACCATGATGCTCATGACTATAAATCAACATGGGCATCAGCAGCACTGTTGCTAGCAACAAATGGATCATGGCGTGTGTGGACACGGTTTTTAAAAGAATCATTTCAGTTGGCCAGCTATGTACTCTGGCTCCCTAAGAAAAGCAGACATAAAAATAAAAACGCGGTTAATTATTAGACTATTACACTTTAACTGGGTGTGTATAAAAAAATTGAGGCAAACGACCTATTTTGCATTAATAGTTTAGCAAATAAATACACATTTATTTATAATATAGGTCTTTTTTATGTCTGCTAAGTAACATTGCTTAACTTTTTATCCAAGCAAGCAACTAAAGGCGAAAAAATTAAATGGAAAAAAGAATAAATTTAATTATACTAGGTCGAAATTAAATATATTTTGCTTAGTAAGAAGAAGTAATTAGGTAAAAGCCATTTAAAAAACGGACTTGAAACTCAGATTCTTAAACAATTAAATTTGCAGCGTACCCAGAAAAACTTCAAAAATCCAACTTAAAACAAACAAAGCAACTAAAAAACCAACCAAAGGGCACAAGTGGCGTCGCATAGCACCACCAAAAAAAATTTCAACTAAATGTATTTGCAACTAGTCAACTTAGTTGTAAACTTTAGTGTAGTCAAAACACGCACTTGTAGTTGAGAAACATCCTTAAATAAAGAAGCTTATGGCAATCGTATTTATATATATATACTTTTTTTTTAAATAACATTCAGATTATTAACGAATTGTCTGCAGTCAGAACTCATTAGAAAATCTAGTTTTAAACAATTTCATTGTGGATATTGCACATCTGGTGAACATGCAAAGGGGACCTGGCATTCCTCTCACTCATTTTTAAGGCAATCAGTAAATTAATTTATGAATAAGTTGTCTGATGTAAATTTTTTGTAAGCTGTCTATGCATATATAAAATCTGCAATCAAAGAACGGCCACTGGAAGGAGCTGCATCAACGATTTTATATTTTATTTTAATTTATTTAAAGGGATCCAATTGAATTGCCTTGTCTGGAGGCATGTATAAAGTATTTGAGACCAATTGACTTCAGTCTTTCAAAACGGATACATTTTTATGTGTACGAACTATTTGCACAGGCAGTTGTAGTTAAGCAATTGACGCTTGTTTAAAGTTCAGAGCAGACAATACATGAAGTGGAATGAAAGCGAATTCCAAGGGTTCCATAGCGAGTACTTTTACCTATTTAATACCCTGCAAATGGTTCCCAAATTTGAATTTGCAAATAGTTCTTCCGAATATTAAGCTTATTTTAAAATAACGATAACTTAACTTTTCAATAAAAAGTGGTATCAATATTTTGTTCTTTGGGTAATCTAGGAGTTTATAAGGCTAGAGACACTTAATTGAGGATATAGAATAGGGTCTACACCACTTCACTTTACATAATAAATAAATACTAATAAGTAAATATTCCAATAGATTATCAATTTATAATCGAAACAGGCGATAGATAAAAGCAACGCTGGTATTTTGCCAAAATCCTGGCATATGTATGTATTACTGTTCATTCATCCTATGCGTTTCCTTAGAGAGTATACATATATTATTATACTTCTCTTCAGTCCTGAACCACTTTGCTGTCACGCTGCCCTTTTATTGTAGAGTATACATATATTATTATACTTCTCTTCAGTCCTGAACCACTTTGCTGTCACGCTGCCCTTTTATTGTAGATTCAGCTTATAAATTATGCATACACCACTAAAAAAGGATCTGGATCTTATATTTTCCGAGAAACGCTCGAAAATCGAGGTTGAATATACATCAAAGAAACTGTGCTTATATCGATTCATAAATATAAAAAAATTCTAATCTGCGTATGGTTTAAGAAACGTGGTATAAGAGGGAGAAGAAATACAAAGAATTTGCATTTAACTCCATAATTCATTGTCTTTATACAAATAAAACAAGGAAGAGGTTCTTGTCAGGAGCTCCCGACTAGGGAATACTCTGAACCCTCTTATTTCAACACAAACAAGTAAGAGGTTCTAGTCGGGAGCTCCCGACTAGGGGATACCCTGAAACCTCTTCTTCCAAAATCAAACGCATATATATATTCTATTTTAAAAGCTATATGTTAAGTTTGGCGACTCTAGCTCTTATTATTTACCAAAATTGCCCAAAAAACAGGATATCGATAGGTTAAGTAAGCATCATAGTGTGCATTTATGAACTAACTAAATCGCAAAAACGATTTAATACACTATGAATTAAAAAATTGTTTTTCTTTTTTGTTTTTATTGGTTGCTTCTTTTAAACGTAATTAAGTTAGTAAGTTTTAAGAATCAGGAGGAGTTTTTAGCAATTATGGTGTGAAACTTGATCTCTGTCACTGAGCGCTAGAATTTTTAGAAATTTAGGTAAAGAATTTTTCGGATATTACCGCGCACCATTTACAAAAACACGGGAGAGACTCACTCAAAAGGTCCTCTTTTACCCGAGGTTACTGCTCTGTTGCAATTCCGTCAGAACTAAGTTTAAAATCTCAATTAGCAAAAGCTTTAAAAATAATTTTCACTTAACTGCGCGTTGCCGTGGCCGATCAACACGCTCCAGAGCTGGGCGAGAACTGAGTGAAGCTGGCATATGCTGCGGCTGGTGACGCTGCAAGTAACAAACAACACTTGAAATACGAGAGGCAACAAAATAACTCAGCTTGCCACACACTCAATGCACTGAGCGGAATTTCAATGGAGTTTAAGGTGACTTATTCTCTTTCATCACCACTCTTTGGGATTGGTATCTATTAGTATAGACATAACTAAATATATATGGCATTTAGTCTTATCGACAACCAATGACATTTGTGTTATTGTGGTGCAACGTTCCAGCAGTTACTGCCGTGACAAGTGTCATAAGCATCAGGCTGTTTTTTTCATATGATTGATGGAGAGCAAATGCATTTAATTTCAGATAAGACGGAATGAGTTTAAAAATAAAATAAATAAAAATTATAAATATATATATATATTTATAATTTTGTATGTATATATATATATATATATATATATATATATATATATATGTATATTTGCAAATATAACGTAAAATTATCAGAAATATATATATATATATATATATATATATATATGTATATTTGCAAATATAACGTAAAATTATCAGAAACTGTTTAACATTTTTTTTTAATTATTAAAGTATTAAATACAATTTTAATATTTATTTTCATTTTTCCTAGACAACTTTTATCAAACATATTGAGATTCAATTTTAATGATGGGTTTTATACTCTCCATTCCATGCGGTAGGAAACGAGTTTTGAGTGGATTTTTAGATTGAGTGTATCAGAATCAAGTCATATTTAACGTTCCCAGCAGAGAGCGCATTGTTTTGATGAGATACCAAAAATTGTTTCAAGCAGACTGGAGAAATGCCAAACGTTAAATATCCAGTCAGGCAAGGGAAAAAATGAAAACAAAAATATAAAACAAAAACAAACAAACAAACATTTCGTTGTTGTTGGTTTAGTGAATATATTTATAAGTACACTTGCAGATGCATTATATGTTCAACATACATACATGTATCACATGCTAGTATAAGAAGCGTGAGATTGTACGGCAAACGACGTCGTTGATATGTATTTTCTTCATTTACTTCTTTGTTTACTTTCTTAGTTTATACTTTTCATATACATATATACATATTTATCGGTCTGTTTGTATTGCATGTATGTGTGTCTGCTTGTAAATATATTTGTGGTTGACCAGTCGCTAGAGAGCCCGGAAAGCTGCAGGTTTTTAGACAGTCGAGACAGCAGAGTTCCCTAGCAAAAACGGTTAGCAACTTGGATTTAGCTTCAAATACAATGTGAAGTAGGCTGACATATTTCTGCACACGAGCATTCACCTTCCACTTTTAATCTAAAAATATCTTTGAATTTTCCTCTCTCCGCGCTTGCGTTTTCTGTCTCTCTCACATTCTCTCTTTCTCCGCTTCTCTCTATATCACTATCTCTTGCGTTCTCATTGTTTCTCACACTCTCTCTCTCTCTCTCTCTCTCTCTTTCTCTGTCTCTCTCTCTCTCTTTCGTACTCTATTGTACTCACCGTGTTATCTTGCTCATTTGGTGAGAAATTGTATCTCAATGTGTTGCTATGTGCCAACATTAACTTTTTTCCCGTATTTTCAGGATTTATTAGTGTTAACGGAATTGTTAGTCGCATTCACATATATATACATATAAGTTACTTAGATTATGAAATATACATAGCTATGTATGAATGTATGTGTAATGAGGGAAGCAGTAACAATAATACATATATACCATCGTATGTATGTATATAAATGCAGGAATAAGTGTATACATGTATGTGTTGCCATATTTTCTGGCAATTGCACAGCTTGCATTTATGTACGTATATAAATGACTGCTGCCGTCATTGTTGATGACGTTGCTGATGTGCAAAAATCAGATTTCAATGACAGTGCTAAACATACATACATGTATGTACATACATACATATGTATGTACATTTTTTCAAGCGCACAATCGACTAACAATTGATACTACACGCAATCAGGGGTGACTTAATGGACATCTATACATACATATGTAGATGCAGCTCATTTTCTTGATTATTGTCTTCTCTTTCCTGCACGCTTATAATTATAAATCTTTAAGAGCGTTTTCTGAAAAGGCGTTTTTTTATTTATGAAAGTCTTTAAGTAAATAATATTGTTTTTGTGACAGCTTTACTGTTTACATATACATACATATCTATATTGTATTCAAATGTGAATAGCCGACAACGCAGTATGGACATACTTATGGATGTTTTATGTATGAATATAAGTTAACCAGTTCTGTCCCATATCCCAGTTCTAGCAGCTACAAATGTCAAGTATTAAATTGTCAGTTCTTCGAATTACTTTCTACACGAGCAATGGGAAATTCAATGAAAGAAGTATTTCTGTATGTATATACAAACATATGTATATACATACAGCCACATACATTTACAGTCTGTACGAGATGACAAAAAACCTATTAGCGTGCTTTTCACTCGTAAACGGATTCAGAGGAGACGCACTGATAATATGGTTGTTGAATGTGCCTTCTCTTGTTGACAACTGTATAAAAGCCCTAGCCTACAGCTATCCAAATACGATCCTTATGATTGTCCAATCAAAATATTTTACGTAGATATGCATGCTCATATTATTATGAGAGCATTACTTCTCGATAATATCAATATAAAATGTTATGTTAAATGTTTTCACTCATAAATGATCTACGGAGTTCTATTATTTTACAATTAGCAGAGTTTTTCAGACAAGCCTTTCACCACACCCACTTTGAATAACTATGAAGATATTGTGATTCATTTTATTTTCTTATATCCCTATTTCATATATATATATATATATATATATATATATATATATATATATATATATATCAGTACAATTAGATTATAAGCCATAAACGCAAGACTTTTCTGAATGTTACCGATTATTATAGGAAAATCAAGTTTGGTTTTTAAATATTGAATCTCCGCGCTGCTGTAGCCGGTAAAAACTAACTGCCAAAACATTATTCAACACATTTTTTAAAAAGCAAAAATAACTTTCTGATAAAATACTTACATTTATGTACGTAATTGGGTTCACAAAAATCAATTGCAAGCCCTGGAGCCTTGAATTTGGGCTGTAATTTTGGGAAAGTTACATTAGTTAGCTTAATCCAGAAATTTGTTACCTATCTCGCTAACGTTTACACATCTGCGAACCGTATACACTTCCAGCAGAGCCACAATTAAGTACAGTCACTTATAAACATCCAAGTACTTAACTTCCATTAAATTTGATTTTACCAAACAACCATTAACATCCAATTATAATGAACAATTTTAATCAATACTTTTTTGTATATCCTGAACCCATTGAACATTAAAAAGGTTTTAATGCTATTGTGTAAATGCAAGTTGACCGAAAAGGCAGCAGAATATCCTAGATAAACTATTATAGATTATGTTTTTATTTAAATCCTTGTCAAGTTTTTATTTATAATATTTTATGAAATTGCAGTTTTTTTGTTCAATTTTGCCTTTCATTGTATTCTTAATGTATGTGTGTAAAATGACTATATTGTATGTATATAATTTCTGATTTACTTGTCGTGTCTTCGAGCTTTCAAGGCTTACCGATAGAATAAAAATAATTTCAGTTAAGTACATTTGATATTAAATATTCATATAAATTTGTTTTGCAACTCTTACATATACATATGTGTGATTTTACATAATTATATGAATCCACACATATTTATACATAAGCTCTAATTGATCATGCAGTTATCGTTTGTATTATAATGGCTATGGTTGCATTTTTTTTAAATACTTAAACAACTCTACTATTTTAAATAAATGTACTTTGTTTAAGAAAGAACAAGATATTAAATTCATTTTTAAATACTATTATAATTATCAGCTAAAACTGAAACGACTTTTTCTGTGGGAAGGGTTTTCCGTACTGCATGATTTTTTTCGGAAAATTATATTTTTCTCACCTTTTATAATTCAAACTGAAATAAAATTGAAATTGAAAAAAAAATCTAGTTTGTGTGAGAGATATTTGTATGTAGATACATTTTCGGGGGTTTTATGTTAGATTTTTAAAATACGCAATCGCATTATCTAATGCTCTTACGATTACCAATCGGCCAATGTCCCTTTGTTACTTTGCAATACTATTGTATTACTTTTTACAATATTTACACTAAGTGTTTTATTAAATTTTTGCATTTATTGTATGTCTAAATTGTATATGTATTCTTATATCAATTATACGTGCCGCTGTTTTTTCTGTTCTCTTTTATTGAGATCAAATACAGAAGCTGATATTTTCAGACGAACGTTTTACATCAATTATGTTTGAATAACTTTTGTTTAAATATGGGAAGGTTTATATTAATGTAGGTGTAAAGTTATTTTAAGAATAACTCGGCTAATGCTTTATATGAATTGTCGGACAATCTTCCGGGCTATAAAAATTCCTATCTGCCGGATCAGTCGTATTGTTTTTTTTTTTTTTTTTCATTTGGAGAAACTTGAATAAACTGAACTGCCATGGTTGCAAATATCAATCGCAAATTCTTGCAAACTTTTTCTTTAGTGTAGATTTTAGTTTATTCCGTTATTTTATATAAATTGTTTAAATGAAATCTACAATTTTTTAAATGTGTTCAAATATAATTTTTACGGTTATCCATTAAGTGGGTTTATTTTTTACGATTTTATTTAGTATTCTTATATTTTGAAAAACGAGCTGCAGGGAAAAATCTAACATCTGACTTTAAAAAAAATTAGTCTTTGCTACCAGATTACTTAAACACGTCCTTTGCGAGCAGCTGCAGGTAAGATAAGATACCCAAAAAATAAATATAATCTTATAATGCCTGTTATAGTGTCTTAAGTATGCTCTGTCTTCATATCTAAAAATTCGATTACTAACCTTTATCCTTATTTTTGCGCTGCTCCTTGGCAGTCTTATCCTTGGACTTGCCGGGCTTACAGTTCTTCTTAATCAAACGTGTTGCTTCGCATGAAGGATCGCTAGTGACCTTTAACTTATCAGCTCTGGTCATCTGTCCAGTAGTGCATTCAGACCAAGAGCCCTTCTCATAACGACACGCTGAAATTCATTTAAGAAAAATACATAATTTGTTTTATATTAACCCATTTTCTTAGTAGATTTATATCACATTTTTACCCTTCTTGCACTTTTTTTGAATAGTGCGAGTTTGATCGCAAGCTGGGTCGCCCTTTTTCAATGTCAAAGTTCGAGAACGAGTATTAGTTTTAGTATCACATTCAGTCCATGGGTTTTTGCCATAACGACATGAGAGGCCTGTGAAGCAAAGTTTAATATCATTAGAAACAATTTAATTCTCTATAATAAAGGTCGCTTATAAAAAAAGTTAACAACTGAGCTCACCATCGCTCTTTGTCCCGCGTTCGTTGCGTATTAAGACCTCGTGATCATCCTCTTCCCAAACCTCCCCCTGTATAGCTGTTGTGGGTTGAGTCAGCTCGGCCACGGGCAGAGCTAGTGGCGTCTCCTGCCCCTCTGTAGTTCCAAACACAAAATTAGACATCAAAGCTGACCATGTTAAGATCGCAGCCACCCAGAACCCTTTGCAATTATGACTCATTGTACGAGTGTTGATTGCCTACAATTTTAAGCCGTAAATGTACACTTTTATTTTTGTATGGCATTAATTAATGTGGTAAAATATCGTATGATTAAATTAGCTTAATAGCAATGACCAATACCGTTTTAGATACTTTTCCTTTGCAACACTGCTTCAGTCACTCGTTTTGTTTTTGTTTTTAAAAAAATTGCATTATTCATCAATTTAACTGAATTTATGAGCAATGCTTTGCAGTTGCCATACTGACTCGGACAATTTTAATAATTTTTTATAGTTTTTTTACTAGTCTTTAAATTAATGATCTATGAAGTGTAGCCTTAATAGCTGTTTTGATAAGTTGGGATTAGGAACATTAAATGTATGTAAAATTTGTGGACAGCAAAAAAATTGATTTATACTTATTACTAAAAAGTAAATATACACACATCAGCTTACAGAATCTAAAGCATCTGAAAGCTAAATGAAAATTCTTTGTGCTTACCCTCTGCATACAATTTCCTTAGTATCGCTCAACTATGTAAAGAGTGACGCAATACGCGCAGTATATTTGTTAATCCAGACAATCACACTAAAATTGTAAAAAATCAAGAACAATACACACAAATAGAAACAGATACAAAATATATTTGCTTTTAAATTAAAATATTTGAACTCTTGGATTTCTTATATCCTTTGATTCGGATTCAAAAATGGCTAACTGCGTAGCACTAAATTGAAACACAATTCTTAAACTAACAGTTATACACACACAAAACGCTCCTCCACCACACACACTAAAGTAGCCAATTGACTATGGCGCTGACTGGGGATGAGACTGAGCGCAGAAAAAGAATTTGTTCTGGGAATTTTTCTGAACTGCTTTCGTTGCGTGTCTCTTTTAAACTGAATAGCAAAATATGCGAAAAGCTGCAAAAGGCCCTGCATAGTATCCTGAAGGATGTTATGCTCTCAACCAGGTGTCATTCTCTTTTCATCTATCTCGCTCTCGCACCGAGGGCTTTTATCATAAAGCTGCGCATGTTCCAAAAATAAACCCCACCATTGCAGCTGCTATGTTTCCTGTTTTAGGATGAAGTCTTGCAATTCAAAGCAAAATATCATGAATTGATTTGCCAATAATTAAAGGTTTTTTTACATTTTAAAAAATTATGAGGACAACCTTATCAGTAAAATTTTTCATCACTGACTGACACATTGCATGGGTTCAAGAGTCCTCTATTATGTAAAGATATGCAGTTGCTATAATTAATCGCTTATGCTCTTTCATTACAGTTGAGCATTTGATGTTAGCCTGTGGTCTCAATGTTTGTTAACATTGAAGTTATTTCATTTATTATATATAATATTAATTAATTTATTGTATACTAGCGGTTATAGCCCGGCCTTGCCCGTGGCACTTATGTTATAAAATCAATGTTCTCGAATAGCTTTGAAATTGATTTTGAAACTGAGAGGACTGTAAATAAACTACTCTCATACAAACGATTTCTGTCATTTTACCACTGTTTTGAGTGGAATTTTCCAAATCGCTGAAACACGTATTCATTACATTCTTATATAGAGCTTTTAAAATAAGTTTGATGTAAATCGAACACTTAAACTTCTCAAAAAACTAGTTTAAAATGTCCTCTCCACTGAAGGAGCTTAGATTTTGCAAAAAATGTGAAACACGTCTCAAATGATTTTTATGTAGGTCCATGCAAATGAATTTGTAGGCAAAAGGCCACCCACCAAATATTTGCCTTCCATTTCCACCGAGGAGGAATGGATTTTTCGAAAAGTGTGAAACACCCCTCTAATGAATTTTAGCAATGATCTTTGAAAATAAGTTTGAGGCCAATCGGATGGTATACAAAAAAGTTTCATACCAACGTTTCTCGCCAATTAACCATTGTTTTGGGTGGAAATTTCCAAATTCCTAAACACGTATTCATTAAGTTCTAATGTAGAGCTTTAAAAATAACTTTGAAGCAAATTGGACACCACTTAAAACTTCGCCCAAAAAATCTTTGAATCGTATTTCTACCGAAGGAGTTTAGATTTTGCGAAAAATGTGAAACACATCTCAAATGATTTTTCGTATAGAGCTTTGAAAATGAAATTGAGCGCGAAACGTCACCCATCAAATCTTTGACCCCCATTTCCACCAAGGAGAAATACATTTTGAAAAAAGTCGGAGACACTCCTTAAATGAATTTGAACAAAGAAATTTGAAATTGAGTTTGAGGCCAATCGGATGGTAAGCAAATTTAACAGGATATCGATATCGATTTTATCGATTGCTTCGAAACGGAGTAAGTTATCGATAATCGGAAATAAACTCGATCTGCGCGGGAACTAGGAGCATCTAAATCTATAATTTTAAGTCTCTAGCTCTTATAGGTTCTGAGATCCTTGCGTTCATACATACGGACGGACGGACGGACGGACGGTCGGACGGACGGACGGACAGACAGACGGACATGGACATATATATACTTGTTGGGGTCGGAGATGCTTCCTTCTGCCTGTTACATACATTTGGATTTCGCACAAATACAATATACCCTTATACCCATTTTTAATGGGTTCAGGGTATAAAAATTTCAGCTTCCTAGATCTTACGGTTTGGGCTGTGCGTTGATCACCAATCAGTCAGTCAGGACAAACCGTTTTATATATAGAGATAAAGCCCTTCCTAGGTTTATTATTATAAAGATGATTAAGCTTTACTTAGTGACAACGTTATTTTACCACAGTATTATTATATTTTTTTATGGATAAGTAAGCATATACACATAAAACTGTTTTTTTTTTATAACATATAGCTTTATAGGTCAAGATATTACAGGTAGATTTCAACTTACCACGGGCGGAAATTTATGTCTAAATTTCAAAGTTATTACTAAGTATGGATAGATATACAAATAAATCTGCGAAGACCATAAAATGTCATAAAATTTAAAAGTATAAACTAATTTAGTCAGATAGTCGCACTAAACGATGGTCGCCTTGACTAACGAACAGCCCCCTTTTATCTAATTTGACGCTTTATTGCTGATTATACAGCTATTCAGTTAGCCTGATTTATTATGATATGCTGCATACTATTTTTATACCCTGAACCCATTAAAAATGGGTATAAGGGTATATTGTATTTGTGCGAAATCCAAATGTATGTAACAGAAGGAAGCATCTCCGACCCCATAAAGTATATATATTCTTGATCAGCATCAATAGCCGAGTCAATCTAGCCATGTCCGTCTGTCTGTCCGTCCGTCCGTCCGTCCTTCCGTCCGTCCGTCCGTCCGTATGTATGAACGCAAGGATCTCAGAACCTATAATTTATAATATTTAGATGCTCCTAGTTCCCGCGCAGATCGAGTTTGTTTCCGATAATCGATAACTTACTCCGTTTCCAAGCAATCGATAAAAATCGATATCGATATCCTGTTTTTTGGGCAATTTTGGTAAATAATAAGAGCTAGAGTCACCAAACTTGACATATAGCTTCTAAAATAGAATATATATATGCATTTGATGTTGGAGGAAGAGGGTTCAGGGTATACCCTAGTCGGGAGCTTCCGACTAGAACCTCTTACTTGTCTTAACTACTATTACTATTTTTTAATCCAAAAACTAAAAGATTGCTATAAAGATATTAGGAAAGGCAAGAAACCAAAAGGAAAGTATTCAATTAATGTCGCTGTCTTTTGATTAATACAGTAATTTTGCTATTAATGCTCCCCCAAAAAAACGCTTGCATAATGTTTAAGACAAATAGTCTAAGACCAACATTTCCCAAGTCTCAAGGAAAAGGCCACAAGCCAAAGCCCATTACTGCATTTGCTGGTGGCCAACGTATGCAGTCAAGCAAAAAATCACGTGCCTGGAATTCATTTGTAATTTAATGTCTATGAAAAAAGCATGTGCGCTTCTCCTAATTGTACAAGTACAACAGTGCACATCACTGCACATTTGAGGCAAAGTTCCAAACAGGAATATACTTATTTCAAAAAACTAAAATTATATTATTACATCTTATATATCTTATATTATTCTTATATATATTATATTATATGTCAACAGACGAGTTAATATAGCCATGTCTGTCTGTCTGTTTTTTTGTTTTGGTTTTTGTAAAAAAAGCTTTTTGAGTTATCAAGATATTTGTGACATCTGCCAAGCTCAGTATTTATTAGTTTCACTATGCTTCTTACAAATATGGACCACTACATATCGGACCAGTGTATCATATGGCTGCCATAGGAACGATAGATCAAAAACTACGTGGCTGTATAAAAAACTTTTTTGCTTATCAAAATATCTTGCCGAACCGGCATTTACTAACTAAGCTGCTTATATAAGTATAAGCCAAATCTTATCAAGATCACACTACTAATTTTATAGCGCTTGTGAAGAATCTTTGTTTTTCAAGATATTTTAATCAAACTCAGCCCTTACGAGTTTTACTAATTTCACATATCTTGAGAATCGTAAAGTAAATGATTTCAAGGATATTCAATTTTCAACGTGCCGAAGATTTTCTATTTTAAAGCAAGCTTTTTTATTCACTTTTCTTGACTTCCAGCAAATAAATATCTCACAATTATTCCTCAGTGTGCTTTATCCCAAAAATGTTGACATTGTAGTCACTTGTATTTATGATACGGATAAAATGGATAAATACAAGTATAAACACAAAATCAAATTTGAAAGTGAGATGAATCCTGTGGGTGAACCGGACTATTTATTTATTACTTGCACTGTCACCCTTATGTGTTAGCGCTTGTTGCTTATAACACACACAAATAATATGAATGCAGTGGCAGCAGCTCCTGCTAAACTCATCGGTTTCGGAGAGCCTAAGGCATGAAAAAACCAGTAAGAGGCTCTAGTCGGGAGCTCTCGACTAGGGGATACCCTGAACCCTGAACCCTGAACATCAAATGCATACATATATATATTCTATTTTAGAAGCTATATGTCAAGTTTGGTGACTCTAGCTCTTATTATTTACCAAAATTGCCCAAAAACAAGATATCGATATCGATTTTTATCGATTGCATGGAAACGGAGTAAGTTATCGATAATCGGAAACAAACTCGATCTACTCAGGCACTTGGAACACCTACATCTAAAATTTCAAGAGTCTAGCTCTTATAGGTTCTGAGATCCTTGCGTTCATACATACGGACGGACGGACAGACGGACAGACGCACGGACGGACAGACGGCCATACAGACAGACAGACATGGCTAGATCGACTCGGCTATTGGTGCTGATCAAGAATATACATACTTTATGGGGTCGGAGATGCTTCCTTCTGCCTGTTACATACATTTGGATTTTGCACTAATACAATATACACTTATACCCATTTTTAATGGGCTCAGGGTATAAAAAGCCGAATTATCGGCAATGAGAAAATGTTACCTATGCCTTCGATCTCGAAGACACGGTAAACCCAGAATGAAGCTTATAAGTGTCGATCTGTCGGTTAGTTACGATACAACATGCACAAGTACTCCTCTTAGTGTGCACCTCCATCAAATAAGGTAACCTTCAGTCAGGATATTTATAATTGCGTACTTACCTGTATGAGTGTAAATTACACGTACATTTCTTTTATTGTCATTTAACCGTAGGCGGGAAACGAATTTTTATTTTACATCACTGAAAGAACAGAAAAGCAGAGAAAGTATTTAACTTAAGAACGCAGCTAGCTTGATAAACCTTATTTGAATTAGTGAGAATCGCTTAGTAGAGCAATATTTATAAATAAATTCATATACATAAAAAAACATGCATACATACGATTGAAATAATTGTTACTTTTATTTTCAATGTTTCAATGGCCAAATTAAAATTTGCTGCCGGCTCCTCCGCTAAAACCATAGCCACTTCCTCATACATAGTTAAATCCGCCTCCTTCATTGTTCAATCTACCTTTTCCATAGTTAAAGTCGCCGTCTCCTCCTTTGCTGCCACCACCTCCAATACTAAACCCACCGCCTCCTCCTTTGCATAACTAGCCGCCTTCTCCATTGCTGGAGCTGTCGTTTCCTCCTTTGTGTAAGTTGCCCCCTCCTCCATTGTAAAAGCCGATCCGTTGCCGATGCTGTCGTTTCCTCCATAGTTATGCCAGCCGCCTCCTTCATAGTTAAGGTCGCCGTCCCCTCTTTTGCCGCTACCACCTCCAATACTAAAGCCGCCGCCTCCTCCTTTGCGTAAGTTGCCGCCTCCTCCGTTGCTGAAGCTGCCGTTTCCTCCATAGTTAAAGCTTCCTCCTCCAATATCATATGATACTTAATTTATGAGAGTCGCGTAGTAGGGAACAAGTTAAAAGTAGAATTTTTATATATATTTACCAACATACATACACACATACATTCCTAGACACATTCGTGTACAAATGTATACACACACATATACACATTTTTATACATAAATATATATGTACATACGGTGACATACACACATGCGTCCGTACACACAAACATACAAAGCTATAAACATAAGCATATAAGCATATATGCAAACGTATATACATACACAATTACTTACATATACATATAGATAAACACAAACATAAATACACAAATACATACAAACATAAAAATATACTCACATACATATGCGTATGTATGTAAAAACGCATGTGCGTCGTTTTATATATGTATTGAATATATATTTGTATGTATGTTTGATTGTATGTATATATAAATACATATTTTTTGGTCGAAATTCATGTCAAAATCTTACCCCAAGATTCGTATCTTTGTAGATATGGGTCTTAACTTCTACATAAATCGACCAAATCTCATCCGATTTGTACGATAAATTTTATACCCTGAACCCATTAAAAATGAGTATAAGGGTATATTGTAACAGGCAGAAGGAAGCATCTCCGACACCTTAAAGTATATATATTCTTGATCTGCACCAAAATCATACCGCAAGATTCGTTTATAATCATGGGTCTAAGCTTCCCATTCCCATAACTTGGTTAAATCTCATCCGTTTTTTACGTTGGTTGCCTTTCTCATTTCCCTCTAGAATAATCTCTTGTTCAAATTTGAATACATATTTTTACTCGAAATTCATGTCAATATCTTACCCCAACATTCGTATATAAATATAGGTATAAACTTCCCATTGCCATGACTCGGTTAAATCTCATCTGGCTTTTACGATGTTTGTATTTTGAAACCCTGAACCCATTAAAAATGAGTGCAAGGGTATATTGTATTTGTGCAAAATGCAAATCTATGTAACAGGCAGAGGAAAGCATCGCCGACCCCATAAAGTATATATATTCTTGATCAGCATCAATAGCCGAGTCGATCTAGCCATGTCCGTCTGTCCGTCCGTCCGTCTGTCCGTCCTTCTGGATGTCCACATGTCCGTCCGTCCGTCCGTCTATATAAACACAAGGATCTCAGAACCTATAAGAGCTAGACTCTTGAATTTTTAGATGTAGGTGCTCCTACTGTCTGCGCAGATCAAGTTTGTTTCCGATAATCTATCACTTACTCCGTTTCCAAGCAACCGATAAAAATCAATATCCAGTAATCGATATCCAGTTTTTTAGGCAATTTTGGTAAATAATAAGAGCTAGTCACCAAACTTGACATATAGCTTCTAAAATAGAATATTTATATGCATTTGATGTTGGAAGAAGAGGGTTTAGGGTATCCCCTAGTCAGGAGCTCCCGACTAGAACCTCTTACTTGTTCCTAATGGTTTTCCCTCTAGAATAATCTATCATTCAAATCTGAATATGTTAAAATCTTACCGCAAGATTCGTATGTATACAAGGGTCTAAGCTTTCCATCCGCATAAATCGGCCAAAAATCATCAGATTTTTGATATTTTTTTTCCTTAATGTTTTCCCTATGGAATAATCTCTCATTCAAATCTGAATACATATTTTTCAGCCGAAATGCATGTCAATATCTTTCCGCAATATTCGTATAAATACATGGGTCTAAACTTCCCATCCCCATAAATCTGCCAAATCTCATCCGACTTTTACGATGTTTGTGTTTTTCTTAATGGTTTTCCGTCTAGTATAATCTCTTATTCAAATTTGAATACATATTTTTCAGTCGAAATTTTTGTTAAGGTCTTACCGCAAGACTCGTATATATACATGGGTCTAAACTTTCCATTCCCATAACTCAGTCAAATTTCATCCGATTTTTACGTTGTTTGCCTTTCTCTTTATGGTTTTCCCTCTAAAATAATCTCTTATTCAAATCTGAAAACATATTTTTTAGATGAAATTTATGTCAAAATCTAACCGTAATGTTCGTATATATACATGGCTCTAAATTTCTCATCCCAATAAATCGACCAAATCTTATCTGATTTTTACGACGTTTGTCTTTTTCTTAATTGTTTACCTTCCACAATAATCTGTCATTCAAATCTGAACACATATTTTTTAGTCGACAATCATGCAAAATCTTACCGCAATATTCGTATATAGACGTGGGTGCAAACTTCACATGCCCATAACTCGGTCAAGCCTCATCCGATTTTTACAAGGTTTGGCGTTTTGTTCACGGGTTTCCCCCTTGAATAACTGGGGAATCAAATCTGAATACATATTTTTTAGTCGAAATTCATGCCAAAATGTCTCGGTCAATTATCATCCGATTTTTACGAGATTTGGCTTTTTGCATCTGGGTTTGCCTCTATACTAATCTGGCATTAAAATCTGAATACATATTTTGACCTTGGCTTTTTTTATAGTTTGGCCTCATAAATAATCTGGGGTACCGTCAAATGTTCTATCTAGTCATAAGACAAAATTTCACTACCCCATAACTTGGTCAATTCTTATCCGAATTTCACGAGGTTTATCTCTTTGGCCAGGGCTTGGCCTTTAAATCAATTAATTAATGATTGAGGCATCCAAAGCTGGAAATATTATTCTGGTTTTTGACTTATCCGATTTATTTCATAAGAACTTAATGAATACCTGTTTCAGCAATTTGGGAAAGCATTTGAAATTTACTTACCGTCCGATCGGGCTTAAACTGATTAATTTGATTTATAAACATATATATACACATAATAATATTTATATATA
This sequence comes from Drosophila virilis, assembly GCF_030788295.1. Classification (NCBI taxonomy): domain Eukaryota; kingdom Metazoa; phylum Arthropoda; class Insecta; order Diptera; family Drosophilidae; genus Drosophila; species Drosophila virilis. Next base: position 78,351 of record NC_091545.1, read on the forward strand.
TATACATATATTGTGTATGCATGTATGTACCGCACAATTACTTGTTAAACAAAATCTTCACCCTTTCAATGTTGTTCTCTCTCTCTCGACCTCTCTTTCCCTCTCTGTATGTGGCATATGCATGTGCTCACGCCAATTTGCCTTTTGTCAATAAAGTTCAGCCACAAAATGTAAGCGACAAATAACTTGCCAATAGAAAAATAAACCAGTAGAGGTTAATGAAAATTTGCAAACACACACACAATACGAACCAAACGCATTTAACTTTACACATTTAATTTAAATCTGTTAAAAATCGACATTAAATTTATTTAACACGCGCCGAGGACGCGACCGATCATTAGGAAAGAAGGGTATAGACTAAATTGCCCCATTGCACCTACGTTAAGCCGACATTAACACTAATACCATAAAAATTGAGAGCACAAACGCAAGCATATTTTACTGCCTGAGAAGTAAGATAGCGAGATCAAAATTATTACAGCCAATAGCAACCGTACAGTACATATGTCGGGAGCTTCCGACTAGGGAATACCCTGAACCCTCTTATTCCAACGCCAAATAAATTAAACATTTAAAAAATTAAATTACCCTGAACCCTCTTCCAACATCAAATGCATATATATATTCTATATTAAAAGCTATGTGTCAAGTTTGTTGACTCTAGCTCTTATTATTTATTTTTGATTGCTTGAACAGGGAGTAAGTTATCGATTAACGGAAACAAACTAGATCTGCGCAGGCACTAGGAGCACCTACATCTAAAACTTCAAGTCTCTAGCTCTTATAGGTTCTGAGATCCTTGCGTTCATACACGGACAGACGGGCAGACAGACAGACAGACATGGCTAGATCGACTCGGCTATTAGTGCTGATCAAGAATATATATATTTTATGGGGTCGGAGATGCCTGTTACATACATTTGGATTTTGCACAAATACAATATACTCGTATACCCATTTTTAATGACTAAAGTGTCAACGCATAGGCCATGCCGTGTGGTGTACGGGGTGGGAAGTGGGGGATTGGGGTTTTGGGGAGTGCGAAGGATGCACTAACGTGTGGTCCCCAATAGAACGGACTTGCATATACATTTGTATCTGATGTTGCTACGAATTACAAAGTATACAATTATTAGAAATACGTTCTTCTTAAGGGCCACTTTGGTGCATTATATGTTTTAATGAAGGTTGGTCAGATTTCTAACATATAGTGCATAGACCTAGACCTGCCCTCAATACTGCAAATACACATGCAGCCTGTGCTTCCGCTAAGCAACACTTCCGATCCGACTGAAAATGGTGTTCCAGTTAGATGAGCAACGACATCAGCATTCATTGAGTATGCCGGCAATAGTGGGATAAACAATAGCGCCCCCGTAAACCGCAAGCTACGATTGAGTCAATTTTTATCATTGTGTCTGTGACCAATAATAACAATGCGCGACAACCGGCCGTTGCCATGACAATCGGGCACCCCAGATGGGGGGATTGTGCTTTAATTATGGCACATGGGAAAGCACAGTAGAGCTTGAGCTTCCCAGTGGTTATCAGTTGAGCGGTATTCTATTTAAAGCACGTTGTTAGTACGGAGTACGGAGTGTTAATACCATTTACTTACACAAAAATATACTGTTGCATACGTTTATATATAGGTGTGTATTTTTTTCAAATGTTTAATACACAATTTATTAACTACTTTTAAACATCTACCCCATCTACTAAAACTAACTCTATAAGCAGAGTGAATCAATAAAGGTGTTAATAGGCTGAGTTAAAAATGTATTCTTTCGGAATCTTATCAAAAATTTCATTACTTCTGCTGATGCTTTTCGTAGCATCTCGGTTGTGTGTGCTCTCTCTACCAGCCTTGGAGAATTCGTATCACTGCAGGTTCATGGATGATTGCGACCCTTTTCTGCCTATCTGTGCCACATATTCAAATGAACACCAGTTTTTTTATAGCCACTGTGACATGTTGCGTGAGATATGCTTAACCGGCAAAGGTATTGTTTAAATACATGAATTCATACATCCAATTAATATATTGACCTATCATTTATACTTTATAGATTGGAAATCGGACTATTTTAGCCATTGTAATGTAAGCAAACTTTAAAAACAACGCTAACTGAACGCTAGCATATACTTAAACACTACAACATTTGCAAAACAAGTAAGAGGTTCTAGTCGGGAGCTCCCGACTAGGGGATACCCTGAATATCATGTTTGGTGACCCTAGCTCTTATTATTTATCAAAATTGCCCAAAAACAGGATATCGATATCGATTCTTATCTATTGCTTGGAAACGGAGTAAGTTATCGATTATCGGAAACAAACTCGATCTGCGCGGACACTAGGAGCACATACATCTAAAATTTCAAGTCCCTAGCTCTTATTGGTTCTGAGATCCTTGCGTTCATACATACGGACAGACGGACAGACAGACAGACGGACATGGCTAGACCGACTAGGCTGTTGGTGCTGATGAAGAATATATATACTTTATTGGGTCGGAGATGCTCCCTTCTGCCTGTTACATACATTTGGATTTTGCACAAATACAATATACCCTTTTACCCATTTTTAATTGGTTCAGGGTATAATAAATATTTTACAAGACTGATATTTTATAAATAAATGGAAATTAAGCCTCAAGGGTTTTCAAATTCAAAGTCAACCAATTTGCCCAGAAGACGGCTTGCCGATGTGCAACCGAAACACATCGGAAACAAAAATTAAATAAAATTAAATAAATTGAGCCAGCCAACGAATATTCTAAAATATGGAAAGGTCGCCAAAACCATCAATGAACACATATATGAATAAAATTGAGTTTAACATCTTTAAACAATTGATTTTAAATAAATTGAAAATCAAGGTAATCAATATGGCTTATAAAACATATTTTAAATACATTTACCAAACCCATTGGCTACAACATTGTTCTTTAATTTGTCGGCTATCTGTTTAAATCTGTACTTAAAGTTTGATTTGGGAGCATCTTGCTCAAGAGAAACACCAGTTATGTTTGTATATATATATATATATATATATATATATATATATATGTATATATATATATATATATATATATGTATATATATATATATATATATATGTATATGTATATATATGTGAGTTGAGCCCACCAGATAAACATCTCATTATGTCATAAGCTTAGAAAAATGTATTATTACCAACGGTTTACAAAAAAATACTATACTTTTGGCGCACCTTTAATATTTTCTGGCTGGTTTTCGGTCGTGGCCCCTTGTATGGATGATGGAGGCGTTGCAGTCTCAGCAGCAAGTTTGTTAGCCATATTTGCTAGCTTTTCTCGTCTAAATTCCTTACGTGCTTCATCCAGCAACACATTGTGTAATAGATTGCGAGTCTGATTGTTATCTGGCGTTAGCACTGGGAAGGGATTCCCACGGAGCTCCAGCACAGATTTTTTATAGTATATTCCAGGATATTCCCGCGGCGCTTTCAACATGCGTGTGTAGGATAAGTTAGAGTTTTCAAATCGTGGTACTAACACCTTAAATAGTTTATGTACTAGTTGCTTGTCCAACAGCCAATAGTCCGCAAGATTCATAGTTGCTTTATGTCGGTCGCCGTACCGTATTGCATTTGAGATGAGCTATACGGAATTGGTAACTTGTAAATTCGTAAAATAAAACGCATTTCGTCCTTACCAGTTCTGCATACCCACGTGCCTCATCTGCTCGATTGTAAAACAATTCAATGCGTTCGTGTTTCACCAGCGCCGTGACAGTTTTCCGTAGCTTGAGCAGCCGGCCTTCTGGACCATACACGTTTTTTAAATGCCGTTTGTTTGGCCGCACTGCAATTCGCAACTGTGATATTAACTTGCTAACGTCGGCTTGATTCATTTTTAAACCAGATTTTAATTCAACAAATTAAGGCTCACGTAACTCTTTAGCTAAACAGCTGTTAAACAATTTTAACATTTACTGAAATGTTATTAACATATGTTTCTGGAAATTTACCAATATCTATCGACTACTTCGATAGATAACACAACGCAAATCAGCAACTGAGCATTTTGAGCGAAATTCATTTAAAAAAACAAAACAGCATAATGCGTATGTATGACTTTTTTATTCTTGGATTTATACCTTAAGCTATGTGCTGTAGAATGCCCTGGCGTACCAGTGGCTCTACCTGTGCGCGGGGCAAGTAATGTTGACTATTCTTCTTCAAATGTACCACCTCGCCATCATCCAACTCGAACTTGCCATAATTCTCTACGCAACGCACCTCGATATAAAGAGATTTTGGCGGGCGTAAGTTGCCTGTCAAGTCAATGCCTTGCCCATCGCCTACGGAACGCATATATGAAGCTAATGACTTGGAATAGTTATTAAAAAATTGCACTTCTGGATCACAAAGTGCCTGTTTGATATCACTTGGTATAATTGGACCGAACTCCCATCGCATGGCTTTGATGCGCTGCATTCGCTCATACAGGTAAGCCAGGAGACAGCGTTTATTCCGCTGAAGAGCTGCGTGTCTATAGTTAAGAAGGGGCCACAAACTACGATCTCCAGAGTTGTTATAGCTAGACGCCTGCGCCACATTCTCCTCGAAAATAGCCTTTATCTCCTCCAATACCTGACGTACGCCGTCGTCGTCAAAGGCTGGTATAGTTTGAGCCGATCGTTTAAGATCCTTAAGTAAATCGAAGGCATTATCGCCAAACATTTGGTTTGAACGGCTCATCTTTGTTTATAAAGCGATATGTACTAGTAGTTCCCGCTTTATTTTAGCAATGCTAATAGTGATTAAATCGATTACTATCGATTAGTATCAATTTGTCATTTTAGGCACTTTTTATAGTTATATTTGAGTAAACAAAGTAACATATTAAATAAAATTCTATATATATATTTATATATATGTATATATATATATATATATATTTATTTATATTATATATTTATATATATATATATATATATATATATATATATATATATATATATATATTTACTTTATATAACTCAATATATCTACACCGTTTAATTCTACCTTATCTTAGGGCACCTAGTATTTTGTCGGTGGAATTCACATTATCCAATTGGTATTTTTCGTCGATAAGAGTGGTATCTTGGACATTTGTATATTTGGTCACACAGCTTACTAAGCAGTGAAAATTCTGAGGTGATTGTATTGTGTGGTGTGTTCATACCCAATTAACTTAATTAAGTTAAACACAGTGTTAGGCGCACTTTAAACAAACGTGAGGAAATCAACCCGCTTACTAAAAAAGCCACGTATAACGGCCCGCCGGTAAAACCCGCACCTGTACGGAAATATGGCAACCGCAGCTAACACGACAGCTGGAGCAGCAAAAGACGGTGCGCCTTCAGCTAATGCACTAACGCCTGCCAAGACTTTATCCGGCATTGTGAAACAAGTAAGTGTACAGTTTAAGTGATCTTCAGGCTGAGTGCTTTTTAACGCAAACTCGTTAACTTGGATATTGTTCGTATATAACGAATAAAAAATTTGTGATTATCGGCGTGGCAATGCCACTCAAGCATGTGCGAAAGAGATGCTCATATAGGCAAGTTGTGTGAGAGTGACACGTCAAACAGGGTTACACATTCATACAATGGCTGAACAGCATAATGTAAAAAAACGAAAGTTTTCGAAGTGCCAACCTGGCATATTTTCTTGCTCAGCAGTGCTTACTTAATGAACTGCTTATATTCATTTACTTATAACGCGTGCATACGTGCTTCGGGCGTTCTGTTGCTGTTGCCCTGGTTTCCATGAGCGCCGTCGTCAGCGCCAAATTGCCGGCGTTTTAAAACATGCGTTTTTATCACACACACATAGTCACCAGTTTTCTTGCCGTACGGTACGGTTACTACAAAACTTCGTTTCTAACCTAGAAAACGCTTGCACAGGCGCACAATTTACAATATGCCCGTATATAAAAAATATATATATATATATTAACATACATACATATATACATTTATATATTATGATAACTTTCAAATATTTCTTTTATATGTGGTCAACCATTTGAGTGCACTTCGTGTTTTGTATGCTTTCCAGTTTGACCCTTAACACGTATTCATAAATCCATACATAATAAGTACGTGGTAGAATTTGACAATACGCACACATAGTAGCCACCAATGGCGATTATCAAAAGTTATCAATTGCAATTGTGAAAATCCGACTTAACAAGTGATGACGTTGCATACACATCTTGGCGACACAACTTGCTAGTTCCCTTCTTTGGCATAGTCCAATGCTGCGTCAACATTCCACTTTTTCAGTTGTGCACTTATAGGTGAAAGACCTGTTGATATTTAAAATGCCGCCGCATGCCAACACCTGTTTCCCTGCTCAGTGTGTGTAAGCGAATACGCTATAGAATATGCTAACGTTATCAATCCTTGCTTACGTTTACATGTGGCTTTATTAAAATACAAGAGTATGACATTCGACTTCAATTGGACAAGTAACCATAAGCAGATTAACAATTTTTCTTGAAAATATCACGTTTTACTTTTGAATGGGTTCCTTTCGACATCAAATAAAACAATTAACACTTTTTAGGGAAGCCGTTTGCATTTTTGCCTATTTTATTCATTTTTTCTGTATATGTAGATAGCGAAAGTTGCTACACAACCAATTTGAAATTGTTATAATGAAATATTCCAACGAATCTCAAAACATGTCATTCAAAATTAAGTAGTGAAAAAACAAAACATCTTGGATATGTTCTCCAGGTAGAATTTAGCCTTATCATAAATTAACCATGGTCACACTAATTTGTGGTAGCCCTGTGAAACACCACACATGCGCCATCTGTCGGGAAATTTATTATCTAAAACACGTGTTTTATTTTTGTCTAAAGAGTTGATTTAATTTTAACCTCATTGCTTGTTTGGCGCGTGTGTATTTCAGGTTCTCTCAGGAGACACTGTTGTTATACGCGCGACTAAAGGTGCCCCTCCACCGGAAAAACAAATAACTTTTTCGCATGTGCTTGCACCTAAGCTGGCGCGCCGGCCTGGCGCTGGCGGCGACGAGACCAAGGACGAACCCTGGGCTTGGGAATCGCGCGAGTATTTGCGCAAAAAATTGATTGGCGTAGAAGTGACCTTTACCTATGATAAACCCGCCAATTCCAACCGTGAATACGGTTTCGTGTGGGTCGGCAAGGACAAAGAAACTGGTGAGAACGTCGTTGAGTCCATTGTGCGTGAGGGGCTCGTAACAGTCCGCCGTGAGGGTCGTCCTACGCCAGAGCAGCAGACGCTAATTGAACTGGAGGATCAGGCACGTGCTGCCAACCGTGGCAAATGGGCGCATAACGTGAACGCTGCGGACAAAGTGCGGAACATTAAATGGGCCCATGAGAATCCAGCGCATATCGTTGATATCTATGGTGGCAAACCTGTTAAGGCAATCATCGAGCATGTGCGCGATGGCTCAACTGTGCGTGCCTTTCTGCTCCCCGATTTTCACTATATTACGCTCATGATATCAGGTATTCGCTGCCCAGGTGTTAAATTGGACGCCGATGGCAAACCTGACCTCAGCGTCAAGGTTCCCTTTGCTGATGAGGCTCGTTACTATGTGGAGACACGCCTACTTCAGCGTGATGTCGAAATTAGGCTTGAGTCTGTTAACAACTCTAACTTTATTGGCACGATTTTATACCCCAAGGGCAACATTGCTGAATCGCTGCTGCGCGAAGGTTTGGCCAAGTGTGTGGATTGGTCAATGGCTGTGATGAAGACAGGTGAGGAGGTCACATGCAGTACAGAGATCCTAATTGGCAGCAGGGTTGACGTACGCGGCGCCCTTTGGGCTTAAGCCTTTTGCTGCGCTGCGTTATTATTAACTGCCTGTTGCCAGATTAAATCGACGGACTCCAAGAATACAATGACTGATTTATTGCCATTGCGTTCATTTCACCCCGTCTACAAGAATCTCAATAATTACAAACTTAAATCAAATTAGATTACATATACATTTATTCACTTATTTATAGGAGCTGACAAGCTGCGAGCTGCCGAACGCATCGCCAAGGAAAAGCGTCTACGTCAATGGCAGGATTACCAAGCGAAAACGCCTACTTTCAACTCAAAGGAGAAGGATTTCACAGGCACCGTTATCGAGGTTTTCAACGGTGATGCTATCAACGTGCGCCTGGCAAATGGTCAGGTGAAGAAGGTATTCTTCTCTTCCATTCGTCCACCACGTGACCAACGTGCTGTAGTTGGGACAGATGGTGAAGAAATCGTGAAAGCTCCGCCACGCGGCAAAAACTATCGTCCACTTTATGAAATTCCGCACATGTTCGATGCGCGTGAGTTCTTACGCAAAAAGCTTATTAACAAAAAAGTGCAGTGCAATCTCGACTACATCTCCCCACTGCGCGATAATTTTCCGGAAAAGCACTGTTACACTGTTCTTATCGGTGGACAGAACGTGGCCGAGGCAATGGTGGCAAAGGGTCTTGCGACGTGTGTACGCTACCGTCAGGATGATGACCAAAGGTCATCAGCCTACGATCAACTGATTGCCGCCGAGCAGCAAGCTATTAAAGGTCTAAAGGGCCTTCACGCCAAGAAGGATAATGCGACGCTGCGTGTAAACGATCTGACTGTCGACCATTCCCGCATAAAGGTGCAATACTTGCCTTCCTGGCAACGTGCTTTGCGCACAGAAGCCATCGTTGAGTTTGTTGCCAGCGGATCACGCTTGCGCTTGTACGTACCGAAAGACAGTTGTTTGGTTACCTTCCTACTCGCTGGCATATCGTGCCCACGTTCTTCGCGTCCTGCTCTCAATGGCGTCCCAGCACAGGAAGGTGAACCCTTTGGGGACGAGGCACTCACGTTTACACGTGAGCGGGTGTTGCAGCGTGATGTTTCCGTGCATATTGACACCACGGATAAAGCGGGCTCTTCAGTTATTGGCTGGTTATGGACTGATCAAAATGTCAACCTATCAGTGGCCCTTGTCGAAGAAGGACTAGCTGAGGTCCACTTTAGTGCCGAGAAATCTGAGTACTACCGACTCCTCAAGAGCGCCGAAGATCGTGCCAAGGCTGCCAAAAAGAACATTTGGGCTAACTACGTAGAACAAGTGCCTGAAGAGAAGGTCGTCATTGAAGAGGATAAGGATGAGAAGCTTCCGGTAGAACGCAAAGTGAACTATGAAAATGTAATCGTCACTGAGATCACCGAATCGCTGACGTTCTTCGCCCAATCCGTTGACAACGGTCCTAAGTTGGAGACATTAATGAGCAAGTTACACGCCGATTTTCAGGCTAATCCGCCTATAGCCGGCTCGTATACACCCAAGCGAGGCGACTTGGTAGCTGCCCAGTTCACCTTCGACAATCAATGGTATCGCGCTAAAGTAGAACGCATTCAAGGCAACAACGCTAGTGTCCTGTACATCGACTACGGTAATAAGGAAGTAAGTATAGAGATCGTTATTAAAATCAGTATTCACTGCAAGCTCCTTAGATCCGTTTCCGTCTCAAAGCGAAACGCATGAGTCATAAGTTTGCCACATAAACAATGCTCATCTGTTCGACTATAGCTGCGGTTTTGAAGTGGTGTACACCAAACTCTACAACAACCCTAAGTGTGTTTATTTTTAAGGCGCGTTGGTTTACACGCTAAGCTAAGACTAAGCGGTTGAGCCATATTTTTTGGAACAGCCGTTGTTCATTGCGAGTGTAATTCCGCGAGTTCCATATGAATATAACACGTACGTTGTTGGGGGCACCCAAGACATAGCGCAGCGACAGTCAACAATGTGCGACATTACCACATTAATTATATTTAAATAGATAACCGTTCTTAATCATTTTTTTCAACGTAATTTAGACTCTTCCTACAAGCCGGTTGGCTGCATTGCCCCCCGCCTTCAGCAGCGAGAAACCCTATGCTACCGAATATGCACTTGCCTTAGTCGCTCTGCCAGCAGATAATGAGGATAAAGAGGAAGCCTTGCGTGCCTTCTCCGACGATGTGCTGAACCACAAGGTGCAGTTAAATGTTGAGTTGAAAGTTGGCGGTGGTCCCCACCTAGCCACTCTACACGATCCAACAACGAAGACGGACTTTGGAAAGCAGCTTGTTGCAGATGGGCTTGTGCTGGTTGAGAAAAGACGTGAGCGTCGACTAAAGGAGCTTTTGGAGCAGTATAGGACTGCACAAGATGCTGCATTGGCTGCCCATTTGGCCATTTGGAAGTACGGTGACATTACGCAGGATGATACGCCTGAGTTCCGCTAGAATACGGCTCAAAGCGTGCTGCAGTAGGCAGGCGGCGTGTGGAGCGCGCGCTGCTGGCTGAAATGTTTGTCTGCCACATACCCGCCCTTTATACATTACAACAACAAGCAACAACTTAATGAATATGAAATTACTAATTCTATAAACACACCAATTTATATACATATAAAAATATATGATGCGTATAACCAGATTAGATACATTTGAGAAACAAAACAATATGGAATGGAGGAAAGGTTAAAACTTGAAACATTTGTATGCTTTAAGCAGCTGGCAAACCGTTGTGCATTCGGTTTTGCGGTTTTTAAAACATTACTAATTCTTTAAAAACAAACAACGTAAACACGCAAATAAAAACTAGCAGCAATTGACCATTTTGTAAACGGTTAACTTCCAATAAAATAGAATCAAAGTAAAGTCAAGTTAAATTTTTTTGCATGCGTAAAGTTTTTCTATTTGTAAGCCTAAGCAAAAAGTTAGAACTTGGTTGTTTTAATTTCGCTGATTTTGTGTTATGGTAATTTTTTGAATTTACTGATTAAATAAAAACATTTAAATCATTTTTATACAAAAATTACAACTATTCGCTTTTTTTACTTCGCTCAAGCATATCTATCTTTTCTATTACCGATTCAATGTTGAACTCATCTGGCGCTTTTAGCCCCTTTAGTCTGTCCAGAAGGCCCTTCGATTTGCCGTCCATTTGAGTAATATTGCGCTGCAGTGCGGTAGCCGATATCAAGCGCTTGCTAACTGTACTTGTAAATCTGCATGTGTGTTTTAAATTAAAGTGGGTATTTAATAATAAAATGCCATACCTGTCCAATGCGGTTATTTCTTTGTCCGCCTCTTTTATAGAACTTCTCAGTTTTTTCAATGTGGCCGATTGCTCTGCAACATTGAGTTTGCTTTCGATATTTTCGCGCTTTTTTGTATAATAAAATTCACGTAGAAAGTTTATGTTAAGATCGTTTAATTGCCCGTCTGCCTGAATTTCCACACACTTGTCCAGCAACATCAATACGTCGTCCGGCAAATCGCATACTTCGAAGCTGATAAGTTTCAGCATCTGTTCCAAGTGTTCTCCTATGATAATTGTTAATACTTGTGGCTATGGGCTTGTTAAATCCGTTTACATACCTAAATTTTTCAAAGCTTTTATTTCATCTTGAAGTTTTAAATTGTCTGATAATGAGAAGTGTGTGAATTTTAAACACGAAATTGCTTTAAAAAATATCATATGCACCCATTTTAAAGAACTGGACAATCAGACCCACAGCTTATCCTTTTAAATTGACACTTTGACGTTTTAAAAAGATTCAGATAAGGAAGATGTAATCTTCTTTTTATTTGATGCCAAATGTATCCAAATTTTGTTTGTGTTTAATTATAACTGGCTAGATGAAGTTACCACAGAACTATCGATTGTATATAATCAGCACTGGCGACACTAAATGTAACAATAAAAAATACGAAACAAGGTTCAAATTTGTACTAAAAATTAAATTGTTGTAATTAACCAGACAAGGAAGCATTATTTGTTAAAGTGTCGTAAGTATAAATGGAAACTAAGCTGAATAACACGATGTAGATATGCCCCTGTTATCGATTTAAATACGAAGATTACGTTTTATCATCCCTATTACAGTTGCTAAACATGGTCGTGTAAAGGGAAAAAAGGTTGTGCACTGCGTCGGTCCGTTCTTTGACGGTGAACTAGAAGTATCATGACGTCACATTCTTAAAGGCTGTTTAAACGGTTTCTATTCGATTTATTATAAATAAATAAATTTATAAGTGTTGCATTTCCGATTATTTTTATAAAAATTTAAGAAAAAATGTTAACAATTTAAAATTATTTAAACTAAGCACACAGTTCTTAAGATGTGACATCATGCGCAGTGAGAGCCAAATATTGGTCATTTACGGCATACCCGTGTTTCTCTCATTCGTAGTTTCTACTTTTTCTTTGTTTATATATACGCGTTTGTCGGTGCGGTTGCTGTTAGGGCTATTTCACATAGGGTGATGTGTTAATTTGCGCCAGCATAATGCAAAATATTAAGTTAAATGTGAAAAAATTATTGCATTAAGTACTAAGCTTCGACGAAATACCAGCCTCGTTAATTTTATCTAATAATGTATTGCAAATCGATCGAGTTTTAGAAACAAAGTTGCAAAGTAGCGGTGTGTGTATGCCTGTGCGCGTGTGTATGTTAAGTTACATACTTTTATATGTACATTGTTATGTACTAACATAAAACTCCAGCCATTTAGAAAAACAACAGCGGTACACAGCAAAAATGTCTGCGACGGCTGCCAACTTTTTGGGGATGGACCTTGTTTCATCGCTACCATCTGATGTACGCGAAAAGTTGGCCGAATTGGATTTAGAGTTATCTGAAGGTATCATTCTGAACCGTATACGGACAACTTAAACATGTTGCTACGTAATAGACTAATAATCAATTTCCTATGGGGTAATTCTATTCCTTGCCTCTTTCTCATGGCCCAACATAAAAAATCGAATGTATATCTGAAGCATGATGTAGTAGTAGTCTATTATGGGTCATGTCTGCATTCCAACTAATACTTGAAGCAGTAAGTTTGAGCACTGCAGATACAGCTACTGTTGTAGATAAAGAGGCAGACAAAAACGGGGGGTCTTTGTCATCGCGCCAACCCCGTTAACTGCTATTGATATAACGCGTGTGGTTGTGTGCGGTTTTGTGGGATAAACGACATGTGTCTGCATACACGTACATATGTGCAACACAAATGCGTTCATGCATACATACATGTATGTATTTACATATGTGCCTGCATGATTAAACATGTGCAAATAGTACATATGTGAATGCATATGACATGATACACATCTATTGAAATATCTACATAGAACAGATGGGGCTCCTAAATTTTTTAAAGAGGTAGATTAAACTCGTATGTGCATATAGATAGATAAATTCATAGCAAAACCAACTAACGGTATACATGGCATATATTATAGGTGTGGTTTATCTGCTTAAAGATAACTCAAGTTGAATGCTTATAAGCATGTCGATATGATTTTGGTATAAGTTATGAATATTAAGTGTATAAAGTGTAATTATTTAAATTTGTTTAAATACAAAACCCTTTACAATAAATTTTTTCTTTAGCTTAATATAACGACCATTTCAGATATCGGTATTTGTTTGGTTTAATTTATATACATATATGAATAGATGTTCACATAGTGGTAATTCGTATGTACATATGTACATACATATACCAGTCATGTCAATCACAGCCTTTAATTCAAATGAGCATATTTTGTATATGTTTAGGTGACATTACCCAAAAAGGATACGAAAAGAAACGGTCAAAGCTATTGCAACCTTACCTGAAGAAACAGGAATGTAAGTAATCTTAGCATGTGTATGCTAACATTGGTTTGGAAATATAAATATATTAATGGGAGCAACGTGATTCTTAATAGTAAACGATGTGGAGAAATCAAAGAACTTGCTGCCACCGCCATACTACAATATTAAAGAGTCCAACAATAGCATCAGCAACGTAAACAATGATGGCGTCATTGTCTCTAGTGAGGGGTATAGTTATGTGACTGAAGTACCTTCATTGCCCTCATCACAACAAAGGCATTCCAAAAAAACAGAATTTCACCAGCCGAGCTCAGCCATATCAATATCATCGTCAACGCCTCAGAGCGGAGGTGGTGTACCTGGTTACGAGAATATGCGACCGCAAGGCGGTGCAGTAGGAGATCCCGGCTATCAAAACACACGTGAGCCAAACACCTTTCAAAACCATGCATCACATCCCCCAACAAATAGCAGCCAAAATCGACAACGGCGAACACAACGTAAAGTAACGCACAATGAGAAGCGATATCATTCCGGTAGATCTACTATAATAAACGGTATATTACAACATGGAATTGACACATATTTTTTTTATAGAGGTTAGACAGGAAGCTGTGCAACAGGCACTGGCTGCGCTTAAAGGTCGCCCAAAGCCTAGCTTGCCAATGCCCTCAAAACGGAGTTCCGTGCTTAATCGCAGCCCTGGATGTAACGATGAATTGGACTCATCCAGTGATGACGAATCGATACCAGAGGAGCTTATTTCACCGGACAAGGAATATAATTATCCACGGGATCATATAAGTAAAAATATGCTGCCTCCGGATCCAATCATTAAGCCACCAATACGTGAATCATCGATGATCGCACAGCAACAGCACTTACGGCATGATGTCAAACAATCTCAAGCGCCAAGTCAAAAATATAGTTTGTCGGGCAGCGCAGCCGAACGACGTCCACCGCAGATTTTGCCGCCTCTGGTGGGTTTACAAGTGCTAAGAATAGCATTCTGCTTGCAATTATTATTAATTTTGATCAATTATTGCGAAGAGCTCTATTTGTGCTCTGACTGGTAATAGTTAATAATATATACATTGATTATCTATCATCGCGGTAGATCATCATAACAAATGTACACGCACATAATAAGTGCTTTCTTTTTATGAACTGTATATACTTTTTATTTTTTACAAGTTAATTGTTTAATTGTAATTTATATGGCCAGCCTACATCGGACACTTCGAGCACAGAGTCACCACCAATTGGATATAAAAGGGATAATGAATTTACTGATAAAGCTTATAAACAGAAGCATTGTAAGTATAGTGGTCGTTTACTTCTTTAATCGGAACCAATTATTAATTTATTTAATATTCCAAACAGTTAATGCACCAGACATAACCCAGTTTAACAACGCTCATCGCATTGCAGACCGAGTTACACGTTATGTTAACGTCTCTCAAACAGAGCTTAATGAAACAGATGCTAATGGAAAGTGGAAAGTATCGGCCAAGATTCAACAGTTGCTAAATACGCTTAAAAGACCCAAACGACGGCCGCTACCCGAGTTCTATGAGGACAATGACATCGAGCTTGAGATTGCTGCTAATCCCAAGGATCCGAATGCACCCAAGCCCGAGGGCAGCACCATGACCCCGGTGCAAGGGGAACAACTTTCTATACCAGCTGGCTTACCACGTACATTAGAGTGTGCACTTCAACGCTATGGAATGAATTCATTTAAAAGCTCGATGGCTACGGTATTAGATCCTAACGGTAAAATAACCACAACCCTTACATATGGGAAACTACTTTCGCGTGCACAAAAAATCGCTTATGCGCTATCTACAAAGATATTCAGTAAAGGACCCGAACAGGTCACACTAAAACCAGGAGATCGTGTAGCCCTAGTGTATCCAAATAATGATCCCTTAAGGTGAGATTAAGGATACAATTTTTTTATGCGGCATTAATATTCTTGAGTATTCTTTAGCTTCATAACTGCGTGGTATGGATGCATGTTTCGTGGTTTGGTGCCCTTGCCAATTGAGTTACCGCTTTCAAGCTCGGACACTCCACCACAGCAAGTGGGATTTTTACTTAGTTCATGTGGTATAACCGTGGCACTCACCTCAGAGGCATGTTTAAAGGGTCTGCCCAAGTCTGCAACTGGTGAGATAGCGAAACTAAAAGGCTGGCCAAGATTACAATGGTTTGTTACTGAGCATTTGCCCAAACCACCCAAAGACTTTAATGTAGGCAATTTGCGCGTTGAAGACACGGCAGCTGCGTATATTGAGTATACTACTGATAAAGAGGGCAGTGTAATGGGTAAGTTTATAATAAAAATGTTACATTACAAATTCATACGGAATATATTGTTTTTATTGTACAATATTCCAGTAATTGGCATATAGTCGCAAGAAAAATACTAAGCTGCCCTTCCTTGATGGATTCGCGTGCTTTGATTTTCTTATTTTTGCATCCTAAAGCATATTTAATCATAGTCACTTATAAACGAGTTGCTCACGAGATATAATTACTGCCTTTTTGGATAATATACTAACTTAGTATTCATATATATAATTTTTATACCAGGCATCACTGTTAGTCGCGCTGCCATGATAAATCACTGTCGTGCTCTGACAATGGCCTGTCATTACACTGAGGGTGAAACAATTGTCTGCGTATTGGACTTTAAACGAGAAGTTGGCTTGTGGCATGCTGTTTTGACGTCTATACTCAATGGCATGCATGTGGTGTTCATTCCCTATGCTCTGATGAAGCTGCGGCCCTCATCTTGGATGCAGTTAATAACAAAACATCGTGCGTCTTGCTGTCTCGTTAAGAGCCGAGATCTACACTGGGGTTTATTAGCCACTAAGGATCACAAGGATATATCATTAGCTTCACTGCGCATGCTGCTTATTGCCGATGGTGCCAATCCCTGGTCATTGTCATCATGCGATCAGTTTTTGAATGTATTCCAAGCAAAAGGTCTGCGATCGGATGCCATTTGCCCATGCGCCAGCAGCTCAGAGGTCTTTACAGTTTCTCTTCGTCGGCCAGGTCGCTCGTCTACCACCGGATTCTGTCAATCGGCTACTGGACGCGGCGTGTTATCCATGGCCGCCCTCTCGCACGGCGTTGTGCGTGTTGATAGCGAAGACTCTTTGACTTCCCTTACATTACAAGACTGCGGGCAGGTTATGCCAGCCGCACAAATGGTGGTTGTCCGCTCTGAGGGCGCACCGGTGCTTTGTAAAACGGATCAGGTGGGGGAGATATGTGTGACGAGTGGCTCAACTGGTGCCAGTTACTTTGGACTCGATGGAATGACGAACTCGACGTTTAAAGTTCAGCCGCTCATTGAAGATCCAGAGCAACCAAAAGACGGGGGCGGTACAATTGCTAGCACACCCAAGCCTATTAGCGATGAATACTATGTACGTTCAGGGCTCTTAGGCTTCCTTGGACCCGGGGGCTTGGTTTTCGTGTGCGGATCACGAGATGGCCTAATGACTGTTACTGGTCGAAAGCACAACGCCGATGACATCATTGCCACAGTGCTGGCTGTCGAACCCATGCGATTTATCTATAGAGGGCGCATTGCCGTATTCAGCATTAAAGTTTTGCGTGATGAGCGAGTCTGTGTCATAGCCGAGCAACGACCTGACTGCTCGGAGGAGGAAAGTTTCCAGTGGATGTCACGTGTGCTTCAAGCAGTTGATTCCATACATCAGGTTGGAATTTATTGTTTGGCACTTGTTCCGCCGAATCATTTGCCGAAGACACCACTTGGGGGAATACATTTATGCGAAGCGAGGCGTCGTTTTCTGGAGGGTTCGCTCCATCCGGCAAATGTTTTAATGTGTCCACACACTTGCGTCACCAATCTACCAAAGCCACGAGAATTGCATCAAGGTGAGTGATTTTTGTTTGCGCTAAGCGGGTAGTATAGAACCTATTGTTAATCCATTGGCTTTATTGGTTCCTATATATGCTTTCTTTATACATTCGTGTCTGATAAAAATACAAATATTGTTTTCCTCTTTTTTATTAATCACCAACAACAAACAACTACAACAACAATGAACTGCTGCGGTTGCTTCCTACTATGCCCACTACAATAAATACGCACCACTAATAAACAACAACACTCACCTGAATAACTACAAAAACAATGACACTGTATTATAAAAACGACAAACAAAACAACTTAAAATATGTCAACTAAACTAATTGCATTGCATTGCTTTCAATTAACAAATTCACAATTCGTTTGAAATTAATTCGTATAAACAACTTATACAACTCATATACTGTTATTGCATATCAATTCAAATCCTTGTACAAAAACAACAAATCATTTCACTACTAACCAACAAAAAAAAAATAAAAAAGGTGTGCAAACTACTGCAAAACTAAGCTCATCATCTGGCTGTGGTATTACAGACACGGGTGTAGGACCCGCCTCCGTCATGGTCGGCAATTTAGTGCAGGGCAATCGTTTGGCTGTTGCACATGGGCGCGATGTAGGAATGGCCGAAGACGGGGAACGTAAGGTAGGTCATATGATTATCATTAAGTAAGGTAGGTTTATTGATTATCATTAAGTATTAGTTACACTTATAACTAATTATCATAACTAATTATCATTAATCCTATCAGCCCCAAATTATAACTGGCGTCTTACGCTGGCGAGCAAACACCTCTCCAGATCACATAATATTTACGTTGCTTAATGCAAAGGGTAAGTAAGTAAGTATTGTAAATTATCCTTCAATGTAAACGCAATTAATTTACACAGGAGCTATAGCAAAAACGCTGACATGCTCTGAGCTGCACAAACGAGCTGAAAAGATAGCTGCATTGTTGCAAGAACGAGGCAAAATTGAACCAGGTGATCATGTTGGTAAGTTGAGATTATATATTTAAAGTCATACAAGATGAAGCTACAATTTTTCTTTTTCTAGCACTCATATTTCCGCCTGGCTTGGATTTGCTTTGCGCGTTCTATGGATGTCTTTATCTTGGGGCAATACCTATAACAATAAGACCACCGCATCCACAAAATTTAATCACAACGTTACCCACTGTTCGCATGATTGTCGATGTTTCCAAAAGCGGAATTGTGCTCTCTATTCAACCAATTATTAAGTTATTGAAATCAAGAGAGGCCGCGTCATCAATTGATCCAAAGACGTGGCCACCCATACTAGATATCGATGATAACCCAAAACGTAAATTGGCTGGCATAGCCACAGTCTCGTTGGACTCCAGCGCCTATTTAGATTTCAGTGTGTCCACATGTGGTCGTTTAAGTGGTGTCAACATAACTCATCGGTAAGAAACCACCAAACAACTATCCTTTGCTGAATCTAACATGATAATTTGTATAACAGATCTTTGTCTAGTCTGTGCGCCAGCTTAAAGCTGGCCTGTGAGTTGTATCCTTCACGACATGTCGCCTTATGTCTAGATCCGTATTGTGGCCTTGGCTTTGTAATGTGGACTCTTATTGGGGTATACAGCGGCCACCATTCCATTCTAATCGCCCCTTATGAAGTAGAGGCCAATCCCAGTCTGTGGCTTTCAACTCTCTCCCAGCATCGCGTACGCGATACCTTTTGTTCGTATGGTGTAATTGAGCTATGTACTAAAGCGTTGAGTAATTCCGTGCCCTCTCTCAAACAACGTAATGTCGATCTAAGATGCGTGCGCACGTGCGTGGTTGTTGGCGAAGAGCGTCCGCGAGTGACACTGACCCAACAGTTTTGCAAATTATTCCAGGGACTTGGACTGAATACACGCTGTGTATCAACCTCCTTTGGATGCCGCGTTAACCCAGCCATATGTGTTCAGGGTGCTAGCTCAGCAGAGAGCGCACAGGTGTATGTAGATCTACGGGCATTGCGAAATAATCGCGTTGCATTGGTGGAGCGAGGCGCACCCAATTCATTATGCTTAATTGAATCTGGCAAGCTACTACCGGGTGTGAAAGTTATCATAGCAAATCCAGAAACTAAAGGACACTGCGGCGATTCACATTTAGGTGAAATTTGGGTAAGCTTTTTCTATTAAACTAAACACGTAGTCAAGTATAATTATCTTTTTGTGTAGGTCCAAGCCCCACACAATGCAAATGGTTATTTTACCATCTATGGCGATGAGACGGACTACAATGATCATTTCAATGCAAAATTGGTCACTGGTGCAACCTCTGAAATGTATGCACGTACCGGCTATTTGGGTTTCCTACGACGAACAGAATGCTCTCAAGCAGCTTCTATATTAGATGAAACCACACCAAGTGTGGCAAGTCGTGACAGTGACACAGAGTCCTTAAACTCCATGAGCCAACTACAATTAAACTTTTCAAATACTTCACTGGGTGGTAATTCTGAGCAAAGCCTTATGGGAGGTGCCGTAAATTCAAATGATCAGGAATTGCACGATGCTGTTTATGTGGTTGGTGCTTTAGACGAAGTGATTTCGTTGCGAGGCATGAACTATCATCCAATAGATATTGAAAATTCGGTACTACGCTGTCATAAGAAAATTGCCGAATGGTAAGTTTTACAAGTCCCATTTCCGGAACACTAAAAATGAATCATTAATTACTCCCCCACAGCGCGGTGTTTACATGGACAAATTTATTGGTTGTAGTTGTAGAACTTGATGGTAACGAATCGGAGGCGCTCGATTTGGTGCCCTTAGTTACAAACACTGTTCTGGAAGAGCACCAGCTCATTGTTGGCGTTGTTGTGGTGGTTGATCCTGGTAAATTGCCTTGAATATCAAATAGGCATTTTTAATAAACGACTTGCACTTGTATTTCAGGTGTTGTTCCCATTAACAGTCGTGGAGAAAAACAACGTATGCATTTACGGGATGGTTTTCTGGCCGATCAATTAGATCCCATTTACGTTGCATACAATATGTAAATAGTATTATAGTCCTAAATGATGCGCAATTCAAATTCATAAGTATGAAAAACAATTATTTATTCATCACCATATAATGAATTTTCCTTGTAATTGCGAAAAGAAAAAACAAAAAAACATTTAGATTTGCATGATTTAAACTTAGTGACATCAACAAAAATAACTGAACTAAATTGCTTTTTCCTTAAAAACAATTTACAACATAGTTGCTACGATTATCCCTCAGTCTCCCTTTTACCCCCGCAACCACATTTAAACTCAATGACACTTAATGTATGAAAGTGACAACAAAAACAATATTAACAACTTTCTTTGTGAAATGCAATAAACAATTTATATATATTAATGAGTTATGATTAATTTCTTATGTAGGATGCAGTGTTTTGTTAACTGGTTGCATTTCTGTGCCCTCAACAATTGTATGCGTACCGCGATCATACCACCATCGAAGTATTATAGTGCGTCGTCTACGTACTACAAGAAATATTAGCATTATCCACAGGCCCTGAAGTCCATTTATCATATCACAGAGCAATAAATAGACTAAAATATAAATGCAGTTATAGGATACTCTAATATTTTATCACTAATATATTACCTTCATTTCCAGGCGAGTAAAAAGTTACTATTTCGAATAGCCAAGCTAGTAATATAATAATTCCCAATAAAGCTACACATTTTGCGCTATTTATGAGCTTACAGAATTAAAATTAATACTTAAAGGGATTGCAATAACTTACTCTTTTTTGACATCCTCGTATTTCTGCTGATCAAACTGACGAATTGGAGTAGAATTTATCTTTTCATCCTCATCGGCACGCAGGTAACCATCAGTTTTTATTCGTTGAAAGCCAAAGAACGATATTATCATTGCCTAAAAAACGATTATTATTAATATATTTTGTCTTCAAATAATTTATCTTCTTTTTATTGCATTGACTCACAAGGAAACTAAGACCTAATAGTGTGGATACTGGTGGTATGAAGTAACGTTGGGAATCTCGAATTGATTCCGTGAGACCCTGCTGAAAATATGAAGGCATTCCCGGCAGCCCCTTTTGCACAGTCAGCGAGACTAGAATCGCTGGTCCAGTAATAGCGAATAGACAATATGCTCCAAAGTTCAAAATTGTCCACGTCTTAGAAAATTGTACGTAGAAGGGCAGTTTGTACCAAATATTCAAGAGCACATTACAGCAAATGCAGAAGTACCAGAAGAAAAAACTTAATATAAAGAACTGTATAACGTATCCAATGAAGCCACCCGCTGGTATTCCATATATGTGCACCACCGAGTGCACAAAATAGCCGCAGGCTAAGCACAAGGACATCAATGCCAAGGACCACCCATGCAAATTGCGCAATAGTCGCAAAGTCAGATGCAAATAACTGACCAAGAGTAGGCAAGGCATGCTTATGAGCATCATCACGGCTACAATGATAATCTTCGCTTTGGAGACCTCTTCAACTTGGGTGATGCATATAAATGCTAACATATGGCCAGATTTATCTTGGTCCAAGCAATAATTTTCTTCTACTGTGTAAGACTCATTTCCGTTTTTGTCGATGATCAACAGCGACCCATCCTGCAATACAAAAAACTGGTCTTCCGGATCTTCGTATTGAAACGAGCTGAAAAAGGTAACACTGCAATAAATACAAAGAGTTTCAGAGTTCTAAACATATATCGCATTGTGTTGCATGCATGGGACTAAAAAAAAAATGATTACTAGTATCAGAATTAGTAAGATTATTATAGTTTTTGATGGAACTTATTTTTGACAAAAAAGCTTTGCAGGCTGCAAAAATAATTGCACTGAGTAAACTTACCTATTACATGGATTGCCAATTTCATAGGGCAATATTGTAGGTATTTCCAAATCTTCAATGCAATTGTCAAAAAGTACCGCACTTATGACAGTTGGTTCAAAATTTAATACGGCGTTATCACACATTGAATCACTTTGATTTTCGCGATAAAAGTCTAGGTTCTCTCCAAGCGGGCAGCACTTCCGTAATCTTGAGGTCGATATAGCTATTGGCTGTTTTCTGGATTTTTCACGCTGTGAACAGTCAACGGGTTGGTTTTGACTTTGTATTGATGTGATCTGTGGAGTTCGCATGCTTGGGTCCGTTGTCGGAGCCGGTGTTGATATATTACTAGCAGCGACATTTGGAGTTGAAGTTGTATTAAATTCGCTAGAGCTTATATTGTTTAATTGCCCAAATGTCGTGCCTGTGCTATAGAAAGAATGGCTATTTAATTTATCGGTATAAAAGGCACATTATTATTAGAACCTGTAAGTATCATATACGTCCGTGGTATTTGGAAACTCTTCAGCTTTAGTCATAACCAAAAGAATGCAAATATATGTGGTTAGATATATTTTAAATTTAAATTGCCATCCCCTTTTCTGATAGGTGCACCCCATGTTAGAATTATTGTATATATCAACTGGAAAGAAACAATACATTAAAAGCAAGGGTGCAATTCGGGGCTTTGATCCGAATATCATATGATTTTCATAAATGATTTAAAATAAAAAACTAACGCGTAAATAACTTGAGCCCCAACCATTGGATTTATCTTATGATGTTTGGTAGTACAAAAATATCTACGGTTTGCAATATTTAGAGTATAACGCCACCTATAAACAACTTTTAAATTGAATCGTTTAATATTTTGAAAATGTGAACAAATGACAGCCGATTTTGGTATGAAGAACATACATGCATAAAACAAATGTAAACATCTTCTGTCGTGAGTATATAAATAAAACATACAAAACTGCTATTTTCCGGTAAAATCTTCTATGTAGTTGTGCGTAATATCATCATTAAAATGCTTTGTTTGAAAAGTTGCATTGGATTACTGCACTACTCCCGTTTTTTTTCGTTTAAGCTAACATAATAATTTGTTGATGTTAGTTTTATTATATAATTAACACGATTCGCTTATTACGATGATCCAACTAATATTTAAGTTATTTAACGTATACTTTGTATGCGTCTACAATTTCTCTACCTACCTACATATAAAAAAAAGAATCTATCAAAATGTATTATCTTTCCCCTATCTTCTCAAAATATCAAACGCATGCACACACACATGACGTCATATTAATAAGAATGTGCTGATCAAAATTCTTGTTATACCTTACCTACATTTTTAATTTTATATATCAATTCCAAATAAAGTCCGTGAGCAAATTATTAATAAATGCAATGATAAGCAAAGAAACAGCCCAATAGAGGGGGAGAGATGTGGTTGTAATATAACACTGTAATAACTACGGAGCACAAACCACAGTTGGCGTTTGTTGTAATAATTATTATAAGTATATACTTACAAATGAACTTGTGGATATACGGCACTAAGAGAGACAGGTGTATATGTTTTGGAAACGAATCTTTATCTGAAATCGTTTTCCCTCAAATGCTTATAAACGGAATTGTTTGTTCCGTTTAACATGTAAATTATATTTTATGGCGAGGTAACGACAAAGCACTAATTATCAATTGTAAGCATTTTATGAAAAGACTTTGTATCCAACATTTAAGAAATTAATTTTAAAATTGCATCCGACGAGAACGCACAATGAAGTAATACTAGCGAATAAAGCGTCTGCACATAAGTGCTATAGGCGCATAGTTCACTGATAAGATAATGAAGAATATGGCAGGGCTACAAAATCCTTTTTTTTTATTTAAAGTCAAATATCAAATAACAGGTACTATTAAATTTAAGGTTCTAAGTACTAAGAAAGAGCTAATTGCATTAAAAGAAAAAGAAACAAGCAAAGCCGGCACAATCATAACTCGATTCGCGAATTTGAAATTCAAAGATTCCATGTCCAAATATCGATAACAACCCCTATTGCATCAATGCGCATGACTCGCTTGCAACCATGGGTTCCTTAGTACGTTAAACGACTACTAGGTGTCGCTTGCGACTTTAGCAAATGAAAAACGCGCTGTGATTGGCTGACTGTACGCTATTCGGGCTGTTAGTGCAGAAGTAAAATGTAAGGTAAAAGTCACTCCAACAGTTTGCTTAAAAACAGTTAAATAATATTTTAAAAAATATTACAAAGCGTCCGCTATGTGATGCTAAGTGCAATGGGTAAAAGACATTAAATAGTAATGTCAATTGTATTGATCACACACTATTATGGCTGTCTGTAAAAAATTTTTCGGTTTTATAAATGGCGGACAATGTGCGTTGGCTTTAGCTCCACACACACATATACACCTATTCAAAACACATACGCAGGCACGAAGAATTGTGTGTGTCGAGTACCAGCACTGCATTAAGCATTGAGAATGTATAATTTGCCAAACCTGGCTCAGGGCAGAACATCCTTAACTGTGTGATTTGCATGGATATATATGTGTATGTATGTGTATGTGTATGCGCGTGTGATTTTGGCGCCATACATGCAATAAGCAACTATATGTGATTTATAAACAAAATGGCACTTCTTTAAGATTTTGTGAATCTTATCGATTTTTTCCGCACATGTACATACATATGGACATATATGCGCCAATACAATTGTATGCGCAAATGAACGCGAGCGAGTGCTAGTTACAGTTGCCAGCAAATTGTTTTTGTGTTAACAATCTTTATTTTGTTTTAGATAATGTGCGTTTTTTCAAGAAGAACTAAAAGAAAATAAATCGTATTTGAAGTACTACTGTACGTTCACACGCTTACACTTTCACACACGCACGTACGATAGTTTTAAGCAGAAAGTGGGTGGCTAAGGCATTGAACATAACGACGCAAAGGCTGATCAGAATATAATGAGTGGTCGCGGTAGCCGGAAACGTGGACGCCCGCCAAAGACGCCAAATGAGCGCTCATCGGGGCGTTTCAATTATCATATGCTCAAGAAGCCGAAATATCTCAGTGAAGGAAAGTCCCAGCCAAGTACTCCATCAGCATCACGTTGCATCTCTCCACAAAGCGATGAGTGCAGTCGCGGGAGCCACAACAATCGTAGTGGTCGCGGCAGCGGCGTAAAACGTGGACGGGGACGTAAATCAAATGTACACGCTAACGCTAGCGCTAACAATTATTCAGGCAGAAAAGGTAAATATTATTAGTAATACCAAGGACTCAACTACAAGTGCTCAAGCTTTAAGAGTTTAGCTAAGTCTAAGAACTACATTGGGGGCATCTATATTAATATAGGAGCAAGCTTTTCCTTATGAATTCTTGTACATATTTTACTATCTGGGTTGTTGTAGACTCAGCAGCCTTTAGAAAACTTGTCAAACTCTTGAAATATAGCAAATTGGTAAAATTCTATTCAGATTGACAAGTAAAGTAATGTGCTATTGTCCTTGATTTTTAAAGTAAATTCTACAAATTATAATTAATTGCAACGCTGTTAGTCGAAAGAAAATATCCAAAGGAAACAATAGCGCAAAAGAACGACTAAAGTCTTGTATTTACTTTAGATTTTTTCAAACGAATATTTACCACTCTGGCTTAAAGCCAAGAATAGTAATAGAAAGAAGAGGGGTTTAAAATGACAGGCATTATCTCTGGTCGTTTAAAAGGTAAATGTTGAACACATAGGCAGAGGTATACACAAATCCCATACAAATGTATATTTAATTGTTTTCCCTCTGAATTGTGACAGGTTTCGAGTCGGAGTATCATTATGGCTCGGATTTCGGAGATTCGGATGAGGAAAAGACGGATAATGAAGATGATTTGTTACTTACGCCGAGCGACGACGAGAGTTTAGATGCAGCCAATGAGAGTGAGTCCGAATTTTCAGTCTGCAGCTTTACACAAAACGGGCTTGGCCGCTTATCGCGTCCACCAAGTCCGGAGCCGATTTGGCTGCAAGAGGGTCGAGAATATGCGGCTCTCGAATTACCCGATTCATCCCAGGATCTATTTATAGACAATGCGCATGTTTTGCGCGCACTAAGTATTTATGAAGTATTGAGACGCTTCCGCCACTTGGTGCGACTCTCGCCCTTTCGCTTTGAGGACTTTTGTGCGGCTCTAGTCTGCGAGGAGCAGAGTGCACTACTAACGGATATACACATAATGCTTCTGAAGGCGATTTTACGTGAGGAGGATGTACAGGGCACACACTTTGGGCCACTTGATCAAAAGGACACAGTTAATATCAGTTTATACCTGATAGATGCAATCACATGGCCAGAGGTGTTGCGCAGCTATGTGGAAAGTGACAGAGAATTCGATCGAAATGTTTATAAAATACTCAGCACAGGCGAATATCCCTATACTGGCGTTGAGTATCGTTTAGAGGTGTTACAATTTTTGGGCGATCAGTTTCTTACTGCAAACTCAGTGCGTGACGTGATGGTGCAGGAAGGTCCCATTCACTATGATGACCATTGTCGCGTCTGTCATCGCCTCGGGGATTTGTTGTGTTGTGAAACATGCCCTGCAGTCTATCACTTGGAGTGTGTAGATCCACCCATGAACGATGTACCAACTGAGGACTGGCAGTGTGGTCTCTGTCGATCACATAAGGTTACGGGCGTTATGGATTGTATCCTGATGCAAGAGAAACAGGGCGTCCTTATACGTCACGATACTCTCGGCGTAGATCGACATGGCCGCAAGTACTGGTTTATTGCGCGGCGCATATTTGTTGAAGATCAGGTGGACGGCACTTGTTGGTACTATAGCACAACAGCAAAATTTGAATTGCTCCTAAAACGTTTAGATGCCGCAGAGTTGGAGACTCGGCTTTATTCCCAGTTAACCGACCGTCAGGAAGAAATAGAGCGGCAAATGAAACTAACAGAGTCGCTCACCAATGAGCACAAACATAACAAGCGCACCTTATTAGATCTAGAGCAAGAGGCTACACAAGAACTTCTCGATAAGAAGCCGGCCGATACTCTTGCCGAAGAAAGTGATGACCAGGCAGCTGAAAACGTAAAGAAAGTTGAAGAGAACAAAATGGTAACACGTCAAAAGGCGAATCAATTAAATAGTGGCACACTTTACTTTAAGCTGGGTATGGAACAGGGCTTTAAGAATTATGTTAACCAGTATGCCACTAATCCTATAGCGCTAAACAAGCCACAACGGAATGAGGAACGCGATAAACGACGTCACCTATCCCACAAATTTTCCCTAACTACTGCCTCCGATTTCAAGTGGATTGGCATTACAATGGGAACATG
The DNA here is from genome assembly GCF_030788295.1 of Drosophila virilis. Lineage (NCBI taxonomy): Eukaryota > Metazoa > Arthropoda > Insecta > Diptera > Drosophilidae > Drosophila > Drosophila virilis. Next base: position 106,165 of record NC_091545.1, read on the forward strand.
CGATAATATTATAACAACACTGAGACAAACCCTGCTCAATTTTGAATCGAATATAGCGGCGTCTTTTATGAATACCAATTGGTTGAACAACAAAAAAATGTGGAATACTGCTGTAATGAATGCCAAACGGGCCACTGATTTTGCTGCTGTTATGTTGTTGTTTCAAGCATCCCTTAAAAGCGTAGTTTTTGCAAATGTGTGGCACGAACAGCTTGGACACATGCACTTGCAACGCATAACAAGCGCCGAGCGCGAAGAACGCAAGAAACAAGAAAAACGTGAAAAACGTGAACGCGACGACGAAGAGGAGCGCAATCGTCTCGCATTCAATTATATAAAATATTCTCTGGGCTTGAAGCACCAGGTATGGAAGCAAAAGGGCGAGGAGTATCGGGTACATGGCCAATGGGGTTGGCTCTGGCTATCGAGCAGTCGACGGTGCGGAGTTCGTGTCCGAAGGACCCGCGCCCAGCCGTTGTCACACAATCGCATCTATGTGCACTACACGTTGGGCGAAGAGCAGAATGTAAACGAAGTTATCCTAGTTGATCCTCGAACTCATCGCTTTATACAGCAATGTAAGTCAGTCCACGAGGCGGGTCAGGTGTGCCATTATTTGCCCAAACAATACACACATGTCAATGTCATTCAAGACGTTGGTGAGCGAGTGAATGGGATCATTGATGTAAGCAAAGCTTTAAATGAACCCGGTCGCATATATTATCCAAAGGTAGCGCGCAAATGTCGCTTGGATGATTTGCTGGAGAGACGCACTAAATTGGCAGAAGTTGAGCAAAAAATTGCAATGAAATCAGATAGTGATGGAGATGTAAAACCGCTTTTAATACCATCAATTGCTGGGACTGGCACTAGCAACCAAACGTATCTGGAGAAGCGTTTAATACGCCTCACTGAATCCTCAGGCAAAAATATTGCATGCAACGTTAACTTGGATCTCGTCAACTCCCTCGCCAAGCAAATACAAACAGTGCGTTTGCAATTCAGTCAACTAAACCGCTACGCTAAAACCTTCCGCTGCTACACAAAGGAATGCAATACAAACTCAAACGCCGTTTCACAAATAACTCAAAACACTTGCTACTCGCCTCTATGTCTGCAAAAGGCACGTGCAAAAAAGGAGCTGCTGTTGCTACTACGTAAGGCACACACTGCGGGAAATGGCTCAAAGGAGACGGTGGCAGCAATTTTGGGTGCAGTTAAAAAGCCGTCCATACTTGAACAGAAATTGACAGAAGGCAAGAAGGAGTCTGCTCAGCTAGCAATTGATGAGTCTGAGGATCACAAATTAGCTGAAGCGGAAGCGCCTCTCGACTTGCTGCAAGACTGGGAGCAGGCGCGTGCGCATGCTATAACCTTTAGTAATCATCTGATTACGGATTGTTTGCAGAGCGAACCCGAGGATGCGAATAAAGTAACAGTTAAGGTGGAAGAGCAAAATGCCAGTAATTTAAATCCCGATTCAAACACACAGGACTCGGACAAAATGGACTTCATCGAGAATATGGACGTGTGCAGTAATGTTGAAATTGAGAGCACAGAAGATTCATTAGCTGTGGCAGCGAGCGTGGCGAGCTTAACGGCGAATATGGATGAAATGGATAATTTTCCCGGTTTGCGTCGGAAACGCACACTAAAACCTAAGAAGGCATATATTGGCACTAAAGATGTTTTAGATCAAACCTTGGATAAAGATATACCTCTCAACAAGCAAAATCGTCGATTTCCCATCACTCAGCGTCCGGTTAAGCGTGAGGATGTCACTAAATATGAACGGGAGTATTTCGAAAATGGCAATGAGCGTGTATACTCTGCAACTTCAACACGGGGGCGTGTCTATCTCTTGCGTGATGAGTCCAAATTGTACGAGCAATCAGTAAAAGCTGATGATAAAGCAACAGTCGTTAAGAAGTCATCGTATGCACGTTATCCGCTCATCTCAAACTTCCTTACTCATAAACAAAAGAGAAGCCTTTTGATTTTACCACGTTTCGAGCTGCTTAAGCTATCCCGACTGGGCGGTAAAGCACCGGCAAGTGGCTTTCACCATGCCGCCAAAAATAACTCAATTTGGCAGTATCAGTGCTCTAGGCCACTGTTCCGTACGTGCTGGTCATATCGTACATCTAATGCAACAACTTTGTCGTGCATAGCATTGCAGTTAAGAATATTATGGTCTTGTCTACGATGGGATGATATGATTGCCAAACCGCCATCCACTGATGGCAAACATCAGGTTACAACGGAGAATGAGATTGTCACATTGGAATTGCTAAAGCTGCGTCACGCCGGTCGATATGGCGAAAAGACGAGCTACCTTCGACGGAAGGTAGTTATACCATTAGAGATGCCAAAGACAATTAGGGGTAAGAAATGTTATTTAACTTTTGGTAACAATGATTTTTTTTGTTATTAATCAACTCCCTTAGAGGTCACATCAATACGGTCGGGTCTGCGAAAAAGAAAGCGTGCTGAATCACCACAGCCAACAGAGCCACAAATAAGCGAGGAGTGGGTAGATGAGGATAAGCTCGAGCTATGGGAAATTAAGTTTATTGGTGAGAAGCAAGAAAAGGCACGCCTTGCTACGGTAACTCGTTCGGTGACATCGCGGCAACTTGAATCGAATAACGGCTCCGGTCCTAATGCGTCCTCTGTTGGAAGTCCAGGAGGTGGACGAGTTCTATTGGCGCCCAAACCGGGGGAAGACGTCAAGGATAAAATGGAACAACAGTTGAAACTTCAACGAGCGGCACATCAACAACGTAAACTAATTGGCGTTAACGAAGTTATTCGATCATCAACACCTGGTAAATTAGTGAAATTATTTTTTTTTTATGATTTATCTTTAATCAGCTTTTACAGTTAAGGGACAAGTAATTGGTAGTAGACGTGTGATAGTAAAAAATCCGGATGGTACGACGCGCATCATACAGCAAGCCGGTACGCAATTAGCGCGAAGTTCGACATCAACTTCTTCAACAACAAGCCCCGCCCCGTCTACAAATGCAACATCAACGACACCCGCTTCCACGCCACATAAAGTACAAATCATACGTGGGCCCGATGGCAAAGTAAGCGTCCGTGGACTCAATCCAGGTCAGCAACTGGTACAAATGCCGGACGGCAAACTACATGTCTTAACGACAACAACATCAAACACAGTAACATCAAGTAAGTTTAACATGCAATTTACATTTAATTATTGTTATTTTTTTAACCATTTATTTTTGTTATTCAGGTGTCAAAGGAAAGTTGCCAATCAAAACAATTACAACACCTGCAGCATCACACGCAGTGGCAACAACGACGACTGCAGTAAATTCATCATCTCCAGTGATTAAACAAATCGCAATGAAGCATGTTAACATTGCTAAATCACCGGGTGCGCAAGCCCTCGCATCGTCACAACGCGTAACGCTACCTTTAGCACAAGTAAAAAACAAACTTTTACTTGCTCAGCAGCAACAGCAACAAACAGGTCAGACGAGCACAGCTTCGCCTACCGTTCAAAAATTAGTGCCGAAAGTTGTAACCGCCGCTGCACCGAATCAGCAGGTATTTGTACAGCCCGGTTCAAAGTTGTTGGTCACACAAGGTTCGCAAGGCCAAAAGGTGATCATTTCTGCATCGCCAAGTCAACAACAACAGCAACAAGGCACTGCAACGGTCCAACAACAGCAAATTGTTCCGACACAAACAATTCAACAACACATCCAACAGCAGGCACCACAACAACAGCAACAAATTGTGGTGAATCAACAGATGGGCAGCCAGCCTACACAAAAAGTGATACAGCAAATTGTCAACACAAGCAACGTACAACAACAAATTGTTGTTGGCGGGCAGCGAATAATATTAAGTCCAGGTCAAACGATCGTTACTCAACGGAGTGTACCGCAAAGTCAAGCTCTACAAATGGTACAACAGCAAATACAAACACAGCAACAACAACAGCAGCAGCAGCAGCACATCGTTCAACCACAGCAACAATATGTGGTACAAGCCAATCAACCAGTTCAATCGACGGCCACAACGCAAACAAAGTTGGTTAAGCAGCTGGTGGTGCAGCAGCAGCAACATCAAACCATTGAAGAGAAACCCCAGAGTAGTACCACAGAGAACAATGAGACAACCACACAGCAAGTGTTAGTGCCGAATTCGACGTTAGCTCAGCAGCTGGCGCAAGGCAAGCTACAGGTAGCGACTATTAATGGGCAGCAAGTGATTGTCAAGCCGTTGGGTAACAATCAAGCGCAAATTGTGGCACATATTAAGCATCAGGGCGATGGCAATGCCCATATTGTGACTAACAATGCAACGCCTGCAGTATCTCAATCAAGTCCGCAAGCCTCCCCTACTAAACAGCCGCAGCAGCAAAGTGTTGTACAACAAAGTCCACAACAAGTTGTTACGCAGCAACAGCAAGTGCAACCACAGCAGCAGCACATTGTGCAGCAAGTGGTCCAACAGACACCAGCACAACAGCCCCTAAGCGTTGAAGAGAGTCTCCTCCAGAATCAGCCACCTGGCACGGTTATTAAATGTGTCACGGCACAAGTTTTGCAAACAGAGCACGGACCACGTATAGTGTTGCAAGGGCTAGTAGGCAACGACTTTACAGCACAACAACTGCAGCTAGTACAAACGCAGGTGAAGCAGCAGCTAATGAAAGGTGAATTTCTAATACTCTAAAACTGCTGGTAAGCTCTAAATTAATTTATTCTTTTTACTCATTCTTAGCTCAAGAATCTAATGGCAAGCTAGGCGTCTTAGGCCCCACAAAAATCTATTTAGCCGTGCAACCGGAAACAGCGGTACAGTCGTCACAGCCGCCGCCGTTAACGCCTGTTCTTCAAACGGCGACACATCAACAAGTGAGTAGCTTTTAAATGCAAATCATATAAAGGCGAGAGAGCGCGGAACTTTTAAGCACTTTATAGACAGTAGGCAGCGTTTGTACCGATCGACAACACAATCGAAAAATTTCCGAGACACATGTTGTTTTAATTAATTATGTAAAATGTAATTTAAGTTAACATTTACCACAGAACATAACGCATCTTGCTATGATTTGAAGTAATTTTCATTTATTTATTAGAAAAGTTTTGTTTAATAACTATCAATTATTTGTTAAACTCTTTTGTATGGAATACTCCACAAGTGAAAAAGCAAATTGCATATGATTATGTCTCATACGCTTTGCGCCTTGTGCGTACTATGCACATTCCTTAATGGCATGTAAAAGTGTGATTCGAGCGATTTCCAATACACGTCCAGCAAGATAGAAATAATTTGTTTGGTTAAAAATTGCACAACAAAAGGCTTTATTTTGCAATATAATTATTTGTCAACTAATTCTACAACGTACACACGCAAACGCACATATACACAGACAGACTCATTAAAAATTAGATGCAGTTGGTGAATATTCTATAAAGTGCATTTTTGAAAATTGATTATGATTAATTAAACGTATTTATTTAATTCCTTTCATTAAGTTATTTTATTATATTTATACAATTAGCGATGTAAATTTAATGTAATGCCAGTTTAAAACTTATCGATAATATTAAGAAAACAAAAACATGATAGAAGATAAAACATATATTATTGGTTGAGCACATAGCATTTCAAATGAGTTTTACCTATAACGTATTTAATTTTTTAGCGAGCAATTAAACAGACTGTGACGTAATTTTAGCGACCAGGGCAAAAGTATTAGACAAGACGCTGCATGCGTATAGAATTTTCTTGCCTAGTTTCATTTGGTTTTAACTCTATCTCTATTGTCTATGTTACTTGTAATGTATGTAAAGCGCTTTTTGCAATAAAAATATGTATGAAATATACAAAATAACGATTACCAACCCTGTTTCTTTTCATACAATATACTCAAGCGCAGACCATATTAATTATATAGGTTTACATTTATTAATTCTCACTTCTTATATTGATAGATGCTTCTGAGATACAAAAAAGAAAAAATAAATAAATAAAAAAAAAAACTAATAAAAATTAAATACATATACAACTTTTAAAATCGCATAGTAATCGTAAATATTAAATAATGGGAACAGAAAAATAGAATAAATTATTTTTATATTATTTTCAACTTATTAAATTCGTTATTTTCAATTTAATTAATGCATTAAAAATATAGATAAACAAGTTTTGCAAATATCAAATTTGAGTATATTAAACTGTAAAATTTTGGAAACAAGTTATTTAAAGACAAAACCAAATATTCATTATAAATATATAAGGAACAAAAATTGCAGCAGAACTGTCGCCTAATTGTTTACTCGAGGTGTGTTAGTTAAATAACTACATTAGTCTTATACACTTTTCTCCACACACTAAAAAAAATTTACTTGAATTTCTCAAAAAATAAAAACGCGTGTTTCTATTTCATTTAAACGTATTTCTGAGGCTTTGACTTTTTACGCATATATACTCCATTTTTAAAGCCCCATGTTTCCTTTAGTTTTATATAAACCATGAGAATATGCACACTGTATTGAAACTGGTGCGTAAATTTTTGTTTCTGAGTTAGTTGGATGATTATTTGCAAATTGGCCTTTGTGTTGACAAAAAGCGCTCGCTTTCTATAACTATATAATGTATGTACATACATATACATATTCTGCACATGTGTGTATGTATGAAAAGAAATCGCTGTAATCCAATGTATGCTAAATATATGAAAATCGATTTACATATGTTAAACAAATAACATATATGACTTTAATCAGAAATCAGTTGAATTAGAGTACATAACTAATAGACCGAACAAAATTTGTTGTTTTTCCATGGCCAAATTTAGAATTGCTTTAAAAAAATCGTAAGAAAAATCAAATGAAAACATGAACAATTAATATATATAAAAAATATTGCTGAAGAGATTAACCCACACACAGAGTTTTAGTTGGCTGACTTATTAAATATTTATAAATCGGAGGCAGTGCTGGTCCATAATATCACATGGCAAACTAAACGACGAATTACTCCGTTCCAAATTGCCCCCTCCGCCCCGCGTAAGCGCATGTAAGCTAGTTTTTGTAAGAAGAAAAAAACACAAAGGCTTAACCATATTTGTAATCATCTCATCTAAATCGAAATAAATTTTTACACTTGTTAAAAAACTATCTAAGCGATTAATGAAATACCTGAGTTTCACACACATACACACGCATCAAACAATCACAACTCGTTCACAAAATACACAAAAAGACGTTAAAACATATTTGCCGCAATTTTCATTATACATATTTTAAAAGCAAGCTTTACAAAATCAAATCTTTTTAAAGAACTAACTTTGTAACATTAAAAATTAATTTCGAATACCCTTTAAAATGAAATCCATGCTGCCAATACTTATAAAATCCAAACGTAATAAACGAATTGCCTAAAAATCCGTGTGTCAACAACTACAACTCCCAAAAAATCACGTGTTAATCTCTTCGTCAAACAACTACTACAACATCTCAACCACAAACTACAAACCATAACAAAATCGTAAAAGGTTGCCTGGAATAAATACTACAACTGATCTCTGATTAAAGCCAGGTAGGTGATCATCATATCTACCATTAAACATTATTTAAGTACTGTATATACAATTTTTTTATAGAGAATAACGAATTAATGATTTAATAAATATTATGTGAATAATGTTATTGGTCACTTCCTACAAAAAAAAAAAAACAAATAGGTTGGTGGCATCTCAATTGTATATGTTGTAAGCTCAAATTATTTAGTACAAGATGGCGGTGAATCTAAACATGATAATAATGATGATGATGATGAAATTATTGTTGTATGCAGCCCGCCTCGTACAAAGGAAAAATCGGTGCCTTTTACACCACTAACAGCTGAAACTATAATCGAAACAACTACAGAGGAGGTGAACCAATATCAAGATAGTGTTAGTACAAATGATGATGCATGCAATAATGAAGTTAGTATTAAGACAGAAGAAGAACGGAATGTGCCACCTCAGGAGCTACCTATAGTTAATGTTAAAGCTAGTCATGATCATATTCAGCAACTATATGAATTTGATATTGCTAAAGCCGTCAATCGATATATATTGCAGACCAACGATAAGACCAGCAACAATACCGACAACGACGCCACCGCGCCTACACCTAATAATGAGGAGACTGCCCCAAACGACAATTGCCCCGCTACAAACAGCACATGTGCCACCGGCAACAGCAGCAGCGGTATTGACGTCAAGCCCAGTAGCCTTGCCCAAGCTGATAAGCATAATAGCACCTCACACAACAACAACTTCAACGCATCTGGAACAACTGGGTCGCAGGAAAACGTAGATTATTCCTTAGTAGCAGCAACAGATCTCTGTGCCACATCCTTGATACAAGGCGTTGAGAATGAGCAAACGGAAAATTTTGTCGTCACTAGCGGCTATATACAAGAAAGTAGGCAGAATCCTTAATATATAATAAATTTCATGTGTGTAATAAATCGATATTATTTATAATTACAGCTATTACAAATGTACTAAACCAAGGTAATCTGAGTCCCGAGCTTAAAGAGAAATTGGTCAACATGCGTATGAAGCAGGAGCAACAAAATTCTCAGAACCTGGGCGAATGGACGCCATCAACGAACAGATCAAATTCCATAGTTGAAGGTGCCAGCACTTCTAATCGTCGACGCACAACGTCACGTCATAATAATACCGATGATGATGAGTGGAAAATACGTACTCCATCGAAGCGTCATCATGGTTTACTCGGTGGTAACCACAATAGCGCAGTTAAAAATAATCGTAAGAATCTGCCAATGGAGGATGCAGCAAATATAAGTGAACCAAAGCATACGCAATTGGAGCGCCATAAAGATTTGCTTAAGAAAACCATCTTACGCAAACGATCCCTGTTGGAACGCAATTTGCAAAATGAAATCCGTGAGGAAGTGGAGGCCAAAGTCAAGCGACACGTGCGCGCCATGAGCACAACGACACCAGAGAACACAACTGAAAACGAGTGTACTTCAGTGTTTACTGAACGACTGATGGATCAGAATAATGAACACAAGCGGTAAGTAGAAATCTAAATAATTTGAACGGGACATAACATTTACATTAAATTGCAGTCACTCCAAACCATCTATGGGCCGCAGTCTTGGAACGGAGCCACCTACGCTGCATAACAGACACGCTGTTGGTCGGCCTAAGAAGATGACTAGGAAAAGGGAGAAGTTATATTGTATATGCCGTAAGCCCTATGATGACACTAAGTAAGTCCACATTTAAACCACTTCCGGACTTGACTTAAGCATACCTTCTTCTTGTAGGTTTTATGTTGGCTGCGACTTGTGCAGCAATTGGTTCCATGGTGACTGTGTCAACATTACCGAAGAGGCGTCTAAAAAACTAACTGAATTCATTTGTACCGATTGTCAGAAAGCGCGTGAAACTCAACAGCTTTATTGTAGCTGTCGTCAGCCCTACGATGAGTCACAATTTTATATTTGCTGTGATAAATGCCAGGACTGGTTCCATGGTCGTTGCGTAGGTATCGTCCAGAGCGAGGCTGAGTACATTGATGAGTATGTCTGCCCAGAATGTCAGAGAAATTCGGACGTAAACACCGCAAATATAAAAAGTCTAACGCAAAATGAAGTTATTGAACTCAAAAGCTTGATTAAGCAAATACAGGTAGCCAATCGATTAATATAAAATACAAATTGGTTCTTATGTAGAAGAAATACTCTTATTGCAGTCCCATAAAAGTGCCTGGCCATTTATGGAACCGGTTGATCCGGAAGAGGCGCCGGACTATTATAAAGTGATAAAGGAGCCGATGGGTATATTGCAAATTGCTACAATAATTGAAATCGTTTTCATAAAAAAGTTGTTTATATTTTTCACAGATCTCAAGCAGATGGAAAACAAACTCGAATCAAACACCTACACTAAGCTCGCTGAATTCATTGGCGATATGACAAAAATATTTGATAACTGCCGCTATTATAACCCAAAGGAGTCCTCATTCTATAAGTGCGCTGAAGCACTTGAATCGTTCTTTGTGCAAAAGATCAAAAGTTTTCGAGAAAATATTGTTGGTCAAGGCAATTGAAACACATATAAGCGAAACATTGATTGTTGGTACAATTGGAAAAAGTTACACTGGATTAAGCTGGGTTTAACAAAATCATTATTAAAAACAAAAATTATGATTTTCACATAGGTAAAATAAACTAAATTCTTTCACTACAACAAAACATACATACGTAGAGTGTATCCGCTCTGATATACATATTACTGTGTATATACATATATATAAGTATATATTATATATACATAATTAACTGAAGCTAATATAAGTAGTAGTATTCTTTTATTATATATAACAAAAATGGATTTCGTTTTTAATATCGAGCAGATTTAAGTTCAATTTAATGTGAAGAAAATTATTAATAACAATCTCAGTAGTTTTGCCTATGTACAGCTCAAAATAAGATGTAAATAAACTCACATATGCATTTGTTTTGATACATATGTAGGTACAAGTAAATCAAGCTTACTTATATCTATATATATCTCTGTAATGCCACTTAAATTCCACAGGCGCAACATAAAATGCTCACATCGAAAAGAAACAAGTGGAAAGTTAGTTTTCATAATTTTTGTTTTTCATACTTGAAGCGTTACAAGTTATAAATAGTTAAATAAGTATTAGTTAATGTATGGCGTAAATATTAATACAACAATTTTTTGTATCATGTCGAGTGACAATCATGGAGGTTACGCATTCGGTTTTTCATGCAGCCATGGGCGAAATATGGGCAACGTCGATGGATAGTGTGTGTCCGGCTTCAGTACGGATTCAGGCCATGTGTTAGAAACATCATTGGTATTATTTCGAAATGGATATGTAGCCAAAACAATTGGCAGTTGCAATTTGATTTCCTTTTCCAGAGACTTTGGTTCGATGACAAAAAAAACATCGTAGGTAATTTTGATCAAATGACAGCCTTGCAGATTTGTTGGCGGCAACGGTGGCACATAAAGGCTGTCATTGTGCCATTCGTCCTTGCCACCAGGACGTATTTTACCACGTACCAATACAGCCAATGCGCGCTTCTCTGATTGAACTGTTTTGCCTCGTGCTAAGTACTCAATGGTCTACAATACACAACATTTTTATTTAAGCTATAACTTTCTATAAGTCAGAGATTACCTCAGTAAGCGACGCCTTGGTTCGTTTGATGGTCACGTTGCTAGCGTTGGATATAAATGCGGTGACGAGTATATTCTCGCCGGGTACGTATCCGCCACGATCCAAAACGACACGACATTTGATTTGGCCGCCACCGACACAGGCAACAACACCCAGTTTGTGTTCGACCTCACAGGTAAAGGGTTGCTATAAAAAATTAATACTAATATAAAAATGTTTCGCAAACAGTTAATGGTATAACTACCGATAAGATAGGCTTCTCCAGGTTCAAATCAATGGGGCTCATAACAATAAAAACCTGGTGATTTTTATGAGTCAGTCCTTTGGGTTCGCGAAGAGCTGCTGTGCAGAAATATTGTATCCAACCGAAACTGCCAAGGAATGTGGACGGCAATCCGACTGGGAGACCCAATTTAAAGGGAAAACTATGAATGCCTGGTGATAGTATCGCTGGGCCTTGATCTACATCGCCGAGCAGACGCATACGGAAATCAATGTAATTTTCTTTGTCGTATGTGCGTTCTTGTCGACCTCCAGCCCGCACAACACCCTCTCCAACTACATGAAAATGTAGACCCAGAGCTGGTGTTTCGTCTTGCAGCTCTATAAGTACACGCCCGGAAAGAAATTGGCCCGGGAAGTACAGTAGTGAAGTATTATCGAAGATAATGAGAAATTTTAGTAGTTTTCGCGGCATATTCGCTTTAAAGCTGAACGTTTTCCGATTTGTTTATTTGGAATGGCCTTGGAATACCTGTTGTCGAAAAGGTAAGCATTAAATTGTTGCCATATAGTATAGCTTCAAATGTATATGGATCATTAAAAGTTGCAGCTATTCCTCCCACACAAATATTTGGCTAATAAAAAAATAAAACATATATATTTTATGAGCTCGAAACATGAAAAAAGTTTCAACGTCCGCTGGGGACAGTTCAATGCGCTTAGCTAGTCACAGAGAAAAAATAGCGTAATTGTCATTAAACGATGCAAAAATCATGCCAATCACAGCGTTTCCCCTCTTTAAAAAGAGCTTCATAAAACACCCCACATACACACACGCACACAATAATATATATATGCACATGTATAATTCGTTTGTCAAATCCGTTTGTGGCTTAAAAACGTGGGTGCGACGTCAAGGTAATTGTATTTAATACTCAAATACACTTAGTGACGTTTATTTCGAGACTCATACGTAGCGCTGTTACTGATTTCTGCTCTCTTTTTTTTTCCCTTCTTATTTTTTTAAACTATCTCAGCTGAGCATGCGCTTTGAGGCCCTTACAACGAGTAAACAGCGCGCGCTGACGATTGTTTAACAACTAAAGTTATTACGCTTTTCAGCAAGCTTGGTTGACTCGGAATAATTTGTAGAGGTGGGCTACAGTCGTGTTTGCTCTTGAGGGTAGACGGAAAGTTATACTGAAGGTGAGAAGTAAATTTTCAATTTCTCAAGATGGTTTAAAAATGTTTACATTAATATTTTATGAAGTCATACTGTAGATATTATTACAAGCCGATGTATAAAATAACAAAAAAAAAAAAAAAACAAGAAAATGATTGATAATTGTTTGGTTACCTCTTAAAATTATCGATTTTTTCACAATATATAAGTGAATCTACCTCATTTATTAACTATTATTAACTGCAATTAATCTCTTTTTATATTTTTTTTTATTTATATTATTTAATAATAGTTAAATAAGAAATTTTTGGAAATTTTTTCGTGATTGAGTGACGCTAGAAATATCTTTCATTCTCACATCTTTATATATATTTTTCAGTAATATACTACATTCAGGCTTATAAATGTGTGAAGCGTTGAAGCTGAAGCAAAATACAGGTTTGAAGCTCGTTTGGATCACTCAGAGAGAGGTAACATACTCTTGTCTCTAGCAAGAGAAGTCAAGGTATGGTGAATTTTTGCATCACCTTATGTTCATATTATATATTTTGTATTATTATATAAGTTTCTGGGTTTGAATCAGTCCGAAAACTTATTTTCTTCTTAAGTCTAAAAGATTTATTAATTCTAATTCAGGTAAAAATAATTTGGTTGAAACACAATTCTAAAGTTCAATTTAACCATTACCAATTGATTAAAAATGAAAAAAAAAATCGTTATGAACAGAAAGCAAAATGTTAAATATTTTTTTTTTATATTTGAAACAATAATAGTTAAATTCGGCAAATTTTTGTTTTCATGCTGTATACATTGAGAGAAAATTCCCATGGAAGCGATTATTATTTATCCAACCGAATCTGTAGTTTCATAATATGTTGCAGCATGTGTAAGCTAACGCAGAACTCGTTTTCAAAGCAGCAAGCAAACAATTGGCAACTAAAACGGTAGAAAATAGACTGAGGTGATGAGGGGACGATCCAAGATCAGTTACGTTAAACAACTACAAAACTGAGCTTCGACGAGACGGTATGAGCAAAGAGAGCAGAAATACACAAATTTTGGAATGAATGGTTTTAATTGTGTGAATGCTGCACACAATCAGCTCAGCTGGCCTACCTGCCTACCTATCAGTCGAAGTATGCTTTGGGCCAGGTATGTGTATGTGTGTATGTATATAATTAATGCGTCAATTGGTTGCGCGCTCGGCTGGTTTTGAAGCTCTTTAGCTAGAGAGCAGTTTCTCTTCAAGCCAAACATGACACTTGAAAGCTTTTTCTTTTGGTTTCCGATTTTGCCTTTAGTTGTAGAGACGACGACAAGACAGTTGGTTGGACGGCTAGCCAGCAGCAGGTGTACATTGGAAAAAATCGAAAAAGCCCAGCGCGATGTATGTTCACAAAGTTTCAGTATTGAAAAAAAAAATACACTCATAAAAACTATAACTATATACTGCAATTATATTACTTATATTGGAGTAAAATTAATTTAAATAGAATGTTAAACGACAATAAACCGTGACAAAAAATAACTTTAACAATACTCCTTTTGGTTCGTTTACTTGTGTGTAAGCAAAAGAACCGTTAAAATGATCGTTTTTATGTAAATGTAATACCTTGCTGCAGAGCCGGGTTCAGCTCTAGTTAAAATGTTTTTCAAAGCAAACGTGTGTCAAAGTTAAAAATAATTTGGAAAATGTTTTATTTTGTTGGAGCCAAAGCTAGCTACAAGCGTACTTTGATACGATTCAGTGCGAATTTCTGTCGTTGCCAACTTATCTAAAGCAAATTCTACACGCACGAACCTGGTGGCAACAATTCAACATAATTAACAATTATAAATGGCTGTGATGAAGTTTAGATTTTTCTTTACCTAGAACATTGTTGTCTTGAAATGCCTGAGAAACGCATTAGAGCTGGTTATTGCAAGACCTAATATAAGTTTGTATTATGCATGTGGTAGATTGGTCAAGTAGTGTTTCCATTTTAAATGCCAAACAAACTCCAATTTGGGTGTGGTAAACCTGCTGTCTGGCTACCAAAGAGCCGCCGTATGCCAAAATGCATAAATGCCGTGGTGTCTGGAATTTGTAATTCTGCTCAGGCCTAACATATAGCCAATACCAGTTTTTGTATATTTGTTCCCAGTATCCAATTATATTTGTAAGAAGGGCATTATAATGGAAAAGTCGGAACAAAACTTCATATAGGTTGTCATATTTTAATACATATTGCGTAAAAATTTGTTCATATCCTCCATCGTTACATTTTCGTAAGCGTTATATCAATAACAATTTAATCCAGGAATACAGAAGTATTTTTATCCGAACTGCATTATTTTGTACAGGAAACTCAATGAAAATGGCTAAAACAGTTTAATAGTTGCATAAGATAGATTGTTTATGACGGCAGCTCGGCGCGGGGTCCGGGTAGTCGGGCAGTCCCGACTAGCGGAAACTGTACTTGTGATACACATAAGAATCCAACGAATTTACCCTTTTATCGTGCCTTTTTTGTTATTTTTTTACACCTGAAATTTTAATACGTCGACGTAATTTAAACTATTACAAAAGCAAGTTTGTTGAGTGATATTTCACTGTCGAAAATCTCAAATAAGTTTTGCATAATATACAATATTACAAGTATTTTATACGAAGAGATGAAAGTATCATATATGTGTGTGTAAGTATGTATGAGTGTGTGTGTCTGCTTTTGTGTGGCTGGGTGTGTGTGTGTGCCTGGGTGTGTGTGTGTCTGCGTGTGTGTGTCTGGGTGTGTGTGTGCCTGGGTGTGTGTTCGTCTGCGTGTGTGTGTGTGTGTGGCTGTGTGTGTGTTAGTATACGCATGCATGTATGCATGCATTTATGCAAGTTGTCTAATACCAAACGCAGACCAAGCTCCTTTGACGCGGTGCTGCTAATTTAAATAAAACGAATTTCTGCCAAGTGTCCTTCTTCTCGATTCTCAAAATTTCAAGTAGGCTCTGCAGGGTATGATATATATATATATATATATGTATGCATGTATGTTAGTTTGTTTGAATGTGTATAAGTATGTATGTAAGTATATGTGTATGTATGTTTGTATGTATATATAGAAACAAACATGCACACATATATATGCAGCATGCACACAAACATATTCATGCATGCATATATTTATATCGACCAAAAAAAATCTTCATTATTTCATTCATCATAATAATAATTTTCCTCCGCAACGGGGGAGTGTTAGCACATTATTATGTATAATTGGATTGAACAGTGAGTTGTAAATAAAGTTCACTAGTCTGTCAGTCAATAAATCAGGACAAACAGTTTAATATAAGTAGACAAATATCATATTTAAACTTCAAGAAAAATGGATTACTTTGTTTTCTTTTCTAACTCACTTTAGTGCCAGCGATAATGTTGGAGCAAGACACAACCCCATTGAAGAAAGCGTCTATAACAGTGGGTACTTCCAACTTCGCAAATTTGTCGGATCACCACAAAGTCATTTGGCACAATGGTGACGTCCATAGAAGTTCTGATTCAGGTGATTCAATGGAAATCTTAGCGAATGATGTGCTAATCACGATTGATGGGGAGAAGCATTGGGTCTCTGGTATTGATTTAAATACCACATGCACGGATCTGATCATTGCTCTGCTGCATTATCAAGATGTCCAACAAATGCGATCAGATGGACATGCACAACCATATAATAAATCCAAAAAAGATACATCCAGCCAAGTCACCAACCATAATTCACCAACAACAAATACCAAAGACAAGAAGCACACTTTTAAAAGCAAAGATACTAACCCTAACACATACGTGATTGTAAAGCAATTGCCGAACTGTCGATTTGAGGAATATTTAGATGGAAGCTCTCGTCTATTGGATGTCATACCGACAAGCGATACCCCATCAAAGAATCAGGTTGGTTACAACAAAAAAATTGATCTTGTATTTAATGTACCTCTCGCAACAGTGTGAGCTCCAGTTAAGATATCTTGGGAGGACGCCATTGCAGACATCGCCGCGCGTCTATAACCAGAAGCAAAACCAAATGTTCTCAATGCTATCAATGTCAACCGATAAGGATAGTGGCATGGGCAGCCCAATGGGCAGTTCCCGAAGTAATAAATATCGGAGACGGCGGGGCAAACAAAAAACTGGAATAGCCGGAGTTACAGGCAATACTCCTTTTCGGGGAGGTGCAGCTCTACTAAAGCGCAGTAAATATCAAGTACAGCCTTTCGAGTTGAATCCAAATGAGCGCCTAATGAATATCATAAATAGGCAAATATATTTGTTGAAGTAAGTCCTTCTTATTTTGTTATATTATTATATATACTATTATATTATTATATATACTTATTTATTTAGTCAAAAGGAACAGCAAATTTTAAAGATTGAATATGAAAATCATCAAAAACGTGAACTTGAGTTGGGTAAGAATTATATGCTCGATGTATACTTAAATTCAGCAGATAACATACCAAATAAGAGACTTAATGCACATGATTTTGATGATCAACGACAAAAAGTGCTGGATTCGAACGTGGATAAGCCCCAGCCTGCGCAATGTTCGTCTGGTAGGGAACTACATTTACAATAAGACCTCAGTATTATTCTTTATAATGTAAATTTCCAGGCGAGGTTAATGGACTCGATTGGCCGAGCTCAAAGGAGGTAGGGTTAAATCTTTCTTGTGATAAAGAAATTTATTATTGGCTAGAAAAAGTACATGTCCAAAATGTACTGCTGCAGGGACAGGAGGAGCAGCTGCTGTGTTTACATGCGAAGGTTCGAAAGCACCAGATGCGATGCGTCTACCACACAAAACAAGATGTTTTGCGTCAAATAGATAGATTGGATATGGACTTGGCCAACCAGGTAAACGATATATATAGGGTAGAGCGTCAATTGTTAATAGCCAATGAACAGTTGAAAGCCAAATTGGGCGTCTTAGAAAGTTTGGAACATGAATTTGGAGCTTTTGCGGATGCAACCCAGGAAATCGATCAAAATTCTCCAGTCTGTTCAACAAATTTAGCTTTAAAATGTAATGCACAGCAATTCATACGAGACTTACAGGAGAAGGATTCCGTCAATGTAAATATCACCTTGATTAAAAATAACTCGAACAAGCAAGATTGTACGGATACCAAAATGTTAAAGAAACAAATGTTCTTCACAGTTGACAATTTTGAATCTTTATATAATACATTGCCGAATAATACATATACAGCAGCAGATAGTTGCTTTCGAGATCGCAAAGAACAGGCACATCCCACAGCAAGAAATTATTCCTATCCCGAAATAAACTTTTCATTGGGCTTGGCTGAAAGTGATTTTGATATACAATACTTGGGTACACTTGTTTAAGAACAATCTGTATATATTCACTGTTAATTGTAAATACTTAAGAGTATGTTAAGTGTTAAAGAGATTCTCCATTATTTTTACCAAATTCTTTTTTTTTTATATTTGAGATAGTTTCACAATATGCTACATCCCATAAATTAGCATAGATTATAACAATTTATAAGGTATATTATCACATACGTAGACATTTATAAAAATAGAGGGAATTTTGTATGATATATATGACATGGCGAGTTTCCCATTAAGGGACTTATTTAGTTTTTGCATTTGCGAATGGCTCATCATCGCTGGAAAAATCGGAATCAGGGATTGCCAATAATTTGGAAATTTTATCAGTCTTCGCGTCTAATACAGCTGGCGGCTCTGGGGGCGTCGACAGGATAGCAGCAGTAATGATATCTGACGAGGATGGCGCATCCAGTTCTGGCTCTTGCTCGTTGAGCAACCCGTGATTGGCCTCTCGCCGTTTGGTTAACACAAAGGCGGCGCTGTAGAACAGAAGAATGGGCAGCACGGCCACGATTGCAACGCTGGTAAGGAATGCTGTCATTTTTACCTCACGCTGGCAGCATTTAAGGTCCTTGGACCAAAGCACGCGGGTGCGATTCATCTGAAAAAGAAAATGATGTTGGCAATGCAAGCAAAGCAAGTTGGGCCACTACATACCACGTCCTGCATATCAAAGCAAACTTTGCCATTGTTTTTCTGGTCTAAGTCCTTATAGAAATCGTTTATTGTTATGTATTTAAGTAGACAACTGCTGCACTCGCTGCCTTTGTTCTCCTCTAAGCAGCCCGAGAGATTCAGGTACAGGTCTTGAAAGATATCTGAGTTATTGCCTTTGAAGCATTCTACATAAATAAGAATACGATTTTTTAATGTGAGTCACATTCAGATTCGTCAGACTAACCTTCACAATAGGCTCGGTTCCAGAGTCCCTTAAGTACGTTCTGTGTTGTAAATACAATATTCATTCGATCGGAATCCATGTAAATTTTGGAACAATTTTCATTTGTCATCAGCGTATCGTAACTACTCGCCATATTGCTATACCGTTGATTGCATGCAATGCAAAGGCGTTCATCCTGAGGATGGGCTGGAACGGCATGCGCTGTGTTGCAGTAAACGAAATTTTGCTGATCGTTTGCCAGTTCGCGTAACAAGTGATCACAAGTTTTTGACTTAGCTGCAAGCGTTGTGCAGTATAGAATGATTAACAAAAATATGTTTCTCATCTTTAGGCGAATGGATATTGCTTTAAATATGGATGTTCACCAGTGAACTAGATTAAATTCATGCATTCATATTATCTAAGTTAACAGTGCCTTTTTGAGCCTTACAGATTTTGCACTGCTGTTAACATGTTATTTGTCTGCAGGAAATATATTTAAATAATCAAAATATACTCCTGTAAATACTACGACAATGAGCGACATTTTTATTCTGTTGCTGTCGTTATTTTATTTATTTTTCTGATGAAATTTGTACATTTATAAAAGTATTCTACTCTCTCATGGCTGGCTCTCCCTGCTGTTTACTTCTGTTAATCGAATGTTAAGTCTCTCGCTCTCTGCTCATTTTTACACTCGTGTATATCCATTTTGAATGAGTTTGCATAGATACAGTTAGTTGTGAACGAGTCGTCGGCGCGTGATAATCTAAAGTGATTTGGACGGGAGTAAAGTTTTCTTTGTTCATGCAAACATTTTTATATTGCCGCGACGGACGTGTATTTAAAGAGCGCTCCGATTTGTTAAAATTTCTTGATAAGGAAGTGCAAAAATCTTATTTAACAAACCAATATATTTGTGTGCTTGTGAAATTAAGGGAGACCTACTTCCTGTTAAGGGGCTCCCAGCGAGCTGCGCAATACAGTTGGAAAAAGTATTTGCTTAAACGACACACCTACACGCGTTCCTACGGATACAAAAAAAAAGACAAAATAGTAAATTAAAGCCGATCCGATATAATTTATTATATCAATACTAGTAATCTCTTCGATTCATTTTGAACCTTAATTTTAAATCACATAATTTCATGCATACATAACTGTTCTCAGATCTGAAAAAGAGCGGGTAAAAAGAATACGCAAAAAGAGTTAAATATATGCAAATAAACATGTCGAAAAGAAAAAGTTCTACAAAATAATTATGCATTGTGCATGGGCACGAGTACATCTATAAATGTAAATGCCAAGAAGCAAAAGCTAAGCCGTGAATGTAGACGCCACTCCTTTTGCGAAAAAAAAAAACAAATGAAATGTAAAAAGGTGGCGTCGAATGTGCGTGGATAGAGATTGAGCGAGAGCTGCTGCGCCGGAGTTGAACTTTGCATAGGAATACATACAAACAAATTTGGGGTGTGTATGAGTGTCGAAGAATTTCTACAGTGCAACCAACTATAATTACTGTTGTTGCTCCCCCGCACAAAAAACTGTGATAGGTGCGTAAATCGAATAAAATTAAAAGCAAATGACAAGAAATCGTATAGTGACATCTTAGACGCTTCTATTCATTCTCAAGCGACTGGTCACACTGCGCAGAAGCAAAATTAGCAAGCAACGCATTCAAAATGCACCTTCAATTCAATATTTTCTTGGCAATCGAACAGCTGCTTGCTGCTGGCTGCCTTGGGACACCTGGCCAAAAGCTGACACATTGCATTTACAGTTACTTGGACATGTAGCATTGTTCCTTTTTCCATAACTGGTTTTTAGTTTAACTTGTGCAGAATTTGGTCAAACAACATCAACCAATGCTCCCAACATCAAGACTCGCTCTTGTGTCAGATCGAGAGCCCGTTGATCAACATAGCCTGAGAGAAAGAGATTGAGAGAGCAACAAAGAGTTGCGAAAAAAAAAAAAACAAACATAAAAGTCCGACAATCTTTAGCTTTCGCTTTTGCTGTTGTTCTTGCTGTTGTCTAAGGCTTTTGTCCGTTTTCTTTTTATTATGATTTGTTTTCGCTTCGTTGTTTTTATGGATGTTCGCGCATCTCTGCTTGCTTATCGTGTTTTCTGTTGGGCCCGATTTATGCAAATATGCACCAGAGACTTCAATTACATTTTATTTCCGCAACAAAATTGCAGTCAGTCGCCTAAGTGTGCGCGCGTGTGTTTGTATGAGTGAAGGCCACATTGTTGTTAGTTTCGATAGTCGACATATACAAATGTGTGCACATATGTGTATGTTATTGCATGTAAATATGTTTGTATGCTTTAAACTTCATAATAAGATGCTCTTTCCCTAGTCAATTCCACTCAATAAGAACACTTTGTTTATTTTTAGTGAGAATTTCTGGTTACAAACTACAGATATTAATTTCATTGCCTCCTTTTCTAAGTCTTTGTCTCAGTTGCTTTTGCGTCTATGTTACTCTTGGTGTTATTTCGCTTTTGTGTGCATAAGTAGAAACAGTTGTGACAGCGTCGATGTCGGCAGCGGCTGCTGTCTTGTCTACCCTCTACTAATTGAAAGTTCCTAAAAGGGAGTTTTGTGAAAATGTACATATGTATGTACCATGTAGAAGGAGACATGTCAGACCCCACAAATTTATATTTACAATAAACAAGAGTTTGTGTGTTGCGCTATATTTTTAATATTTTGTTTGCTCAAAGATTGGTGCTAAAATCTAATAAATTAGTTTGACTGAGGGGTACAGAAAATGTTCTAGTTGGGCACACTCGACACTTAGATTTTACCATTAGCTTCTCTCTACTTCACCCCAAGTTTCTGAGGATCTGAGGTTAATTCTGGGATGGGGTCTGCGTCTGTACATATGTAAGTCTAGGGTTGTCTTTGGTATTTTATAAATATTTTTTAATAATAGACTTGCGGCGACTTGAAGAAAATGTATCTTAATTCAATCCCAAAAAGTGGGGGAACTCAACTTTATATATTTATGCTGTTGTACGAATTTAGTGTGTCACTTTTCGCAGTTTAGTATTCATTAATATTTTTTTTTATATATGTTAAAGCTTTATATATACTATATAGGTACTATTAATACTTATTGAAGAGGGAGACAGCTGATAGAATTATAATACCGTGAATGTATGTAATCCCACAATATCCCAATTACCATTACCGAATATTGCCTTAATTTAAACGAAGAATTCTGCACATAATTTGAAGGAAAAGTAATATAAAAAACAAAAGCAGGGGCAGGGCGTTGGTTGTTCCAAGTGCCAAACCATGTGCTGCCGCATTTGGGCAACACATTTGCCTGTTCACTTGTCTGTCGAAATTTACTTGCTTTTGAGGCAATATTCAGCAAACGTGGCAACTGTTGAAATAACTAGCAACTGGCAATTGCCAAGAATGAGGTGCCAACTGCATGCTACTTGGCATTACTTGAACGCAGCCACGCCATTCGCAGAGCCCACACACAAGAGGCAAACAACAATGCAATTGCACAATGCTGGCTCTAAAGATAATATCCTAACAGAACAATATGTATCTAAATAATCTTGGGTACCCTTTAAGTGCAAAGAGCGGATTAAGAGATTGTTTATCTTATTTTGAAGTAAATCATTAACGTTATTTCACTTTAGAAGCTAATTCGTTGCAGTTTAGCCCTAATTAACCTTTTGTAATGGTTTGTGCGCTGTGGCCATAAATTGGTAATTTTTTTTGTAAATTGGCTATGTTAAATTTGGAAGGTCAGTCAATTTCAGTTGTGCGCTCATTAGCTCCATTTGGCAGCCAACCATGATGAGCATGCATTCATGTGTGTGCGAAATTAACCCCTAAAAGGGTGAAAAGTGCATGACAGGATGCTCAGCTTTGAAAGTTGCTCTGAGCTTTTACTTTATTGAATTTCCCATTTTTAAATCAACATTCGAAGAGAGGGAGCGAGAGGAAAATAAAGAGAGGGAGCGAGAGAGAGGGGGGAGAGAGAGAAGGGGGAGAGAGACGTGGGGAGAGAGAGGGGGAGATGGAGAGGGGGGAGAGAGAGAGGGGGAGAGAGAGAGGGGGAGAGAGAGAGGGGGAGAGAGAGAGGGGGAGAGAGAGAGGGTGGAGAGAGAGGGGGAGAGAGAGAGGGGGGAGAGAGAGAGGGGGGAGAGAGAGGGGGGAGAGAGAGGGGGGAGAGAGAGAGGGGGAGAGAGAGAGAGGGGGGAGAGAGAGAGAGGGGGAGAGAGAGAGAGGGGGGAGAGAGAGAGAGGGGGGAGAGAGAGAGAGGGGGAGAGAGAGAGAGGGGGAGAGAGAGAGGGGGAGAGAGAGAGAGGGGAGAGAGAGAGGGGGAGAGAGAGGGGGGAGAGAGAGATGGGGCAGAGAGAGATGGGGCAGAGAGAGATGGGGCAGAGAGATGGGGCAGAGAGAGAGGCTGTACATGAGAGCAGGTTTGTTGGGGTAGACTTGGCTGTACAGGAGAGCAGGTTTGTTGGGGTAGACTTGGCTGAAACGTCGCCACTTACATAATGACAAAATCGTTGACATTCCGTTGCGCAAGGGTGAATGGATGTAGAGTGAGTGAGTGGGTTCTGTTAATGTCTTTGTCTACCTAACCACCGTTTTTGCTCCGTTATTCGATTTCCCTGCCTTTGCCGACGCTTATAATGCGCTTTTCTCTTTGTGCTGTGCATCCTAGCGTTCCGCTATGCGTTTTGAAAATGCATTTCTGAGGGTTGTTCCTTGGCTTCTTTTCGCTTTTCATTTTCGCTTGTGTTTCTTGCCATTTCCTTTAAAGTAAAGTGCAGCTTCTGTTAAGTACAGTAGAACATAGAGAAAAAATCTAAAGTGTGTGCTTAAGGTTGACTCAACTTTGCACTCTCTGCTCACGTACTTGCCATTGGATGTATGTCCGATCGGCCTCAGCCACTTTATATTCCCAATTTTGGAATACGTGTTATAATACATCAATATTTGGAATCATAATTTTACCCCATCATAAAAGAATCTGGGGAAAATCTGACAAACATTAGCATTAGAACAAATTGATTTATCATTTCTAAAAGGAATGACCACTTATTAATTTATTAAACTTCATAAATATAATCCATAAAGTGACAGTGCGATATTGCAGAATATTACGACTAAATATGAAATAAATACGAAGTAAAAGTGCAGGTTCGAGTTTAAAGGTGCATTAAATGGAAAATAATAAGAAACTGATTATATTGTCATTATGTAGAATTTCGCTGTTTACAGGCTACTAAACAAGCAGCAAAAACTGCAAAATTAATTTAATATTTATAAATAATTAATATATTAATTAATATTTAATTTAAATATGTAAACTCTCTGTTGATAAGACAAGTGTTTGATAGCTGCGTTTGGAAATCTTCGCTTCAGCAGACATCATGACTATTATGGGGCTACTGTTTGCAATTTTTCGATTCAAATCGGTGCCAACTACCCAGAAGCACAGCTAAGCTAAGATGTTTCGAAAAATAGTTCTAGACCTAAACGTTGTCAGTCGTAGCAATTATCGTATACACTTAATAATAGCAATTCATGATCTTACAAAAATCACAAATCTATTTTTCAAAATAACCAAGCAGATTTATTGAAGATCAATATTTATTTCTTATTTTTCATTGCTTTTGTTGTAATTGTAAATTATTGATTGTTGCCCGGAGCGTAAAAATGTAATAGATACGCTAAAACGCGATTTTCCTTTATAATTTTGTTTGATGCTGTCACGCTCTCACTTTGTGTTACACAGAGAGTGCATCATCTCTTATTTCGATATGGATTGGGTAACCTTTCGCTTTTAAATTTGAACTACTTATTACAAAGTAGGGCCCGTTTTAGACCATCTTGGTTATCATTTTTAGCTCAGTTAATCTGATTTTTTCCGTCAGTAAGTAGGCTCAGTACTGCGAGTCAACGGAAGCGCAATTCTGGCTGAAAAAGGAAATCATATTAGTGTCAGGTTTTTTGTTGAATTCCGTTAACTGCTGCCAAGCAGTAAGTCAAATAAGTTCTCGACTCCAGTGAATAGTTGCGCCATCTCTTGGTCAAGACAATTTATTATATATCTATACTTAACTAATTTTTAATACCTTGAACCCATTAAGATCTAGATTCGAATTTTATAGTTTGTTAAATAGGTAACCCGGCATGTTGTGAATTTGTGTTCGTGTTTCACAAAATACCTCTAATTGCCGTGCTGTAGTTCTGCCATTGCAAATGGGATTTTTTAACTCTACTTGAATTTTTTATTTCTATCGATTTGCCCTTGGTTATTTAGCTATTTGCAGGTAATTTAGATTGCAGTGTTGCCATGCCCACATTTAATAAAACATTTACATGGTACAACGCGCAAGTAATTTATGATAAACGAAACGAGGATTTAATGAATGCGGATTAATAAATCATAGGCTTCCTCTTAGATTTTCGTTTGTTTAAACAGTCCTTTTACCAGAAACGGATATTAAATCTAGCCATGTCCGTCTGCCCGTATGTATGAACACGTCGATCTAAGAACCTCTACGGACGAAGATCCTTCTAGCCCCTAGTTTCTTAACATTCGATAACAATTAATATAGAAGTCCCATTTTCCTACTATTTCTGGTTTTTATTGTAAGAAGGTTCAGGGTCTCCTAGTCAGGCATCAGTTTTTCAATCATTTCCCTATCATTTGGCCTCATGTGAGTGAATTTGTGATATAGGTGAATCACGTCACAAATTACATACTTGAGATTGAAGCTTAGATGACCATTTTATTTAATTCTCCACATATTTCTCTAATGCTTTACGATTTCCTATTGAAGCGAACGCCTTTCCCTCGATTCGACCCGAACTACTATGTGTTTCTCTTTTGCTTAATGTCAACACAGATACGATAATTAAATTCAAAAAGAAGCAGCAACGCGTTGATTGCCTTATATCGTAATTGGACTGGATTGTTGTTTAGAGTTTCAATATCGTTTTGTAGTCGTCTTTTATGTTGGAGTTGTGTTCAGATAAAGGTCGCTGGCCAATACACTGATTCCGAAATGTTTTCTTTCAATTTTACGTTTGTTGTTTACAATTTAAGGCACTTGTTTTTGTCTTTTTTGCACCAACAAAACATTTTGTGTTTAACAATTAAAGCATGTTTTTATGGTGGTATGTAACTCGAGGCTGTTATGAGTCGGCTGATAAGTCTTGTAAATTACTTTGAAGGCCTTATATTATTATGCTTTTATATTGTGGCCCTAACAAGGTGTGTGGTTCTTCGGTTCTCTCTAGTTCTATTCTAGCTATTTTCCTTATAGTCACGCTCACTTTTTATGGCATCCCCAGTTGGTAACTTGTTTATGAACTTTAATGGTGATTTCTGTCCGAAGCAAATCAGACGGAAACTGAAGAAGATTCCAGTCCATGTATTTAATATTACTAAAGCGCGGTTGTATGGTGGCTATTGATGTACCCTATCTCCTACTCGGAGTGATAAAAAGTGTTGATTTGGTATTGATTTAATGTAATCGCTTAGCTCAACATATTTTTATAAAATAAATATTTAAGTTTTGTGACCTACTCAAATACTGTTGCTTAGAGCGCTCTTTTTGCTATTGAAATTGGTTGTTATTGTTCTTTTTACCTATTGGTAGTCTATCCGCGAAGCGTCAAGGCGTTTTGTATAACAATTTGCAGCACTTTCTCTCCATGCTGTGGAGCCTGTGTGCTGCTGGCGTCTCCGGCTCAGGCATTCAAAGTCCGATCGCAGTGCTCCACTGAGCTAGCCACGGCGGTAGCAAATGGCTTCCGTTTAAAATGGTTTTCCTTTGTTTTTAAGACAAAGTAAGTCAAGACGGAAGAGCTAAGCAAAAACAAAAGCTAATAAATGTCATTTTTGGAGCACCATATAATGTGGCAATTCTTTTGAGACTGTTTGCATTGCGGTTGAATGACCGTCGGGCGCAGTTTTGTTCAACTGTATGCAGAAATGAAATTTTTTGTTTTGTTTTGTTTTGCAGAAATTTGCATTTACATAAAAAATACACAAAATGCTTGGGCTGACGGTTGGTTGACTAGCTAGCAGCAAAAATACAAAAAAAAAACTACAACAAATTCGACGCTCTCCACGCTTGAGTGCTATCAGTTGAGACGAGGTGGTGGGACAACAGCAGCAGCAGTAGTTGCAACCTTCACGTGGGTCACCACCTGTGAACAGCGCCTCCAATACAGCGATGTTAAAAGAGTCAAGTGTTATTTGCTGTTAAATGTTGGCTGTATTCAAAACTAAAATCAATTCCAAAGCTACCACCACAACAAACACCAGGACAAAAGAACTTAAAAATAAGGTGAGTACATATGCATGACTAGAGATCACCTGAAATATGAAGAGTGTGGTTGTGTACATGGCATTTCCAGAGAAGGATAACTTGAGGGAGTCAATTAATGAAAAGTGATCTAATTTCTGTCTGTTTGCTCCTTGGCTCAAGACTAGTTATCGATTATCCCTTACTGCGCATTTGTAAGATAGAGCTGTCTCTTATTGTGTTCTGCTGACATTTTCGTAGACTTTGTTTAATATGCCAAGCTCAATCCTTCTGTCTCCTCTGGGAGTCCCTTCTGGGCACGGCGTTTGCGTGGCAATTCCGGTTATGTCCGATTTGTATATTGGTAGGCATTTTGAGTTTATGGGAAGTATCTAGGCAGGCGTTAGCTAAGAGTGAAAGGCAGTCAACAATTAAAACTAACAAGAGAATAGACATGGAAACAACAAAAACAATCAGCATCGAAAAAGAGCCAGAAAACAGAGTGTGGTGCTGTGCATGGGGCCTCATCATGCCAGAACAGAATGATAATAGCTCAGAGGATGACGAACTCACAGTAGCCAAGCTAAGGCCAAAGGAATTTGTTATTACTGGCGGCATCAAGCCGCAGTTGAGTATCGTCCACATATCGCCCAGCGAAGAGAATAAGTTCCCACATGAATATAGCCACCAGCTGCCCGGCCTTGGAATACATAATGTGGCGCTTAGTCCGGACAGCAGCTGCATAGCTGCCGTGTCTTTGGATGGTAATCTGATGCTGCTAAGTTTTGAGGGGGGCGTGCGTTTGCCCAGGGTTAGTCACAGTCAGGTCAGTAACGTTTGGTCAACAGCTTTTGGTCGGACCAACGATTGCGTCTATGCGGGCTCCGGCAGTGGACACATTTATAAGTACGATACGTCCGTCGGGAAGCTGCAGCATAATTATGACACACATCGCTGCGAAAACGTGTTGGGCCTGGCCATTAGCGGGGATCAGCGTTTAGTTGGCGCCACCGATTACGCAGGGAACTTTACACTGCTCGATGGCGCCACCGGTCAGATTTTACGTCGCAGGAACTATAAGAAGCCCATGCGAAGGCTGGTATATGATCCCTGCATGCGTCATGCGTTGGCTGCCTGCGATGACAAGACTATCAAACTCATAGATTTACCCAGCGGAAGATTACGTGAAAGCTTAGCCGGTCACGACGCCTACGTTATGTCCGTAGCTGCGTCGCCAGACGGTTTGCGGTTTGTCAGCGGCGCCTCCGATGGTTCTATCAAGGTGTGGGACGTCCGAACAACAAAGAGTTCGCTGTCCTTTGTGTGTGCCACCAATTCGAACCTTTGGGACGTGGCTTTCAATAAGCTGAGCAACAAGATTAGCTTTGTCGGCGACGGCAAGGGCCTTAACATATACTACTGCCTAGGTAATAGGGAAATGATGCTAGTTTAGACGTGTGTTTTATTATGAAATTATAAATGTAGAATATGTTGAAAAAATCTCGCTTCAAGTTTTTGTTGTCTCCTGGGTTCTACAATAAGCCTAATCTTAGTTAACTAACTAAAAAGCTGATTTGGGGTTCTGTGGATTGGTTTGTGGTAGAGTTCAAGTTTACTTGCTTTGGTAAAACAATTTACAGTCTCATAAGTCGGGATTTGGCACAATGTTCAACTGGATATCTTGCATATCTTCTATACGCCTCTGATTGCTTCAGTTATTTTAATTAAGCATCGCATCCTTTAATGCATGCATGCCTCGTTCGACTTGCTGTTACACGTATGATATTGCCCTGGCTATCTGCTCGCCAGCTGACTCAAGCGAGATTAATGACTTCAATTGGAAAGTCGGCCAGTGATTGCATCCTTGTCTCGTATTATATTTAGCATTCAACGTTTACCAGTCTCCCCACACTCAGCGCAACCCACAAAGTAGAACCCACTTGCAGACTTGCCAACTCCTTTTCCCACTGGTTAATTGGCATAATTTGTCTAACAAGAACAACCAACGGCGGCGACTTGTTTCGCGTTCTAGATTAGTAAATTTGTGAACTGCTGTTTGTTGTTTCTGTTGCCTAGGCTTGTCTACGCGCAAATTTATTACGGGTCAGAGCATGCATAGTTTTTTTTTTTACCAGATATCTGTAAAGTCAAATCAAATATGATCTGTCAAACACATAAAACGTCTGACAAGAAATGGAGCCTGTATTATATCCACATTATCTCTATATATAAAACTGTTTCTCCTGACTGACTAACCGACGGACTGACTGATTGGTGAGCCCAAACCGAAAGTTCTAGGAAGCTGAAATGTTTACTGTAGTTACGTTATCAAAGATTTGGTGGATGATGTTTCGCGCTCAGTCATTTTCAAGGATCTATGTGAAAAATCATATGAAACTTTTTTGTTAACCATCGGATCGGCCATAAACTCATTTTTAAAGATTTTTGTTCCAATTGATTTGAGCGGTGTTTCGCACTTTTTCGAAAATCTGTCCCTTGGTGGAAATGGGTGTCAAAGAGATGGTAGGGGAAGTTTCGGGATTAAATTCATTTCCAAGGATCCAAAGGAAGAATCATTTAAGACCTGTTTTACATTTTTGGCAGAATCCTCGGTAAAAATTGTAATTCAAAGATTTTTTTGGAGATGTTTTAACTTTTTCCGATTTGATTCACAATTATTTTCAAAGCTCTATATAAGACTTAATGAATATGTGTTTTAACGATTTGGGAAATTCCACCCGCAAAAGTGGTTAATAAGCGGAAAACGTTTGTAAGTTGTTTGCTTACCGTCCGATCAGTTTCAAAATAAAGCCGATCAGTAAAAAAATGAAGCCTTAGGGTATAGCCCGGCCTTGCCCGTGGCAATATATATATATATATATATATATATATATATATATATATATATATATACATATATGTATATGTATATATGTCTATATATATATATATATACATATATATATGTAAAATAATCCGGCATACAAATCTGAATAAAATGTTTTTGGTCGAAAATCATGTCAAAATCTTACCCCGTATATACACATGGGTCAAAAACTTCCCATTCCCACAAGTCAGTCAAATTCATTCCGATTTTTACGAAGTTTGACTTTGTGGTCACGATTTTCCCTCTAGAATACTTTGGCAAACGATTCGTATATCGACATGGGTCTAAACTTCCCGTGTCCATAACTCGGTCAAATCTCATCCGATTTGGCTCTACATGTTCATGGTTTTCCCTTTGGAATAATCTAACATTTAAATCTGAATATACAACATAGATCTTATCCTTATATTGTAAATCACAAGACGCAATTATCATAAATTAACATGTTTAACTCTAAGAGTGCTTTAGTATAATATAGGTTAATAGTCAGAAAATCATTTCGATATATATTTTGGTTCTAAATTAATTTTACTCAATTATTATTTAGTACTTACATTGCTGATCTTGTAACTACTGAATACTTCTTTTTTATTCCCTGAACGCATTTGTGCAAAATCCAAATGTATGTAACAGGCAGAATGAAGCATCTCCGATACTTTAAAGTCTATATATTCTTGATCAGCACCAATAGCCGAGCCAATCTAGCCATGTCCGTCTGTCCTTCCGTTCGGATGTCCGTATGTATGAACGCAAGGATCTCAGAACCTATAAGAGCTAGAGAAATTTTAGATGCAGGTGCTCCTAGTGCCAGCGCAGATCGAGTTTGTTTCCGATAATCGATAACTTACTCCGTTTCCAAGCAATCGATAAAAAACGATATCGATATCGTTTTTGGGCAATTTTGGTAAATAATAACAGCTAGAGTCACCAAACTTGACGTATAACTTCCAAAATAGAATATATATATGCAATTTATGTTGGAAAAAGAGGGTTCAGGGTATCCCCTAGTCGGGAGCTCCCGACTAGACTTACTTGTTTCTAATTATTGTATCATCGTAAATTTTGTTTTCAATAAAAGTTTTCTTAAGTTCGGTTAACTTTTTAACATGCGTCAAGTACTTTCATAATTTCGAGTTTTCGCTACCTCACTAATTGCAGTCAATCGCTATGATTTATCTGCCGCTTTGGCGTTCTGCAATCTATCGCCAATCTAAAAATCAGCGAGCTATAGTTCATTGTTTACTTTATATTTTTTCCCAGGCGAAGCGTCAATACAATTATATCATACGACATTGGGAAGGACGTGTGCACTTTCCCTTCCTTGTGCCCTGTATCCTTGGATGCTGTCTGCTTGTAACGCATTTAACGAGCGCAATTTAACAATTCTTTGTTGCCAATTAACATGTTAACATGTCAAGGAGAATTAGTGCAAGTGCATTACAATGCATTACTTTAAAATACATGGGACTTCTCTGGTTCCTCTTTTTACTATAGTCTGCCTGAATTGTCTGCCTGAATGGGTCATTTACCATGAGCAAGGACATTGAAATAAAACTTGTCATTAACTTAATACCAGCACCTGAATATGTATATTCGATCTTTGAATATTTGGTGGGCACAGACCAACCAAATTGCAGCATTTTGCTTCGGGCATTAACTGT
The DNA here is from genome assembly GCF_030788295.1 of Drosophila virilis. Lineage (NCBI taxonomy): Eukaryota > Metazoa > Arthropoda > Insecta > Diptera > Drosophilidae > Drosophila > Drosophila virilis. Next base: position 137,911 of record NC_091545.1, read on the forward strand.
GTATACGTGATATTTGAAATGCAGTTGCCGCAGCACGTTTATCACTTTGCTTATCATAAATCGCTTATCTGGAACGTTCCTGCAGTGCTCGACAATAGTATGCCAGATCACAGATAATGTTTATCACAGTTCTGATAAGTTTGTCTTATTCATGATCGCAAGTCTTTATAATTTTTGTTGAGATTAGATAAACGTTGTGCTTGTGTAAATCAGAACTTGTTTTGATCTATATTTATATTTTTCTTTGTTCTTTTTGCGTTGTAAATTGTTATACGCTTTTGTGTGTCCACACACAGTCGAATCTGTATCATACCCAATTTTAATTTTTGAGTCTCTCTATAGTGCATAGTTCTGTGTGTGGGGTGTTATCTGTGTCATTTATTTACTTCTCCGCTATTTATTGTTCTAAAGTTGTGAGTACGCAGTCTTTGCGATAATTTTGTCATAATCAAACGAACAACTCGCACACAACCGACATTTCTGTTTCTACCAGAAATTTGAAGAGCCAATTTCTTGAATGCTAACTATATTATACATAGCTCGTTTAATCCCGGTTAGAAGAATTTATCATATCTCCTATAATAGAAAACGATCATTTTTATACCCTGAACCCATTAAAATGAATGAAGCATCTCCGATCCCATAAAGTATATACATTCTTGATCAGCACCAATGGCTTAGTCGATCTAGCCACGTCCATCTGTCTGTCTGTCCGTCCGTCTGTCCGTATGTATGAACGCAAGTATCTCAGAACCTATAAGAGCTAGAGACTTGAAATAGATGTAGGTTGTCCTAGTGCAGATCGAGTTTGTGTCCGATATTGGATAAAAATCGATATCGATATCCTGTTTTTTGGGCAATTTTGGTAAATAGTAAAAGATAGTCACCAAACTTGACATAGCATCTAAAATAAAAAATATATATATATTCATTTGATGTTGGAAGAAGGCGGTTCAGGGTATCCCCTAGTCGGGAGCTCCCGACTAGATCTTCTTACTTGTTACTATTTGAAAGCTTCACATTGGCAATCGCCGGGGCCTTATCAGATATCAGTGTCTTGAAAGTCTTCGAGTTGGTGGGCTTATCTGCATTTGATCGCAAACAACAATAAATATTGCATTATTTTATTTTGAAAGAAAGTAAGTACAGAGAGTAAAAAGCATTGTGAGTCAAAGCAGTTGACAAAAATGGCACGGGTAAAACACGATTTTGTCATTTGAGGCGCGAAGCTCCGTGCTATCAGACAATTAGTCATAGTCCAAAACGATATACTGAATAATTTTTAGTGTTATCTAATTTTCTAATATTCTTTTGCAACTTTTTTTAGGCCCAATATGGAGAAGCCAATGCAGCATGCGCCCGCTCCCGTTGGGAAAGTCTCTCAAATTGCCAACATCTTCCAGCGAAAACCCATTGAAATTCAACCGGTCGAGCAGCTGAGCGCCGTGGCCGCAGCTCACGCAGCCGCCGCCGCTGCAGCTGCAGCTCACCCGCCAGTTCGCACCGAATCCCACTCGGCCAGATTTAACAACGCACGAGCACTCTTTGAAAAACTGGGAGTGGAGTCCAACTCGAATGTGAGCACACGCTTAATGCGCAGCGGATCACGTGAGGATAACCTGTACGAAGGCTCCGATCGGAGCTCGTCGCGCTCCTCAGATCGCTCGCAGTCTCCGCCGAAGCGACGTATGCCCTTTCCGTCCGGCGCTTCCCTCACCCAAAGTAACAACATTTCAGCATTGTCGCAAGGTTGCGGCGATCGTCTCAACAATACCAAATTTATCGTAGATCCATTGGCTGCCGCCAAATATCCACAGCACAATTTATCACGGCTGAAGTTGGAAGAGCTGAACCAAGTTGCAGCGGTGCCGCCATCGAACGGTTCGGTCAGTTCCCTTTTTGCCGGTTGCGACAAGCCTGAGAAACCCGAACGCAAATTCAATTCTCGAGAGCTCATCGAGAAGCAAAAGAAATGGACCTCGCACTTCACCAAGACAAAGACAACACGGACTCACAGCGATCTCAATCGTTGCGATATCATACGCACCGTGCCCGGCACGGGCCTCATTATGGATGGCGAGAAGACGCCAAAAACAATGCCTGTAGTCGTGACGGCGAGCCCGGAGCCGCCGAGTGCGCCCTTACGCCACACTGCTGCTTCACCTGCCGCCGTTCCTCTTCCTACAGCTGTCCCACCAGAGATAAAGCCGCGTAGTGGCAAAATTGGCAGTCCTGTGAAATCGCCTCCTTTGCCGCCCATTCCAGCCATTAAGCCAAAGAATCTTAGTCCCGTCAAATTTACTACGGAGCGCGTGCGTTCGCCCACAAAATGCTCGGAGGCGGCGCCACCACCGCCGCCAGCCAAATCTGCAGCCGTTACGGCGGCCATGCAACGCTCGGCGCTATTGCAACAGGAGCAGCAAATAACTGCCCCGGTGCCGCCTGAGAAGCCGCGCAAAAAGTCCATCGATCTTGTAGACGATGCAGCGCCTACCACTTGCTCCTCGCCCGCGTCCTGCGCCTCGCCCACCAGCTTGATGAGCTGCATGATGGAGGCAACCAAGCGAGGTTCTATCGATGCGGCGTTTCCCGAAACATCATATACAGGCAATGGCAATGGCCTCAGTGGAAGCACCAATTCAGCAACATCTGGTTCGCCAGTGGCTAGCGCATCATCGGGTCCATCCTCGCCCGTGCATACCGAGGATGAAAAACAAGAAAATGAGTCAACAGAGAAGTCTGAAACTGAAGCTTGTCCCAACAGCTACAACAGTGTGCCACAACGACGACGGAGTGAAAACGAAGGTTAGTTAAACTTTTTGTTAAGGACTTTCAGAGGGCGGTATATTTATAAAACTATGTAACATGCCGGAGCAGACAAATTCAGCCCCAAAAAGGATATTTCATAATTTCTGTTTTACTGGCTTGCTGTTTCTCAATCCCTCTGTCTCAGTCTTGTGCTAAGTTAATTTCTATTGATTTTTTCATCTCTTCCTTGTTATACCCTGTACCCATTGAAAATGAGCAAAAATATATATTTATTTTGTTCAAACGAAGGTAACAGGCAGATGTAGACGTGTCCCCATGACCCCATAATGTGTATATATTATTGTTTAGGACAACGAGCTGATTTGATTTGGCTATATCCGTCTATTGGTCTGTATGAAAGCGTCGATATGTATAATCTAATATCCTATACGCAAAGGAACTTATCATTTTTTTGTGATATCTCGTCTCATTTAAAAAATATCGATAACAGTCGATTTGGACACTGTTTTTTAAAGAATAATTTTACTTGTTGGATGTGTGAAATTCGGTAATGCGTACGTATTTGATGTTCCTTTACCCCATGAGAACTAAAATAATAGTTAGGAGGGATGTAAAAGTGTAAAAATGAGAAAAAGATATAAAAAGGAACATGTAGAGAAAGAAATTTGCACTTTATAACTACACATTTAGAATTTTCTTCTGGAATGTTAAAAATGTCAAAAAAGTCTTGTTTTGCTCTTTCACTCTAAATAATTATTTAATAACAGGGTCTTCAGTAGTTTTCTTAATAGGGTCGTTACTTGATTCAGTAAATTAATTCCGAACGTACTGGGCTGTCAAACTTTTAACTATGTACAACTGGCGTATTTTGTGGCCCTGGGTTCAAGCACATTAGCTGACATGTTGTGGATGTGTAGGTATGTGTGTGTGACGAAAACCCCTAGGAATAAACGAGACACAGGGTTCGAAGCTGGTCGGCGTTAGGTTATGCGCTCGTTGGTTTGCTGCCCTTCTATGCCTATCCCATCGTTGATTATAGCATTTTTAAACTGCACACAATTCGTGACTTCGAATGCCCGCTCCTCCCCTCCGCCCTGTTTAAGTTGCTGCAGTTTGTTTTGCTTGGCTCTCAGAGGCACATTCCAATATGGGTCAAATACACCAGGCATATCAAATGCAGCCCCCATGGCGCAAGCGGCAACAACAGCATTCCAAGCTTTGTGTCCATCCTCCTCCTCTCGTTGCCAGTCTTCATTCGTCTAAGTGCATCGTTTGCAATCTGTTGTCGACCATCTCCATGCAACGAAGCCGGCGACGTTGCGGATTTTGTTGGGATTCTCTTGGCCAGCAATCTGCTGTACCGTCTCGCCTCTACGTCCTCCCGTCGCTCCTCCGTTGAGGCTGTATACATAAAATTGCATTAATGCCAGATTAAGAATTCAGAGGTTCGTTGCTCTTCTTGCCCCTTTTTTGCGCCTTCTGCGTTTTTTCTACTGCTGATTACAAAATTGAAACTTACACGCTGCGCTTGCATCAGATATTGTGCTGGACTGCGAATGGCGCGAGGTGCCCCTCTGCACCATTGTTAATAAACGGGTCAGGAAGAAACGGGCGAGCGGTGAGGGGCATTCAAATGAACTACAGTCAGGCCTGTCACTTTTTTAATTCATAATTCTGTAATGCTCTGTGCTGTGGGCGTGGCCCTATCTTGATTATCGAGCACGTTGTTGCTGTTAAAACAACGCCACATTCTAAAAGCAACGCCAGAGTCATTATCACTTGAATTGACGGAGGCCTACCTATCCTGTCTAAATTTGACTTATTTAAATCAAGTTGAGATTTTCCTTTTTGAAACATCAATAGCGGCGTATGAGCAGGTTCGCAAATACCATACTTACATGAAGTTTACACCAAAATTGTATTAAAAGAAAGTTAAATGAAACGTTTAAAGGAACTGACAATATATTGGGCGTAAGAATACAATCTGAAATATAAACAAGAGGTTCTAGTCGGGAGCTCTCGACTAGGGGATACCCTGAACCCTCTTCTTCCAACATCAAATCCATATATATATTCTATTTTAGAAGCTATATGTCAAGTTTGGTGACTCTAGCTCTTAATATTTACCAAAATTTCCCAAAAAACAGGATATCGATATCGATTTTTATCGATTGCTTGGAAACGGAGTAAGTGATAGATTATCGGAAGCAAACTCGATCTGCACTAAGAGCACCTACATCTAAAATTTCAAGTCTATAGCTATATGTACTGAGATCCTTACGTTCATACATACGGACAGACCGACGAACGGACAGACGGACATGGCTATATCGACTCGGCTATTGATGCTGATCAAGAATATATATACTTTATGGGGTCGGAGATGCTTCGTTCTGCCTGTTACATACATTTGGATTTTGCACAAATACAATATACCCTTATACCCGTTTTTAATGGGTTCAGGGTATACTCATTTTGAAAAAAAAAAAAAAAAAAACGTGATGTAACCCCTTGCCATTTAGTCGATTTGGGTCCAAATTTTGGACATTATTCAACGGAAATATTCCAAAAATCATCAAAAAGGTTGACTACGAACAAATCGGTTTTTGTCTACATTTTTTTAAAAAAAAAAAACGATGTTTAATTTGCTTGAATGCCAATTGATGGTAGGGATCCGTACGCATTCAAAAAGGTATAACATTTTAAAATGAGACATTATTTACCCGAGATATTAAAAAAAAATCATCGAAAAAGTTTCGATTATCGCAAAAACCTCGATTTTGAAAAACAACGTGATGATTTTATGGAAGGTCATATTGCGGGAGTTTTGTCGTTTTGGAACGTCATATCTCCGCGCAGAGTTATGTTGTTTTGGAACGTCATATCTCCGCGCGGAGTTATGTCGTTTTGGAACGTCATATCTGCGCGCGGAGTTATGTCGTTTTAGAACGTCATATCTCCGCTCGGAGTTATGTCGTTTTGGAGCGTCATATCTCCGCGCGGAGTTATGTCGTTTTGGAGCGTCATATCTCCGCGTGGAGCTATTACCCGAAATATTAAAAAAAATCATCGAAAAAGTTTCGATTTTCGCACCGACCTCTATTTTGAAAATAAAGCGTGATGTAACCCCTTGCAATTTTGTCGATTTGGGTCAAAATGTTGGATTTCCTTTTTTTGATGCCAATCGATAGATCTGATCCTTACGAGTCAAAAATGGTATAAAATTCCAAAATCTGACATTATTTGACAGAAATATTCCAAAAAATCATTAAAAAGGTTGACTTACAAACTAATGGTTTTTTTGTCTTTAAAATTTTTGAACCCATCGATGTTTAACTTGTTTGAATGCCAATTGATGGTAGGGATCCGTACGCATTCAAACAGGCATAACATTTTAAAATCAGACATTATTTACCGGAGATATTAAAAAAAATTATCGAAAAAGTTTCGATTTTCGCACTGACCTCGATTTTGAAAACAATCGTGATGACTTGGAAGGTCATATCTCCGCGCGGAGTTCTGTCGTTTTGGAACATCATATCTCCGCGCGGAGCTATTACCCGAGATATTAAAAAAAAATCATCGAAAAACGTTCGATTTTCGCACCGACCTCGATTTTGAAAAAAAAAAAAAACGTGATTTAACCCCTTGCCATTTATTCGATTTGGGTCAAAATTTTCAATTAAGCACTTATGATAAAAAAAAGCAACTTACATAGAATTACAGAAAAAAGTCGCTGTTAAAATGCGAAGCAGACGCGCATGAATGTGTGTTTGTTCATGTATAAAAAAATTCTTAAAGATGCTGCTCTATTCAATTGCGCAGTTGCATATAACTTTGGTTTTTTTTCCAACCAATCCTTATGAAATTTTCTACAGTATATCTTATTGTATCATAGAATATTTGTGTATACTGAAAAAGTCATTTTCATTTAAATTTGGCTTCATTATTTTGCCAATAAAAGTTGGGTTATTAACTTGATTTATAGCTCTGGGGTGGTAGCGGAGAGGTGGCGATAGGTATAAAATGAAATATTATTGACAAATATATATTTTAGAAGCAACATACCATGTTTCGTGAATCTAGCTCTTATTATTTATCAAAATTGCCCAAAAAAACAGGATATCGATATCGATTTTTATTGATTGCATGAAAACGGAGTAAGTTATCGACTATCGGAAACAAACACGATCTGCGCAGGCACTAGGAGCACCTACATCTAAAATCTAGCTCTTATTCTGAGATCCTTACGTTCATACATACGGACGGACAGAACACACAGACGGAAATGGCTAGATCGACTCGGCTACTGATGGTGATCAAGAATATATATACTTTATGGGGTTGGATGTGCTTCCTTCTGCCTGTTACATACATTTGGATTTTGCACAAATACAATATACCCTTATACCCATTTTTAATGGGTTCAGGGTATAAAAAGAGTAGAATGCCTTTTGCCAAAAACTGTAGAATTTAAATCTTTCCATCTTTATCTCCACTTCTATTTAAAAATACGTTTTAAATTAATCGAATAAAGAACCGAGTGTTGGAATCAATATAGACATAGGTAGTATTTTCCCACCCCATTGTCAAGTCTGGTGAAAATGGCTAAGTGAAATCTGTAGGTTCCGGAGCTTTTAGCGCCAACAGTACTAAAGCTTTCGTTTGGTAGGAGCTTAGATGGCGCAGCAACTAGTTGAGAGATTTTGCCGTTTGCCGTTGCCACTAGATGGCGGCAGCTGCTTTTTTTATGCTTATTATTGCCTCATAGAGGGTATTTTTATTTGTCACGCACTCGATTAGATCCAGTCTTTACTGGGAAGTTATACCTCTATGTTTACCACTGCAGAGTGGTATCTTATATCTTATAGAATTCCTGACTGTTTCTTACACATCCTTTGTATTATTTATTGTATATCCCTTGAGTTCAATGCTCTCCCAGTGCATGGGTTTGTGACAGCCACGTTTTTTATTTCCCGCTGCTGTAGCTACCGTGTCACTGATTTTGTCCATGCACAAATTTTTTCCGTAAAATGTTGTATTTCGTTGGTAAATTTGGTATGGAAATGTGATCCATTTTAGCTTTCTCACAGCGTTTAGAATTATAATATCAATCACGGAAATTTTACGAAATAAATTAATAAACAACTACAAATTTTCTAAATAAGTGTAATCTTGTATTAGTTCTAGAAACATACAGATTATAGATTCGAAGAACATCTCTGGAATTTCCCAACATACGCTGCTTGTGCAATCTGGCAGTTTGACAAGTGACGCCCTTTCGGCCTCAGAGTCTAATTCGCTAATGAAATGTGTAAGGGATAAGTTTCCCCCACATGGGTCACCCTGTAAATAGGAACTTGGTGCTAGCTGCTACTTGTCTGACAGTCAGCAATGGGCATTTTGCCAAAAAGTGCGAACAGAGCGCGAAAATGAGCAGCCGAGAGACAGGGACAGCGACAGAAACTGCGTGAGAGAGAATACGAATCTTGCGCTCTTTTAGCAACTGTAGCCGATCAAAAATTCTTTCAATCTTACAAAATTTTGCGCTTGATCTTTTAGTTAATGTCGAGTTTTCGTGGCGTCTCAATTGATAAAGCGTCAATAATTATTTTGGTTTATTCGCGTAGTATTACTTGACGCTACGTGCGAGTTTTAATTGCCTCAACTCACATTATATTTTACTAAGTCTAAACAAACAAAATATCAAAAACACTGAACTTTTTTTAGTTTTACGGAACTTTGATAAATGAAGTGAAAGCTTTGCTCGTTTTGGAATCTTTGCCAAAACCGAAACAAATACAATTAATCGCAACCCTTATCTCAATCATAAGCATGTAGTCAGGGCGTGATTGAACACAAACATTATTAGAAAACATATATTTTTTATATCATCGGTGCTGGGACCATAATTTTCTAAAAAAAAAATCCTTCGTTAATGAGCAGTTAGATTGCACCTATATTTTTAAGGCTGTATAAGATTTTAACTTAAATTTATTTTATGTTATACCAGGAGAATGACGAAGATGGTCGTATCGCGGCGATCGGCAAAATATACATGTATCTAGAATACAGAAATATTGTTAACTTAAAGGGCATGATTAGGGAGAGAAACTTTTTTCAAACGCTGCCTGTCTCTGTACTTTTGTGTATTGCAACATAGCAACAAGCTCTAAAATAACATACCAACGAAACAATGAAGACAATTTTCGATGCATACAATTTTAGAAACTCATTCTAAATTTGTCTGACGACTGAAAAAAATATATTTGGTCAACGGGAGGGATTTGTTCACAATTGTTTAATGGATGAACTTTTTCTTAAAAAGCTCATTATCTATCAATATTCACCCTTTAGCCTCTCTAGTAAAATAATTTATAAGCGATGGATGGTTACATTTTATTATTTTTTATTTTTGGCAATGCCCAGTCGTTAATCGGTGCTTTTTTAGGATTGTTGTTTAAGACACAGATAGGAAACCGCACAACAGAAATGTACTCTTTTGTTTAGATTTTCAACATTGACCTTCGCTATACCTTAAAATTTGTACTAAGTTTATTTACTTGAATTGGTGTTAGTGTAACCCTCAAAGCGATGTGCATTCAAACTCGACCTCATTAGGTTTATTGGCACGCACTCTCGCCCCTGTTTTCTCTTGGGACATTAAGTATTCTTGCTTGTTTTAGTCGAGACATGGCTAACGTCTAATTGGCGTTAAGTATACGCAAGGGTCAGGCATCAGCTGTGTTGATTTCGTCGTGGTGTGTTTAATCGCTACTTCCAATATGTGGAAGCTGAACATTTTATAGGGCTCTTGTAATTTGATGATTATTGGCCTCTTTCTAATCTTCTTCGGTTCTCTAGTGGACGAGAAATATTTTCGCGGGCAAAGTTCAAAACGTGCACATAAAGACATATTTTTATTTCATTACCGAATCTTACAAATATTCCTTTGTTGTAGGGCTAAAAAAAATGTCCAATCAAATTGTAACAGACTTTTAATCGCGTCGTGCATTATCTTAAAATAAGTGAAAAAAATGTGTCTCAGCCTGAAAAAATTATTCAAAGTCTGTCGAGGTCAGTAAGAAATATTAAACACAAAACTATATATGCATAAGTAAAATATTAATAATGTGTGAAACTACTTTTATCTGTAAAATCTTAGCTAAGGGTGAAAGACCATCTAACTATTGCTATTCGGTAGAACTAAATTAATTTTTTAAGTTAGTGCTTTTTGTGTCTCTTGAGACCATTTGGGTATTGTTGACCTAGCTCATATAGGGATGTTAAATAATTTTTGTTTTCTTTATTCCTGTTGGCTTTTATGAATTCATTATTGTTATACCCTTAAAAAGGGTATGTGTAAGTCATTAAAGAAAACAAGGCAAACTTTCGTAAGTATATATTCTGGTACAATTCATTATCTAGAAAAGTTTAGTATTTCGCAAAATTTGAGAAATACTAATTAGCATCTACACCGCTACTTTTTATACCCTGAACCCATTAAAAATGGGTATATGGGTATATTGTATTGTATGTATTTGTGCAAAATCCAAATGTACGTAACAGGCAGAAGGAAGCAGCTCCAACCCCATAATGTATATATATTCTTGATCAGCATTGGTGGCCATTGGGCCGAGTCGATCTAGCCATGTCTGTAGATGTTAGATGTTAGAAATTAGATGTGGATGCTCCTAGTGCCTGCGCAGATCGAGTTTGTTTCCGATAATCGATAACTTACTCCGTTTCCAAGCAATCGATCAAAATCGATATCGATATCCTGTTTTTTGGGCAATATTGGTAAATAATAAGAGCTAGAGTCATTAAAATTGACATATAGCTTATAAAAGAGAATATATATATACATTTGATGTTCGAAGAAGAGGGTTCAGGGTATCCCGTAGTCGGGAGCTCCCGACTAGAACCTCTTACTTGTTATTATTTATGTGTTGTGCTGCAAATTTTAATAAAACGAATTTTTAACAAGTGGTCTTCTCCTCGATTCTTAAGAATTCAAGAAGGCTCTGCATGTTTTCATGCTTACCTAGTAGTGAAGTGTTTTTTTTTTTTTGGTATTTATTTGTTGCCTTATTTTCAATGCATGTTTTGTTATATGTATTTTGTATGTATGTTGTATGTATGATGTATATATGTATGGATGCATGTTTGTATGTACGTACGTACGTACGTATGTAGCATTGATGTTTGTATGAATGTATGTATATGTGCATACTTAAAACTTCGCCCAACAAATATTTTCACAAAGGAGGATTGCATTTCACGAGAGGTGTGAAACACCCCTCAAATGAATTTGAACAAAGATCTTTGAAAATGAGGATTTTTGCGATTTTTCCACACAAGTGAATCGAATTTTCCGATACCCCGTCTTAACATGCATCAACACATAAGGTAACTACAGTACACTACAACTTTCTACTGGACAACGACTTTACGACAATATGCCTTTAATATATAATATAAATGTATAATGTCTTTACTAACCCACGAATTTTTATTATACTATTGTACATTTGTCTACAAGGGTATTTAATAGTTGACTTCCTGAATATAAACGTCTTTTTCGTGTTTTTAATTAAAACAACACGCATGTTTATTTGACGTTAAGCTAAGTGTTCGAAGCAGATCCGTTGTTAGCCTGCTCAAACGCCGTTAGTCAGTTAGTTTTGGCAACATGTGGGCTATACTTGGTATTCTGGTCGGATTGTTTAACAGCACAACCACAACTTCAACTACTTTGGAAGATTCCCAGGATCTGTCAGATATTAGCTGCCTGATCGCCACAGCGGAATCCGCCCAAACCACCTATATATATCGATGTTTTAGCTGCCCCGCAGCTAATTCTGTTACTTACCTGACTTTGGAGCAGAAGCTGTATCGTTGTGTGGCTTCGCAGTTGCCGAGCTGTATGCGCAGCATAGAAGCTCACGAGATCGAGCCAATTCGTCAGACAAGTAGCATGAATATTTTTCATATACCCGCTGGCGACGCTGGACAGCCTCTGGTGCGCAGAATTTTGGACATGCTGAATGCTCGACAGCCGAGGCGACATCTCCATAAATATCTGTTCATTTGGCCAGAAGCTAGTGAGCAACAGCTAAGACAACTGTTTAAAGAATGTTGGCGAAAGCAATTACTCTTCGCTTTGGCAATTATTCACCGGGAGGGTATCTACGATTTCCAACCATTTGGTGAAGAGGGACTGGAGCTCAAAAAGGTATCCAATGATGCCTTCTACATTGACAAGTTGAGGAATTTGCATGGATATGAACTCCGGTTTTCTATGTTCACCCATCCGCTGCGGGCCCTGCCGCTTAATCCTGTGGAGAGCGAAGGCTATGAAGCTATTGATGGGTCCGTTGCACGACTTTTGGCTAAAAAACTGAATGCCACAGCTCGCTATGTGGTGCCTCGTGATGGTGAAGCTTATGGACGTTGCCTGGAGAACGGCAGTTTCACGGGCGTCGTGCAGGACTTGGTAAATGGGGAAACGCATATTGCACTCAACATTCGCTTTGTCTTGGAATGTATGATGCCGTTGCTAGAATCGCTATATCCATACACCCGAACCGTTCTCAGCTTGGTGGTTCCTGCGGCGGGAATGCAACCGGAGTATCTTATCTTTGTGACCGCTTTTCGGAATTCCGTTTGGCACCTGTTACTGGCCAATTTCTTGATTGCCTTTGTGCTTTTCCTCATGTTACAGTGGCTGCTAAAGAGCATTGTCGGAGATGCAGGTTCCCACTGGTATGATATTTTTCAAATGCTCTTTAAGACGCATTTGGGCCAACCCGTCGATCGTTTCTTGCGCATCAGCTCTATACGAGCATATCTTATAGGATGGATTCTTTTCAGCTATGTGTTGACTTCTATATACTTTGGTAAGTTGGAGAGCAGCTTTGTTCAGCCGAATTATGAGCCACAGATAGATTCGCTGGATGAGCTGATACCACATGGTTTGCGTGTGCACGGAATAGATACCATGTTTGAGGCTGTGAACTTATCACTTTCGGAGCGACATTACCGTCTGATTACAGCCAATCACCGAGTGCACCCTCTTAAGGATAGTGAACATTTCTTTGAGCTGTTAATCAGCCGTCGTTACAAAAAAGACGTCTTTATTATGCGTGATGACAAGGCCAGAGAATTCCTGGCACTCACCTACAACGCAGAGGCGGACCGTCCCGCCTATCACATTGTCAAACAATACCTGAGATCTATGCCGAGCACTTATGTGCTACCGCTGGGATCACCGTTTTTATACAAGTTTCAGCGAATGTTGAGTAATTTTTATGAGCACGGCTTTTTCAAGTACTGGTTGCGCAGGGATGTTGTCCAACGGAGTCGAACCTCGCAATCCGATGAGTTTTTCGAGGATCTTGAACTGCAGGCAGACCTGGAAGCAGAGGATGCAGATTCCGAAGAGTGTCGCCCAAAACGAGTGGTGCTTACTTTGGACATTTTACAGGGCGCATTTTATTTGTGGGTCATTGGCATTATTCTGAGCATATTTGGTTTTCTACTGGAGCAGGGCTATTTCCACTGGCCGCGCATACAACGTGGAACACTTTTCCACGTTTGATTTCGGACCTTAGATAATTGTAAAGTCAAATCATAACAATTAAATCACTACAAATAATCTAGCCGCTTGTATAACATTGACAAATTTATAGCTTATATTTCACGGCCAATTGCATGGCAAATAAAAGAGTTCATCCAAATGTTTTCCCTGATAATTCCATTTTCCTGACTTTAACACATAATGTAACTACAATAGATTCGAAATAGTCGATTTGGGTGACAAATAAGGAATAGTGCGCTTGGCTCTAGAGACTAAGCTTTTTTATACCCTGAACCCATTAAAAATGGGTATAAGGGTATATTGTATTTGTGCAAAATCCAAATGTATGTAACAGGCAGAAGGAAGCACATCCAACCCCATAAAGTATATATATTCTTGATCACCATCAGTAGCCGAGTCGATCTAGCCATTTCCGTCTGTGTGTTCTGTCCGTCCGTATGTATGAACGTAAGGATCTCAGAATAAGAGCTAGATTTTAGATGTAGGTGCTCCTAGTGCCTGCGCAGATCGTGTTTGTTTCCGATAGTCGATAACTTACTCCGTTTCCAAGCAATCGATAAAAGTCGATATCGATGTCCTGCTTTTTGGGCAATTTTGGTAAATAATAAGGGCTAGAGTCACCAACAATGATATGTTGCTTCTTCTAATATAATAAATTTTTGTCAAGTATCTTTTATTTTATACCCATGCCACCTCCCCGCTACCACTCCAGAGCTATAAATCAAGTTAATAGCCCAACTTTTATTGGCAACCAATTTAAGCCACAATTTAAATGCAATTGAATTTTTCAGTATACACATATATTCTATGGTACAATAAGATATACTGTAGAAAATTTCATAAAGATCGGTTAAGAAAAAACCAAAGTTATATGCAACTGCGCAATTGAATGGGGCAGCAGCTTTAAGAATTTCTGTACACATGTACACACACACATTTATGCGCGTCTGCTTCGCATTCTAGCAGCATGGTAATTGCGACTTTTTTTTTGCTTTTTGTGGCTGTTGAGTGGAGTCGACAGCGAGTAATGCGGTCATTTGCGAGTTCGAACCCTACCAAGAGAACTTTTTTTTAAATTTATTTGGTGTTGGAATAAGAGGGTATTCCCTAGTCGGGAGCTCCCGACTGGAACCTCTTGTTTTCTTTCCATTGAAACTTGGATAGAGCTATTCACATTTACTTTCCATCATGTGATAGTAGTGAGAAGTGTGTCGTATTACCTCTTTTTGCCTCTCAAAACCATTTGCATTTATAATCATTTAAATAGAAAGAGAATTGACAGAAATTTGGAAAGTTTGCCCGAAATTAAACAACAAAATTGAAAAAGGCTGTGTACACAACTATAGGGATTTCATTCCATTCATTATCAACTGGTTTGGTTGTAGCTTGTTCTGCTAAAATGGCCACAGGCTATAGTTCAACGCAATTGCAGACATCTCGCAGCGATGAAAGGATCAAGGCGAAGCGTGGCAAGGATAGGCGCATTGACGAGAATCAAGACTGGAACGTTCGTCGCAATCAGTCCAGGTCGATTACTGAGAGAAGCAGTCAGGCGAGTCTTAGGAGAAATACAAGACTGCAATCTCAGAGTCGCTTTTGTGTTCAATATAGCGATGATGATTCGTATGAAACTGTCGAAGAGTTGCTGAATACAGACTTCAGGTTGCTGCTCGCTGTGACACCTAAGCCTGAGGAGGTATTTTGTCCAAAGTCCTCAGATTACCAACTGGCTATGCATTGGTACAAAAAAGTTAGCACCTGGAAGTGTGAGTCATTAAACGATCTTCGTTTGCGCCAGGTTTACATGAGTCACCTCAGTGTTTGTTTCAATCAAAAACGTCTTCGCGGAATATTTATGCAAATACCCCCGAATGAACTAATTTTGGTGGATTTCGTGGAAGCGAGCGATTCGTTACCATGTTGCACGTCCACGTCAATGGTCAACACCACCAGTGCCTGGCAGACCATGGCCACCATGATACAGCCGGAAAGAGCACCAGGTAGTTGCTGTAATCAGGCAGCCAAAGCTAATGAATCTCATGGAATGTCTGTTGGTGGCCCTCGCTCTGCTGGTGGCAGCAACAAGCGCAGGTGCTCACTTAGACCCGCGCACAAGATCACTTGCAAATCGAGGCCCAAACTCGTGCCTAGATATTTTGCTGATGCAAAGGAGAATTTATATTCCAGCAGCTCAAGTGTAAGTTGTGCGTATGCTCCAGTAACGGCTACGCCACAATTAAATAAACGTCGGCACAGGGCTTGCAGCATTCGGTACAGTAGTCTCAGTCGGCCGCTAGATGAGCAGACACGCAAGGATATGAACTACCTGTTGGAAACGATAAAAAGTGAACTATGCGGCCAGGAGAACCAGAAAACAGATGAGCACCTAGAATTAGAACTGAGGCGCTATCGTGATTTTTATGCACGGCATAGGCACAATGACCCCGAATTTAAGGTCAATGTGGCTGCGGGTCCCGAAAAAGAGCGCACCTTCATGCTCCTTAATATGCAAAACGATTTAGTCAAGTTGTTGTCTGAATGAAATCTATAACTCAATTGTTCTATTTTGTATGTATTTTAACAGACAAAAATAAACTTAGTCATGAAGTTTAAAGTTATTTGTTTCCATTTTTATACCCTGAACCTATTAAAAATGGGTATAAGGGTATATTGTATTTGTGCAAAATCCAAATGTATGTAACAGGCTGAAGAAAGCATCTCCGACCCCATAAAGTATATATATTCTTGATCAGCACCAATAGCCGAGTCGATCTAGCCATGTCCGACCGTCCGTCCGTATGTATGAACGCAAGGATCTCAGAACCTATAAGAGCTATAGACTTGAAATTTTAGATGTAGGTGCTCCTAGTGCCCGCGCAGATCGAGTTTGTTTCCGATAATCCATAACTTACTCCGTTTCCAAGCAGTCGATAAAAATCGATATCGACATCCTGTAAATAATAAGAGCTAGAGCCACCAAACATGATATGTTGCTTCTAGAATATTATAAATATTTCAAGTATCTTTCATTTCATACCTTTCGCCACCTCCCCGCTACCACTCCAGAGCTATAAATCAAGGTAATAACCCAACTTTTATTGCCAACCAATTTAAACCACAATTTAAATGCAATTGACTTTTTCAGAATACACAAATATTCTATGGTACAATAAGATATACTGTAGAAAATTTCATAAAGATCGGTTAAGAAAAACCAAAGTTATATGCAACTGCGCAATTGAATGGGGCAGCAGCTTTAAGAATTTCGGTAAACATGTACACACACACATTCATGCGCGTCTGCTTCGCATTCTAACAGCATGGTAATTGCATCTTTTTTTTGTAATATTATTTAAGTTCCTTTTTTTATCGTAAGTAATTAACTGTTGGTGTGGCTGCTGAGTAGAGGCATAGCATAGCATGGTGCGGTCTGTCGCGAGTTCGAGCCCTACCGGGGAAAGTATTATTTTATTTTTATATCCTGAACCCATTAAAAATGGGTATAAGGGTATATTGTATTTGTGCGAAGTCCAAATGTATGTAACAGGCAGAAGGAAGCATGTCCGACCCCATAAAGTATATATATTCTTGATCAGCATCAATAGCCGAGTCAATCTAGCCATGTCCGTCTGTCTGTCCGTCCGTCCGACCGTCCGTCCGTCCGTCCGTATGTATGAATGCAAGGATCTCAGAACCTATAAGAGCTAGAGACTTAAAATTATAGATTTATATGCTCCTAGTTCCCGCGCAGATCGAGTTTGTTTCCGATAATCGATAACTTACTCCGTTTCCAAGCAATCGATAAAAATCGATATCGATATCCTGTTTTTTGGGCAATTTTGGTAAATAATAAGAGCTAGAGTCACCAAACTTGACATATAGCTTCTAAAAGAGAATATATATATGCATTTGATGTTGGAAGAAGAGGGTTCAGGGTATACCCTAGTCGGGAGCTTCCGACTAGAATCTCTTACTTGTTTTTTTGCTGGTGTGGCTGTTGAGTAGAGTCGACAGCAAGTAATGCGGTCAGTTGCGAGTTCGAGCACTGCCAAGTGAACTTTTTTTTATTAATTTATTTGGTGTTGGAATAAGAGGGTTCAGGGTATGCCCTAGTTGGGAGCTCCCGACTTGAACCTCTTACTTGTTTAAGTCATTTTATTGAGCAATACTAGTTATATTTAAAAATATTCTGGATGGATTTAAAATGAAAAGTTGCGATATTTAAATTGGTTTTTTAATGATATCCTTTGCATTGCAGGTCAAAAATCTGTGGACGAAACAACAGCCCAGCAACAGCAGCAAGAACATCAATATTTAAGCTCCAGCTTCATCAACGGCTCTCCGCAGCGTGTCACCCATAAGCGCAGCAGCATCACGGTGAATATGCCTGCAGCCGGTTTGGGTCAACGACCGCCCAGCATCATTTCGACGGCCAGCCAGGACGAGGGTCCGAGTGCTGAGAAAGCGCCCGAGCTGAAGATCAAGCTGCAGTCGCCGAGTGATGGCGACCCGGAGCAGCTGCACAGCCTCAACTATGTGGATGTCGGCTATCGCCTCAATCCCGATGGAAGCGAGTCACACGAAGTCTTCAGCAGCGAAGCGGATCTCTATGTTACGGCCAAGGTGAGCGACATGCAGCGTAAGTTCCACGGCGCCAACGGCTTCTCGCACGAGTCGAGCACAGTGTATGCGATAATCGTGCCAGAACAGCCAGAGCCACAGGTGGGCACATCCTCACGTGGTCTCCTGCAGTCTCCCACATCAAGTGTCGATGGATCGCCGCTATATCGCGGCGTCTTCAATTCGCCGCCCGTAGGTGTGGTTTCGCCTATAAGGCGCCGCAACAATGGGCAGCAATGTGAGCAGAATGGAGAAGGGAGCGAAACGTGCAGCCCCAAATCCACTCCACCAATGTCGCCAGCTCGTGCCGGACTAGGCAAGGGTATTGCGCCTATAGCATCCCTAGATCTTCATGAGGCAAAACTCAACCAGGAGGAGGAGGAGGAAGATGACGAGCAATTGGCTGTGGAATATTTCGAGGTCATGGAAGAGGAGGCGCCTGTCTTGCCTGAACGCCGTGCGGCTGCACTTGAGCTCCAAGATCTGGAGTATGCGGACACTAGCGCCGGCGAGGATGAAGAGGACATATTACAACATTTAAATACTGATGTCATAGATGATATGGCCAAAGTGCATGTAACCCCTGCTTCTGGTTCAGCGTCCGCTTCTGCTCCTGCTTCCGCCGCGGCCATGCCACGTGACGACAGTTTACCGGATGCCATGACGGCCGCCGAGGCTGAGCGATTGTTGAGTTCAAGGTGAGATTTTCTCCAAATGCATGCTGCTCCTTATATATGTTTCAGTTAGTGAGTTAGTAGTTAGTAGATAGTGAAGCATGTGGAATGAGAATGGATATCATGAATAATCTTTTTATGAAAACTTGCTTCAGTAAGCAGCACTTAATTACATTCCTTAATATAATTTTATAGTTACAGTTACTATTGCTTAAATTTTGAGATCTTTTCTTGACGTAATCCTTCTTCCTGTTTTCTTCACTCACAACTAGTGTATAAAACAGCTCCAACCTCATCAACACTGTAATTTGAAGCTTTTCTATCGTTAGTCGTTTATTTAGTCGGCCTTACGCAGAGCTCTAGTTTCAGATGCGTCACCTTCCGTACTCTCTCGACTCTTGTGATTTGCTTAAGCATTGAACAATAACCGTAGAAAAGTCCTGGCCATGCACCAATTTGTTTAATGACGTCGTGTAAAAACTGCACTTTGCCTGTCTGGTTCGCAATGAATGTTTCAACTATCTATATTTTGGAATAGTTAAAGTTCCCAGGTGTAGCATACAATTGTGGCAGCTGTTGCCTACGTCTGGACACAGGTGTCCAGAAGTGCTTGCAGAATTTAACAGTCATTTATTTCGACTTTTGGCCTCATTCTGCTTCTGCCCTAGCACCTGCTACTGATAAAAATGTTAAGCTGAAAGGTGCATTATTTTCTGTAAGTGCCCTTTATCAATCAAATAACCAATTTTTACTATGTAAATTAGTACCTATTGTAGTATAAACAAGTTTCCTAGACTTACGTATGTATTTATATTTAATACTCACTAGACAAATATTTGTCCGAGCTGCTTCCATCTGCCTGTACATAACCTTGCTACTCATTTTCAATTTGTCTCAAAAATTCAACTCAAGAGCACCTCCCGTGAGAGAATTGGAAAGCAAGTTGAGTTCAGTTTACTCTGTGTTAGCTATTGAATGAGTTGAGTTTCGCTTTACTCTTCCCCCCCTCTCTCTCTTTCTCTTTCTCTCTCTCTCTCTCTCTCTCGTCTTCTCTTCTGTTAAGCTATCGCTCGTATTTTGTCCGATTCTCTGAAAGCTTTGCCTTGACTCTTTTCGATTTGAGTTTGCAGTTTTTGAGCGCAAGCTGTGCAGCTTGCAGCATAAACAGACCCTGTTGCTGCAATTCCCAGAAAGCAATCACATGGCCGCCAGAAAGCCATCCATTCGCCTCTCGCATTGCTGTTGCGGTCCTTCAGTTGTTTCAAATTTCTGTGGCAATCGGCATTATCGTGTGTCAGCGTAGTTTTAATTAACTTATTGTGCATGAACGAAAAAACAACATGAAACATGGCATGAACTAGAAAAAAATAACATAACAAAGCTAATCTAAATCGTTTCGAAGTTTAATTGAAACTCATTCGCTGTATTTTATAGTATGGTTACGGGCTATTAAACTAGCAAACAAGGCTCGAATTAAAGTGAGGATAAGTCCAATAGAAAAAAAATTTCAAATTATATTTCTTAGGGTAGGTGCAAAATGTGATGGGAAATAATTTTTATTATTTTTTCTTTTTCACAATTTTGCGAATCTCTGGCAATTCCATCCATTGTAACCATAAATGCATTTGAGTCAAATTACTTTGGGCAATTGCTCTTTAATGGCTACAAAAGCTATTGCAAGGGACAAAGAGGAATATGACTTGTTTTTTAAGGGGGGCAAATTGATGTCGATTGTAATCGAACACTACGCTCAAAACAAACAGTTGTCTCTCTCGTTATTTCTAACGTATTGAATGATTGAATGAGCACCCAACTAATGTACCATTTGGCAGTTATATTTACACAAAAAATCACACATACGCCTCGAGGTTGTCACTGCAGTGGGGTCTGGCTAAAGTGCCATAACTTTAACTCTTAACTTAGAATTTATAACTGGCCCGAAATATAATGTGACGTCGACTTAAGTCCCCAGCTTGGCCCATGAACTATAGATGTTGTCCTTGGCCAGAAGTCGCCCAACACTGCCCATAGTGAGAGAACCACAGATTTGCTCATTTATCTGTGAACTATTCGTTTGGTGAAAAAGCGAGTTGGGCAATATGCCAAGTTGTGAGGACCAAATGCGTTTGTCCTTGACACCCGTCGCATGGCGAAATTGTTGCGGGTTCCCAATTTCACTTTAAGGCCTTATTGCTGGCGAATTGTAGACAACTTGTAAACGTAATAGGACACTTAAACTTGAGCTGCATTTCACTTCAGCCATTGCACTTATAAAATTAAGAAAGGATTAACTTTTTTTTATAAATATCAGCCGAAGTAAGTTTTCTCTTTGCCAAATATTCGCGTAGGTCTGGAGAAAATATCAGAAAATATTTTTTTGTATGCCATTAAGAATATAATAACTACAAGTAAAATTGGTTGGCATAATAAACAGCTCCCTAAAAACAGATTTATTCCCGCTTATCCCCCTGTTCTTTGTTTAAATATTACTTTCTGTTTATTTGCGTGCGAAGGAGAAGCTGATGCCACATTTATTGCCTGAAACTTAATGAAAATAGGTACACTTGAATGTTTTATTTAGCTAAGCACTTCACATTTTGCAATTTATTTATCTGCCTTCCCAAATATAAAAGGCTATAATGGTAAAACTGGAAAAAGTTTGTAAAAGGCAACAACAAGCAAATTCATCTTTCAAATTGTACTCTTGACTAGCATCAGTTAATCACAGCTATTAAAAATGATTCTTTTTATACCCTGAACCCATTAAAAATGGGTATAAGGGTATATTGTATTTATGCAAAATCCAAATGTATGTAACAGGCAGAAGGAAGCATCCCGACCCCATAGAGTATATATATTCTTGATCAGCACCAATAGCCGAGTCGATCTAGCCATGTCCGTCTGTCTGTCCGTCCGTCCGTCCGTTTAAAATAAAATATATATATGCATTTGATGTTTGAAGAAGAGGGTTCAGGGTATCCCCTAGTCGGGAGCTCCCGACTAGAACCTGTTACCAGTAATTACTGGTGTGGCTGCTAAGTAGAGGCGTAGCAAGTGGTGCGGTCCTTCGCGAGTTCGAGCCCCACCGGGGAAAGAATTTTTTTTCCTGGTGTGGCTGTTGAGTAGAGTCGACAGCAAGTACTGCTGTCAGTTGGCTGTTGAGTAGAGTCGACAGCAAGTACTGCTGTCAGTTGCGGGTTCGAATCCTATCAAGTGAACTTTTTTTTTTTTACATTTATTTGATGTTAAAATAAGAGGGTTCAGGGTATTCCCTAGTCGGGAGCTCCCGACTAGAACCTCTTGTTTTATTATATATTTAATACAATGACTGCTGGTCTTATTTATGACGTCATTCTGTGTAATGTCACTCAATAGAAAAGCCCCACGCAGCAGCGACAGATTAAGAGATTGAGTGAGGTCTACTCAGTGAGTGAGAGAGTGAGCTTGAAGGAGTTTTGTTAGTTTCCCGCTATTGTCACTGCTTTTTTATGGCACAAAGCTACGTTCGTCCTTTAGTGCTATTGTTTTTTAATGAATTAAAATCGTATGACAAATCAACAAGAGTTGACCTTGTTCAACCAAGCATATATACCTAGACACACGTACGCTGTTTGTTTAACTTTAAGGTGTGTCCTTATGTAAGGCTTTTCCCCTGAGTAATGCCGCACTCTGCTCTGCTCTGCATTGTGTTGCTCAAATCCGCGGGCAACAAATAGTATTCATCAACAAGAAATAACACTTTTGCCCCACTACAACTATAAGAATTCAACCAATGTTAACTGCGGGTTAACAGTTACCCTCAACTCTCACCTTTCTGAACATTCGAATATTTGACAATAATAAACACTTTCTATTGGGCATATTAAATATGCCAGCCAACTACAAATGCTGAATCATTAAGCTATTCCGTAACAATACGAAAAGGTGAAAGTTCTTAATGTTTACTCTAATAATTTTTGATAACTCTCCTGTTTTCTAGAACTATCAGGTTCGTCTTTTATTAGAATAATTTAGATGATACGCTACCCAAATGAAAACTTATACTGTTAACCGTAACCGTAAAATATTACACTGATATTACTACCAGTCGCGTTATTTTTATTTGAAGTATATAACTTTCATGCTAAGCTAATTGGGTTCGTTTCTACCTTCTGAGCTTTAAAATTGTTGAATTACTGTCGAATGCTTCAATCGATAACGCCCTCTTTAATTTAAGTTCATTTATTGTTGAATTGGATTTTATTGGGTGTTTGTAGGTTTTCAAAGTTCCGAAATGAACGAGTTTGTGTGGATATGCATAGTTGATTTGGCATTATAATTATTATACGAAATATACGAAATAAAAGATGTTCCAACAAGTATTACAAAACTCCTGTCTTCCATGTGCGGAGCTCCGTGTTATTTTCTGTAGCAGCCTGCCTCATTACCAACAACATAAACAAGCACTTACAACATGCAGCAACACCAACATGAGTACCAAACGAGTGGTTGTGCATGTGTGTGTGTTTGGTGTGTGAGCGTATTAAGTAGAAATTAGTGTTTCCATACTTGCGGTTTATCCAGGCTTCCAAGTTTGGGATAAGCCTATGTGTCCAGCGTTATTTAGATGAGCGATCCCAACGTGCTTGCCATCGTTCCATGCTTTGCATCTTTGCTGCTGTGCGAACCGAGTTTGCTGTGCTGATTCCTTTTAGAGCTCTGTAGCAAACTACCGCTTATGTTGCCAGCTCATTAAGCGGGACCATCCCTGCGATAACCAGCGCTGCTTCGTCTGATACCGTCCGGAATGCGCGGCTGACCCGTAGAGCGCTTAGGTAATATATCGAATATATGCTCCAGTTGTAGCTAGGAACAGCCATTGCTCTGTTCCAGATGGGGGACGCGTACAATATTATTGCTTTGTTTACTGTCATGAGAAGACGGCGTCTCTGTTGTTTTGGACCTTGAGTGTTCAGCATAATCCTAGATAGCGCTCGACAGGGCTCTGCTGCTTTTTGTGATCGTACTCCAAGTGCTCTCTGAAAGACATCCTTGTGTCTAGTATAACTTTCAGCTACTTTAACGCCCTCGCTGATCCTATGTCCGCGCTGCCGACTCTTATGTGCGCTCTTTCCACCTTCTTCCGGCTGCTGACTAACGTTGCTTCTGTTTTATGGGCACCCAGCTCAAGTCCAGCTGCTGCCAGCCATTGGTGCACACGATCAATACTGTGGTTGTAAGATTCCTCTACATCCTTCAATTCCTTGCCGACTACTGCAACGGCCACATCGTCCGCGAAGCCGACGATACTTGTATCGATCGGAAGTTCCAGTCGGAGGATGTCATCGTACATGATGTTTCAGAGGAGGGGTCCCAGAACTGAGCCTTGGGGCACCCCGGCGGACACTTGGTGTGTAATGGGGCCATCTACGGTGTCATATTGCAGCAGTCTTTCTCTAAAGTAGCTGCGTATCATCTCCTGAAGGTAATATGGGACGCGGAATGTTGATAGCGCGTCATATATTTTGTCCCACCTGGCTGTGTTAAAGGCGTTTTTCACATCTAGAGTGACAATCAGGCAGTACTTCTTTGTTCCGCTTTTCCATCTCAATCCTTGGATGGCGTTTATTGCTATGCCGACGACTTTTTCCAAAGTGTCTATTGTCGACTTTGCCTTGGTGAAGCCAAATTGGCTTTGGGACAAACCTCCATTGTTCTCGACAGCAGCTTCAAGTGTGTGTGTGTGTGTGGGTTTGGTTAGATGAGCCTTGGAATTCATTCGACGAATCGGATTTGTCATACGTGCCACGCTCACTTTCAGTTATTAATATGCAGATCAGTTTTCATAATCTTTGTTCCATGTAAAGTAAATGAGTATATTTTTTATTTTTAAAAGGCATTTTTTTTTTTAATATATAATTGTAGTTTTAATTTGCATGTACGAATAAATATTATAACTTACATTCATATATAATTTTAAATTATTCTTTCCCTTTCTTTTATGTATTGATCTTGCATTTTATTTCCGTATTTGACCGTTATTCTTGCTTTTGTCCATTGTCCTACAATGTAAACTTTGCTATGTGTATGCTTTGTATGTGTATTTTTGCATCTCATACCGTAGCATTTTGGAAAACAAAATCAGGTTCGTAGTGGCCAAAATGCATAACGTAATCCCTTTCCACTCTGTTCTCCGACGTATTATTAATGTCAGTTTTTAATATTGCTTTCAATTGACAGACAACAGTCGTTGCTATCCGACGAGCAGGCAAAAGAAGTTGAGCAGATACTCAACGTGTCTCCCAACGTGGGCGTGGCTGTTGCTGCCGTTGTTGCCACAGCAATATCTCCGACTACCATCAAGAATCTCACCGAAGAGTCTACAGCGGCCAAGGAGGTGACAATCCCGGCCCAAGTCTGCCAAACTAAGCAGGACACTCAAATTTCAAGTGCTCCTGTGACTGTTGGGAAGGAGGATGGTTCAGATGAAGAGGAGGACCAGCAGGTCGCAGAAGACTTTGATTCGGATGACGTTGAAGCTGTTGACATTGTTGGCATTGGACATGCAGTATCCACAACTGCTTCTTTGAATGCAACATTCGTAAAGGCGGATACTACAGAGATTGAGACTACCACAACAACACCATCGACAGCAACAGTATCAACTACACGGCACGACGACGATGAGCCGGAGTGGCTGCGTGATGTGCTCGAGGCACCAACGCGTAGTTTAGAGAATCTGTTGGTAAACATAACGACACGCCAAACGGAACTTCAGAATAGCTACGAAGCCACGGAAGGGACCGAGGGAAAACATTCCGACTTAAATCAGACCTATATAATCGGCGAGTCACTGCACGAATCAATCGTGTCCGTGGAGTCCACACAGTCGGATGCGACGTTCAATCAAACGACCACCATCGACGACAGCATCATCTCCAGCAAGCACAACTCTACATATTCGTTGGCGGATATTGAGCAAGCAACTAATTCGACTGTTTTGAGCACTGGTATTACTGAGTTGGACGACAGTCAGTATTATATACCAGAATACCCGCCAGTAAGGAGCAAGGAGGTTCTTGTGGAGGCGGGCGTGCATTATTTTGAGGATGGCAATTTTTGGATGGAAGTGCCAGGTAGGTCGAGGAGGCTGGGTCTACATTTTTTTAACCGATGCACTAAGCTCGCCACTTTGAAAATTCTAAAAGGTCTGCTAGACTTTGACGACGACGACTGCTCCTATCCTCCAATCACAGTACGAAAGAATCCAAAGGTCCGCTTCAGCTCCGGCCCCATACACGTATATTCCACATTCTCTGTGACAGACTACGATCGCCGCAATGAAGATGTCGATCCGGTGGCCGCGTCGGCCGAATATGAGCTGGAGAAGCGTGTGGAAAAGATGCACGTCTTTCCTGTTGAATTAATGAAAGGTCCCGAGGGTTTAGGTCTCAGCATTATTGGCATGGGCGTTGGCGCCGACGCTGGCTTAGAAAAACTTGGCATATTCGTCAAAACAATCACAGACAACGGCGCCGCAGCACGCGACGGGCGTATACAAGTAAGTAACATCAATCCTATACAATTTCCATAACACTTGTATGTTTTTTTTTATGTCTGTAGGTCAACGACCAGATAATCGAAGTAGACGGTAAAAGCCTGGTTGGCGTTACCCAAGCCTATGCAGCTTCGGTGCTGCGCAATACATCTGGTTTAGTCAAATTTCAAATCGGACGCGAACGTGATCCCGAAAACTCCGAGGTTGCCCAACTCATACGGCTGAGTCTGCAGGCTGATCGAGAAAAAGAGGAGCGCATTAAACGGTAATCCATCAAATCTATTAATCTGACCTGTTCAATCGGTTATTCTTTGCTTCTTTTTCTTTTGCTTTCTCAGTCAACAAGAAGAGTATCTGCGTCGCACGCTCGACTACTCCGAGGATTCGACGCAGCCAGTTTCAGCTAATTCAAGTGTCTGTGAGGGACCATCTAGTCCCGTACAGGTTGAACATCCAATGGAGGTCGAAGCTACACACTCCCAGGAGGTTGAGTCGCTCAAGCGTCTTCTACAGGAGGTATGTAGTGTAAGCAAATCCTGTACCCAAGCTCTGTCTGCAGTTGTGCTAAAATCGTGTTCTTTTTCTCTCCTTTTGCTGAATTTCAAAATTGGTTTCTTCTACGCGGAAATTAAAACGCAGCATAAAGCGGTAATTGGTCATGAGAAACAAAACGTCTCTTAAAGAAAAACAAATCATAGTTAGACCTCATATCGCCTAATATTTATGTTTATAATATTTTGATTTAAATGTCAATTGTTGAAGAGAATATTTAGTCTATACAAATTAGTCTTACAGCTTGTCATTCTGACATAGCTGCTTCTTTTTTATCTGTTTACCGTCCGTATGGAGAGATCGCCCAAAATATGAACGATCAGTAAAAAAATAAAGCGAAAAGTTTTGCTTTTGAATATATTGCAGCCAAGCATTCAAACGCCAAACGAATTGAGCTATTTATTAAATCCGCGGGATTAATTAAAACACCAATGATTTTTAAACTTCGTTACACCAAAAATATTTATTGTTCTCCGTTTTGCTTATAATTTATGTTGTTTTTGTTTTATATATTTTATTTAGAGCGAAATGGGTTGCATGGTTAAGGAAGAAATTATTCAAAATCTTAAACGGAAGGTTTGTTGGACATTTTTATATTTTATTGTTTGGTTATCAATCTCATATCTTCTCATAAAATCCACAATGCAGTAAGTCAAACTAAAACTAATGCTTTTCCCATTTCCTCCTCCATCTATAGTTGGTTAAGCTCGAGACAACAGGCAATGAGAATGAACTGCTGAGCGAACGACTGCGCCAAAGCGAGCGTGAGCTGGGCAACATTAAGAAGGAGGCGGCCAATCTTCAAAATATGCTGCAGCAGTCGCAGGCGCAGTATATGGCACTGGACAAAAAGTACAACAAAGCAAAGAGGCTGGTTCGCGAGTATCAGCAGCGTGAGCTGGATATGTGCCATCGCGAGGAGTTCTATCAGCAGTTATTGCAGGAAAAGGACACTGAGTATAATGCGTTAGTCAAAAAGCTCAAGGATCGTGTTATCAATCTGGAGCATGAACTTCAAGAAACGCAGCGAAAGGCTGGCTTTCCAGTGGGACTGCCCTACGATAGCGCCACGCTAAAGTTAACGCCCCAAATGATGCGTAAGACGCCTCCAAAGCCTCTCTTGCATAAGCTGGAAACGGAGTTATCCGACACGGAAATCTCAGATCTGTCACCAGACGGTGATTGCGTCAAAACGGCAACCGTGGAGCGCAAGGTTCCCGTAAAGGACGAACTGGACGCGGCTGTGCCGCAGCACGAGCTGCTAGACAACTCTGTCAACAAAACCAAGATCGAGCTGGGTGAGTACCTGGGCCAGCAATTTTCTTCAGCTTCTAGTACTTCGTTAATTTGATTTTGATTTTTGTTGTGTGTGAAAAGTTATGTTTTGGTTTTGTATCGTTTTCCGATGAAATTTGTACGCTTTGTCTGTGTGCTAAATGTTTTGTAATTATTCTTTTCACTTCTCTCTCCTATTTCTCTTTGTATATTGTGCGCGTTTTTGCTGCCGCTCAATTTGATTGGTTTGTGATTTTGCTCTTCCACGTGTTCGTGTACGTTCCATATTTGTTTGTTCGTTTGATTTAAAATTATCACGCCCACACTGCTGCGCCTTCTCACTACCATATACTACACAACAAAATTTATTAAATATCTGATAAACTGCCAAAAATGCAACAAAAAAAAATAAATAAATAAAAAATCTATAAAAAAAATCATCGAATTTAAAAATAACTAAACAAAAGCCTCCCGTGGTGGTCTAGCCAATCGCCAGCTGCCCTCGACGAACGTATCTAATGGTAGTAACAGCAACGCCAACGGAGCCAGCGAATTGCTGCTTAATGGCAATTTATGCAAGCGCAGCAGAAGCAACAGCCGTAGCTCGGATTGCACTCTGGATGACAGTGAGGAGGAGGTGGAATTGGAGCAGAGTGCACTCAATTTGGCTACGAGTGTGTCTTCCTGTCATGATGGCATTAATCTATCCAATGGCAACACCCACCTGCTGGCCAACGTGAACAACTTGCTGCAGAATCATCCACCTGCGACAAATACGCCTATTGGTAGCAGCATTGTGGCAGCCGGCAATGGACATGTAGGGACCACAACGGCCATACTGCTTAACTCGACGTCGTCAGCTTCTTCCAGTTCATCAAATCAGTCCACGGCACGCGAAGCTCAAATCAATCAGCTCTACGCTCAGGTGCACAAGGATCCCAGCAAGCAACAGCAACAACAGCATCAGGCAACCAGTTTGTTTAAGAATGCGGTGGGCTCGC
Source organism: Drosophila virilis (assembly GCF_030788295.1). Lineage (NCBI taxonomy): Eukaryota > Metazoa > Arthropoda > Insecta > Diptera > Drosophilidae > Drosophila > Drosophila virilis. Next base: position 166,939 of record NC_091545.1, read on the forward strand.
CGGCAGAGACTGGGGGAGGATTGAACGACTTTCATCGCGGAAGCATGACAACCTTTGGCACTGCCAGTGGCGGCAGTGCTAGCAATCGCGATCTCAACAGCTCATACGACTCTATAGTGGGCTCCAATGATAAGTTAGCAGAGAACGATCAAAGCGAGAACTGGATGTATCCGAGCCGGCGTCGTGTTGCGCCCAATGGCAGCAAGCTGCCGGGCTCCACTTTCACTGAGCAGCTCAATCAAGCACTGTCCGATCGTGAGAGGTGGGTGACATCACACACATACACAGCACACAGCTAAACAAAATGTTATACGTTCGGAATTTTGCAGACGTCTTGGAGACGGCTCCTCGCGCCACTCCAGCGATGATTACACAGAGATCAACAAGAGCCAAAGTGCCGCAGCGGTTAACTGCAAGACGCTAATCAACGAGATTCGCCAGGCGGTCAATGAAGCACAGCCAAAAGGTGAACTATTCAAAAAACAAATGACTTGCAACCGGTTTCAACGAGGAATCGTTGATAATCCTCTAAAAGACTAACTCAAATTCTCTCTCCGTTATCAAAGACTTCTTTCATAAGCGCCATCGATTCATGTGCACATAAAGACATTATAAATATATTGTTATACATACAAAGCTAATATGATCAACTACTGTTGTACTCAACTGTATACTGTTGTATTGAACGTTAATGCGTGTGCCATTCCATTTACTGAATCCCTTAGTAATATTACTAAATTAGTACACGTCGTGTTATATCCATACATATAATTCACGCTCTCTTTCTGTCACTCTGTTCATATGGTGCATACAACATGACATCAAATTAGTAATAACACAATTCTTTATATTTTTCTCTCCTCTCTTTTCCTTGCTCTCTTGCTGCTTCGACTAACTATTAACACTGTAATTCCTCTAAAGTAAAACAAGTTGTTCCGCAATCGCTCTCCCCGCCCGGTACAGTGCCCTGGCAACAGCAGCATTTTCAGCAGCATCAACAACAGCAATCAGCGCATGTGACCGGACCGCCATCACCGACTAGCATGTCTTCAGGCTGCTCCTCGCCCGGATACTCGCCTAGCCGGACCCTGGATCTGTCCGGCTCTAGTTCTAGTTTTTCGGATAAAAAAGCGGCTGTCGCCTGCTACAATTATAAAGGAGGCCCCGTGCACGAATGGACCAAGGAGCAGGTAAACTTATAACCGAGAGAATCTACAGGGTTTGTCAAATATATCAACGAAATAAACAACAAATTGGACTGCACAGGTGGGCCACTGGTTGATGGGCATTGAGCTGGAGCGCTATATACCTGTCTTCAAAGAACACAACGTGGAAGGCGGCGCTTTGCTTACTCTTGACTCGAAGGACTTTAAAACTTTGGGCGTTTGCGGTGATGACAAAAATCGTTTGAAAAAACGACTAAAGGACCTGAAGGCCAGCATCGAAAAGGAGCGCAAGGACATGGAACGCGAGCGTCGCGAACGCGAAAAGGCCATACGCAAGGCTGAAAAGAAGGCAGCCAAAAAAAAGTAGTTGAATTCTAGATTTTAAGCAACAAAGTAGCCAAAAACCAAACCATATATGCATACTAAGGACTCATAAGATCTATGCATACCACATCCAATGCGTTTAAATATATATTTATAGAAATATACCATTAACATATTATGTATTACATAGTTATTTATCTTATAAAATAACTTATAAGAGTAAACGTATTTTATTTGTACAACAGACATCTATAATACGTACAACATTTTAACTTATTGAATCTAATGCAGCATAGACGTATTTATGAATTATTCTATTAATCAAAAGGAAGCACGATGTGGTCAGGGAAGGTAAATGCCTATATAGAAAGCTACTTTAATTGGGCAATCTATATCTAAACCCTACAAGTTGAAAATCGCAATTTAAATTATCCGAATCAAAGCTGAAGCACACACCAACACCCAACACAGAGAAGGAAAACAAAGCTAACAAGAGAGAGCGTTGGACTGACTGATTTTTATGAATTATTAATAGAAAACGAGAGAAATACTTTATGCAATTAAAAGCAAAGGAAAACGATAAAAAATGAGTTTGAAGTAAAACCCATGGAATAATTGAATTGAAAATGAAACACGAAAAGTCTTACGAGTAGCACATTTAAGGAATTAGCTGAACAGACTTGAAGCGACCTTCAACAGCTGCTTCAACTAAATATAAAAAATAATAAAATATAAAAAAAAAACACACGTTTAACCATAAAAATGCTAATAATATATCTAAAAATATATATATGTAATATTTAAATTAATTGCAAAAGGCAACAGAACCATAATTAAACAATATATCTTGTGGTTCTTTGTTTTCTATAACCTTGTGCAATTTTAAGACTAGCTTACAATATTGTAATCGCTGCAATTGCATTGTATTTGCCAAGACAAAGTTTTCTAAACTAATCGTATTTGCTTAATAAAATGTTTTGCAAGCCACTTAAGTACTTAAGTCTCAAGATATAATCAATGTGGTTGACAGATAAGATAATCGATCGTGAATAGATCAATAAAATCATAACATCGGACACGCAAGCATGTCAGGATAAACATAGAGAGCAAAGATCTTACCCTACCCCTTTATATGTATGTGTGTGTGCTTGCGTATATCTAACTTTATGTTTTCGCGTGACTGCACTTTATTTTTACATTTACTTTTGTAACATACATCTTGTTGACATATAAAATATATGTATAACATAATACTTATTGAAATGTTATTCTTAGTTTAAATGTTTAATTTAAAATTTGTTTCGCTCTCGTGCTTTTGCTCAATGTCTATTTTTATTGGATTCTTAATCCGATTTTTCAATACAATTTCTTACCGTTATTTTCTTCCCAATATCACGCAACACATTTAAATAAGACCACGGCTGTTTTATTAAAAATCGAAACTTTCCGATGATTTTTTTTTAAATCCCTGGGTAAATAATGTCTGATTTTAAAATGTTATACCTTTTTGAATGCGTACGGATCCCTATCATCAATTGGCATTCGAGCAAATTAAACATCGATGGGTTGAAAAATGTTGTTGACAAAAATACGATTCGTTCGTAGTCAACCTTTTTGATGATTTTTTGAAATATTTCCGTCAAAATCTAGGTCGGTGCGAAAATCGAAACTTTTTCGATGATTTTTTTGTAATATTTCGGGTAATAGCTCCGCGCGGAGATATGGCGCTCCAAAACGACATAACTCCGCGCGGAGATATGACGTTCTAAAACGACATAACTCCGCGCGGAGATATGACGATCTACACCGACATAACTCCGCGCGGAGATATGACGTTCTACACCGACATAACTCCGCGCGGAGATATGTCGTTCCAAAACGACATAACTCCGCGCGGAGATATGACGTTCTAAAACGACATAACTCCGCGCGGAGATATGACGTTCCAAAACGACATAACTCCGCGCGGAGATATGACGTTCCAAAACGGCATAACTCCGCGCGGAGATATGACGTTCCAAAACGACATAACTCCGCGCGGAGATATGACGTTCCAAAACGACATAACTCCGCGCGGAGATATGACGTTCCAAAACGACATAACTCCGCGCGGAGATATGACGTTCCAAAACGACATAACTCCGCGCGGAGATATGACGTTCCAAAACAACATAACTCTGCGCGGAGATATGACGTTCCAAAACAACATAACTTTGCGCGAAGATATGACGTTCCAAAACGACATAACTCCGCGCGCAGATATGACGTTCCAAAACGACATAACTCCGCGCGGAGATATGACGTTCCAAAACGACATAACTCCGCGCGGAGATATGACGTTCCAAAACGACATAACTCCGCCCGGAGATATGACGTTCCAAAACGACATAACTCCGCCCGGAGATATGGCGTTCCAAAACGACATAACTCCGCGCGGAGATATGACGTTCCAAAACGACATAACTCCGCGCGGAGATATGACGTTCCAAAACGATATAACTCCGCGCGGAGATATGACGTTCCAAAACAACATAACTCTGCGCGGAGATATGACGTTCCAAAACGACATAACTCCGCGCGGAGATATGACGTTCCAAAACGACATAACTCCGCGCGGAGATATGACGTTCCAAAACGACATAACTCCGCGCGGAGATATGACGTTCCAAAACGACATAACTCCGCGCGGAGATATGACGTTCCAAAACGACATAACTCCGCGCGGAGATATGACGTTCCAAAACGACATAACTCCGCGCGGAGATATGACGTTCCAAAACGACATAACTCCGCGCGGAGATATGACGTTCCAAAACGACAAAACTCCCGCGATAAAATCATCATGTTGTTTTTCAAAATCGAGGTTTTTGCGATAATCGAAACTTTTTCGATGATTTTTTTTTAATATCTCGGGTAAATAATGTCTCATTTTAAAATGTTATACCTTTTTGAAAGTGTACGGATCCCTATCATCAATTGGCATTCGAGCAAATTAAACATCGATGGGTTGAAAAATGTTGTTGACAAAACTACGATTCGTTCGTAGTCAACCTTTTTGATGATTTTTTGAAATATTTGCGTCAAAATCTAGGTCGGTGCGAAAATCGAAACTTTTTCGATGATTTTTTTTTTTAATATCTGGGGTAATAGCTCCGCGCGGATATATGATTTTCCAAAACGACATACTTCTGCGCGGAGATATGACCTTTCAAATCATCACGTTTTTTTTTCAAAATCGAGGTCGGTGCGAAAATCGAAACTCTTTCGATGATTTTTTTTAATATTTCGGGTAAATAATGTCTGATTTTAAAATAATATACATGTTTGAATGCGTACGGATCCCTACCATCATGCAAGCAAATTAAACATCGTTTTGTTAAAAAAAAAGTTGTAGACAAAAAACCGATTCGTTCGTCAAGTAAACCTTTTTGATGATTTTTCGGAATATTTCCGTCAAATAATGTCCGAATTTGGAATTTTATACCATTTTTGACTCGTAAGGATGAGTTCTATCGATTGGCATCAAAAAAAGGAAATCCAAAATTTTGACCCAAATCGACATAGACAAAAAACCGATTCGTTCGTCAAGTAAACCTTTTTGATGATTTTTCGGAATATTTCCGTCAAATAATGTCCGAATTTGGAATTTTTTACCATTTTTGACTCGTAAGGATGAGTTCTATCGATTGGCATCAAAAAAAGGAAATCCAAAATTTTGACCCAAATCTACAAAATGGCAAGGGGTTTTCACGTTTTGTGTTCAAAATCGAAGTCGGTGCGAAAATCGAAACTTTTTCGATGATTTTTTTTTAATATCTCGGGTAATAGCTTCGCGCGGCGATATGACGTTATATATATATATATACCCTTATGCACATTTTTAATGGGTTCAGGGTATAATCATCGAAAAAGTTTCGATGTTTGCACCGACCTCTATTTTGAAAAAAAAAAAATGTCGTTTTGGAACGACATAACTCCGCGCGGAGATATGACCTTCCAAATCATCACGTTTTTTTTTTTTTTTTCAAAATAGAGGTCGGTGCAAACATCGAAACTTTTTCGGTGATTTTTTTTTAATATCTCGGGTAATAGCTTCGCGCGGAGATATGACGTTCCAAAACGACATTTTTTTTTTTCAAAATAGAGGTCGGTGCAAACATCGAAACTTTTTCGATGATTATACCCTGAACCCATTAAAAATGTGCATAAGGGTATATTGTTTTTGTGCAAAATCCAAATGTATGTAACAGGCAGAAGGAAGCATCTCCGACCCCATAAAGTATATATATTCTTGATGCTGATCATAGCCGAGACGATCTAGCCATGTCCGTCTGTCCTGCCGTCCTTCCGTCCGTATGCATGAACGCAAGAATCTCAGAACCTATAAGAGCTAGAGACTAAAATTTTAGATGTATGTGCTCCTAGTGCCTGCGCAAATCGAGTTTGTTTCCGATCTTTGATAACTTACTCCGTTTCCAAGCAATTGAAAAAATTGATATCCTGTTTTTTGGGGAATTTTGGTAAATAAGAAGAGCTAGAGTCATCAAACTTGACATATAGCTTCTAAAATAGAATATATGTATGCATTTGATGTTGGAAGAAGAGGGTTCATGGTATCCCCTAGTCGGGAGCACCCGACTAGAACCTCTTACTTATTTCTGATTTAAACTATGAATGAGCTTAACAATTTCGCAATATCAATGCAAAAACAGTTAAAGCACAAAAAGAAATCGTATCCAATAAAACTATATTTAATCAAAAGAGTTGAAAATCATTAAAAATTGAATATAATATAATATATAAGTATGTCTTGCTTATGAGCTAACGATTTATACCCAAAGCAGAAAATAATATAAACGTCAAACTTAAGACCAAAAATGTTCATCTAGAGGCAGTCAAAGATGATTGATAACTCATGATTCTCTTATCAGCTGCTGTTATCTGTCTGCATTTGTTACTATGCCTATGTCTGACGTGTGAAAAGATTTTTTACATCAGTAACAAAAAACAAACAAAAACAAGAAAAATGCGCAACAATTTTCTTCGAGTTTTCTCGTTTTCTTTATCATAAAACAGCCCCGTTCTTGAATATTCCATGTGAACGGAATTTTTTCTTATCAGCTGGAAATTTTCCATGCTCATCTGACTACCTACTGCTTATTCAAAGATCAGATTTTAGTTTGTGCGGGAAATTCAAAGCGAACCTGTTTGAAATATGCTTTCATTTGTTTTTACTTATTAGCAATTTCTTTGATTAAAATTTAAAACTGGAAAAATAATAGTATAATTGACGTTAATAATATTTATTTAAAGAAATTATAGTTATTGCCATAGTTTTTCAGAATACATCGTTTTATTACAAGAAATTTACTTGAATCTAATGAGGTCTGCACAAAGCAAAAAAAAGTTGTTTACTTGAGTTGTAAATCGCTTGGGGCATAAAAATATATTAATCTCGCTGACGTATACCTCCCTCGAGCTGGGCCTGATAAGCCAGAAAATTTCAGTCAGTATTTGTCATGGCAATTGTATTATTATTGCAGTTTTCTTAATGGTAGACGGTTTCTAAGCTTGTCAGAAATGTACGTGAAAATATTTTGCTAACAGTTGTTGCCAGGTAATATAAATTGCAGTTGCGTTTACATATGAGCTTTCACTGTTCAAGCTTATCAACGAATCGGATGATTTGAGCATTCAGTAAAAATATTCGCCTTGTTATGAAGCACAGCTTTTGATAAGCTCAAAAATAATAACAACAAAATATTCAACGCGCGGCATGTTTGAAAATTTTGAAAAACACTAAGAATCACGCAATATGTATTGAGCTTATCGAATTTTTTTAATAAGCTCTGACAAAGCCTGGACCTTTTAAAATTTTTTGGGCTTACCTAAGTAAGGTTGCAATCAGGAAATTAACTTTCCTGTTTCACAATATATTTAAAATAAAATATTTAAAACTGTTGTAATGTTGCAATAAGTAATACAATTTAATATTATCATTAGATAACACAATCTTTGTCTAATAGTCAACACACATGTGGGCAACTTTTAATTGGTGATATTAGGGAAGCAATTTCGGGAAATTAATTACGTTTATTGTGTTTGTTATCAAATCGGAGGCCTGTTTTAGCTATTTTTTATTTTAATTTAAAATTTAGTTTATTTTGTGTTTTGTTTTTTTTTTATAAATGTATTAAATTTAGCTCAATTGAATCAGTTAAGAGCTTCGATTCCGGTTTGTATAACTGACGTCGATGAAACGCCAACAACAATAAGCGCAGCTCGGATCCTAAATTGAATATTGAACAATAAACGCTGGCTGAGTCGCACACAGAAGCAGCGCAGCGCTGCGACATCGACGTCGTCGTCGCTGTCAGCGTCAACGTCAGCGACACGCCAGCTGCCTGCCTGCTGTTTAAAAGTGGAAACAACGCTGACGACGCGGCTCAATTATCAAAGTACACTCGCGGAGGCAACTGAAAAGCTAGAAATTGAAACGCGAAACAAGTAATTACCATAAAGGAGAACTTAAAAGCGGATCGCAACAATAACGAGATTATAAAGGAAATTCCAGTCTGTTGGATTTAAATTAACTTTGATTTGTTTATTATCAAATCTGCGAACTGATTAGTAAGCTAAACCATTGTGAAAGTTCATCTCGGTATTTACATACTATTGTGAACACAACCCAACCTGTGCAAAGTTATATAACATTTTCCAATTGACAATTAACTCAAACTTCGAAAGGAAGAGCAATACAATATGACTGGCTATAATTCCAAAGGCGACGTGGCCACCAGCAATGGAAATCACAACAACAGCAGCGGACACAGCAATGGACACAAGGTCGCCGAATATACCGCGCAGGAGAACCACACGTAAGTTCCCAGCCCCAGGCTGTGGGGCGAAACAAAACCAAAAAAAAAAACACCAATAAATAAAAAAAAACAATAGAACGCTTGGATATTTAAGTTACATGCCGTCAAGAATGAACAATAATTGATAGCTTTTTATAGTTCTTGTCATTATAGTTGTGGGTATTTATTTCTTGTCATAGTCACCATTTTCCAAAATCGATATGTATCGATTTAGTTTACGGCCCTTGTGCTAGTTAGTAGGCCTTGCCTTATTTGTGTCCTGGTTCGTTTATAAATGCGACTATTATACAAAATTGTTTTTTCATGGCATAACCGTTCGGGACTGGGTATAAAATTTTAACAAAAAGTATATGACTCTCAGTTTGACTATATCTCGGCCCATCTGGTTTCTGTACAGCAAGAAACTCGTAAACAGCAGAATGTGCTCTCGTGATTGCTGCTCGGGCAAGGGTGGTCCCAGCAATGCCAAGGGCACTGCCTGTGCCGACAAGAAGAATGGCAAAACTGATGTCGAGATAATAGTACCCACGCCTCAAAGTTTGCTGTAAGTTTATGAACGAACGGGCAGAAATTAACTTCGATAAGATTTTAAGTTTTAAATCAGGCATCTAGTTGCGTTTGCTTGAGTAAGCAGTAAGCATGCATTTTCTTAGCAAAATTTAAACAAAACTATCTATTTCGATCTAAATTTTCACAATGTGTAGTCGCGATTGCTGCTCAAATCCTAGGGGCAAGGCTGGTGATAAATCGGCTATTAATGATCCAGCTGATTCAACTATAGTGCCAACAGCTCAGAGCCAGCTGTAAGTGTATATTCTTCTTTTGTATATTTAAATATATTCTATTGGACTGTCCTTGATCTTGCTGCTGATATTGGGAGTTGACAGATTGTCGCTAAAGCCAAGCATAAGTATAAGACATTCCAGAATACACAGTAGGGTTATCAATTTGAGTAGCGCTCGATCGCTCATTAAATCGAAATGTTCCATAAAAAAGCCGTCGTGTCATTTTTGAGCTGTATGGGAGATTACGAGAGCTACTTGACGCTGATAATTCTTATGCCAAGAAATGCTAATGGCCCCAGGCGATCCGGTCGAATCCCCAACTATAGCCCCAGCTTCATGTAGCTGCTGATAAACACGCTTTGCGTGTTTGTTTGTTTGCCAATTGCGCATGTAACGTGTTGACCCAGTTAACTAGGTTTACTTAGTCGCTCATGATTGGCTAGCCAAAATGGGCGTGTTCCGCGATCTTGACATAGGCCTTTATCTGGAATTATTTATTTTTATACGTTTAGGCATAAAACAGCTAAGCAACAAATTTGTAGTTACAAATCGACATCTGCTGATAAAGCCATGTGTCGTTTCTTTTCGGATTTATTTTGAAACTGGTTGGTGCAAAGCTTTTATACTTCTATGATTCCAAATAATTAACTGAAACATTTGAACATATAGCCTGGATATTCTAATATATTCGACGGTTTTGCATAGCCGGTTTCAAATCTTTATTAAACAATTTCAGCTTCAACGAACTAACAAATTAGGTATTATAATTTTCTTGTTGAAATTTTACATGCTTGCTCTCCGATTCGTAGATCTCGTTTTTGTATATTCAATATTCACCCAGCGCCTCACAATGGTGATGACACCTCTCTAGATTTCAGTATATTATTACTTGCGATAATGCTTGATTGGGAGATAGTCATATGACGTCAATTACAATACTTGCGGTGACTTTGAGGAAGTGAATCACTTTATTTTACACCATTTTATATTTATTTAATTTAATTAATTATCTTAACAAAATTTACAATTAAAATCTACAATTTTCAAACATTTACAGCAGGAGCGACAACCGTATACAATGCTCCCTTACGCCCGAAGAGTTTCGCGCTGTGCGCGTAATGAATGAAGACACGTTTGTAGACTATGTTACTTTTGCTGTGCTTGTCCCAGTTCGTTTGTCTGTATGTCTGTGCACCACCCGGGCGTAGATTCGTTCTTGTAATTGTACTTAGCGTACTTGCACTATCACACCGTGTTTTACTTCACAAACTTGTATTCCATCAATGCTATTTTAATTTGTATTTTTATCGACAAGATTTATGCAAACTTGAAAAGACGTTCTAATTCACCGACTCTCGCTGTGCCAAACAGACATATTTTAATGTACTGTCCTGTGGCTATAATAATTCATATTAAATATTTTTCATTCTAATATTATTTTTATAACATTTTCAGGTATCCCTATGAGGTCATTCAGGAGATCGCCGACTTTATTGTGAAGGGCTCAGGCATAAGACCAAAGATTGGCATTATTTGCGGATCTGGGCTCGGCTCCCTTGCCGATATTATTCAGGATGCCAAGGTCTTCGAGTATGAAAAGATCCCAAACTTCCCTGTATCGACAGTCGAGGGACATGCAGGCAGACTAGTCGTCGGTACACTGGAGGGCGCTAATGTCATGGCCATGCAGGGGCGCTTTCATTTCTACGAGGGCTACCCCCTGGCCAAATGCTCTATGCCAGTGCGCGTGATGAAGCTCTGTGGCGTAGAGTATCTTTTTGCTACAAATGCGGCGGGCGGTATAAATCCTAAGTATGCGGTTGGCGACATTATGCTCATGCATGATCATGTCAACATGCTGGGCTTCGCTGGCAATTCTCCCCTGCAGGGACCCAACGATCCACGCTTTGGGCCCCGTTTTCCCGCTCTGGTCAACTCGTATAATAGGGACCTTATCAACAAGGCGATTGAGATTAGTAAAATAATGGGAATTGAGTCAAATATACATGTTGGTGTTTACTCTTGCCTTGGAGGACCAACCTACGAGACCATAGCCGAATTAAAGGCACTCCGCATGATGGGTGTTGATGCAGTGGGCATGTCCACGGTGCACGAGGTCATTACAGCTCGCCACTGTGATATGAAAGTGTTCGCTTTCAGTTTAATAACCAACAAGTGTTCCATCGAGTACAGCGACAAGAAGGACGACGAGGCCAACCACGAGGAAGTCATGGCTGTAGCCAAAAACAGGCAGAAGGCATGCTGCGAGCTCGTTTCCCGACTTATAGCTGAAATCCAAAAAGGGTCGTAGACCAGCAGTCACCTGAACGAGGAAACTTCGCAGCTGCGATCGTCTGGTTGATTTTAAAATTATTTTTAACCCTAATTCAAGTTTTAAAATTTACAGTATAAGCTAAAATATAGATAATAAGATATAAGCATATGCGTAATGATTGAAGCCTGGCCTCCGAGCAGGTGGATCCAATTTTGTTGATCGTTTAATGTCCATTTTAAAATTAAGCATTTCTGCCAATCTACCAAAATACCATGTAAACAGAAATGTCCAGAAGATCGAGAAAAATATTGTTTGATGTTTTTCTCCTGGCGATTCAAAAACCACGTTTGGATAAGCACTACTATCTGCCCAAAGAACATCAAAATCGTCCTTATGGTTTCTAATTGGCCACCCTAAGGACCATTTTGATATACTTTGGAAAACATTTAGTCCTTGTCCTGCCAACTTAGAATACGCAGTAAAAAGGACGAAAATCCTTCAAGGAGCTGCGGAAAAGAGAATTTTCTCTTTAGAGATTAAAGGCTGTAAATCGGCCGTATCCTTGCTGATCATGATGTCCATTTGCCAACCGTAAGTCCCTATCTTCCCAATTCAGAATATATATTATATAAATCATCGAAAAAGTTTCGATTTTCGCACTGACCTCGATTTAGAAAAAAATCGAGATGATTTGGAACGTCATATCTCCGCGCGGAGTTATATCGTTTTGGAACGTCATATCTCTGCGCGGAGTTATGTCGTTTTGGAACGTCATATCTCCGCGCGGAGTTATGTCGTTTTAGAACGTCATATCTCCACGCGGAGTTATGTCGTTTTGGAACGTCATATCTCCGCGCGGAGTTATATCGTTTTGGAACGTCATATCTCCGCGCGGAGTTATATCGTTTTGGAACGTCATATCTCCGCGCGGAGTTATGTCGTTTTGGAACGTCATATCACCGCGCGGAGTTATGTCGTTTTGGAATGTCATATCTCCGCGCGGAGTTATGTCGTTTTAGAACGTCATATCACAGCGCGGAGTTATGTCGTTTTGGAACGTCGTATCACCGCGCGGAGTTATGTCGTTTTGGAACGTCATATCTCCGCGCGGAGTTATGTCGTTTTAGAACGTCATATCTCCGCGCGGAGCTATGTCGTTTTAGAACGTCATATCACCACGCGGAGTTATGTCGTTTTGGAACGTCATATCACAGCGCGGAGTTATGTCGTTTTGGAACGTCGTATCACCGCGCGGAGTTATGTCGTTTTGGAATGTCATATCTCCGCGCGGAGTTATGTCGTTTTAGAACGTCATATCACCACGCGGAGTTATGTCGTTTTGGAACGTCATATCACCGCGCGGAGTTATGTCGTTTTGGAATGTCATATCTCCGCGCGGAGTTATGTCGTTTTAGAACGTCATATCACAGCGCGGAGTTATGTCGTTTTGGAACGTCGTATCACCGCGCGGAGTTATGTCGTTTTGGAATGTCATATCTCCGCGCGGAGTTATGTCGTTTTAGAACGTCATATCTCCGCGCGGAGCTATGTCGTTTTAGAACGTCATATCACCACGCGGAGTTATGTCGTTTTGGAACGTCATATCTCCGCGCGGAGCTATGTCGTTTGACGTTCCAAAACGACATTTCGATTTTCGCACCGACCTCGATTTTGAAAAACAATCGTGATGTTACCCTTGCAATTTTGTCGATTTCGGTCAAAATTTTGGATTTTTTTTTTATGCCAATCGATAGAACTGATCCTTACGAGTCAAAAATGGTATGAAATTGTAAAACCGGACATTATTTGAGAGAAATATTCCAAAATATCATCAAAAAGGTTGACTTTACGAACTAATGGTTTTTTTGTTTTTAATATTTTTGAACTCATCGATGTTTAATTTGTTTGAATGCCAATTGATGGTAGGGATCCGTAGAGGTATAACATTTTAAAATCAGACATTACTTACCCGAGATATTAAAAAAAAATCATCGAAAAAGTTTCGATTTTCGCACTGACCTCGATTTAGAAAAAAATCGAGATGATTTGGAACGTCATATCTCCGCGCGGAGTTATATCGTTTTGGAACGTCATATCTCGGCGCGGAGTTATGTCGTTTCGGAACGTCATATCTCCACGCGGAGTTATGTCGTTTTGGAACGTCATATCTCCGTGCGGAGTTATGTCGTTTTGGAACGTCATATCTCCACGCGGAGTTATGTCGTTTTGGAACGTCATATCTCCGCGCGGAGTTATGTCGTTTTAGAACATCATATCTCCACGCGGAGCTATGTCGTTTTGGATCGTCATATCTCCGCGCGGAGTTATGTCGTTTTGGAACGTCATATCTCCGCGCGGAGTTATATCGTTTTGGAACGTCATATCTCCGATCGGAGATTTATGTATAGATATGAGTTAAATTCGTTCGTAAATTAATAAAGCCATAACTCGGCCGAATTCTTGCGGATCCTGACAAGTCCTCTGTTAAACAAATCGTATGAACAAGGATCATTAACTGTCCAAAGGACAACAAAATCGTCCTTTCCGTTTCCGTAATATGGCCAATTTTCTAAAAAGGACATTTTTCAATTAGTCATAGCTCGGCCAAATCCTTAAGGATAGCAGAAGGATATGCCTTTTTAAACTCGTGGTGAGCGGGACTATCGATTGGCATTCAAGGATTTTCAGAATTCGACAAAAAATTTTATCGAAATTTATCCTAGGGGGTTAGTCGCAAAATTGACCAAAGTCGAAAATATCCGGGCTAACTTTGCCATCTGAAGGACTATAAGGATGTCCTTTGGCCAGCAGTTAGTCCTCGCCATCCGATTGAAGAATATACAATCCAAAGGACGAAAGTCCTTCAAACAAAAAAGTTTAAAGGACGATTTTGTTTGAAGAAAATAAGCCATAACTCGAGCATATCCTTGCGTATCCTGGCGAGTCATATTTGAAAATAATTGTATTGACGAGGACTTCCACCTGGCCAAATTTCACTAAGACCGTCCTGGTAGTTTCGGAGATATTTAAGGATTTGTGTTTTCGGGTCATTTCCGTGCGCTCCGCGGCTGAAATTTTACAAGTCAAAATACAAGTCCTGGGATTCTTAGATGACCCCATATTTTTATGATGCAGTTCGATGCAGGGGGTCTATACGATCCTCGCGCACCATGTCCTTTGAAAATCTGTAAGGACATGCCCGAGTTATGTCCTGTTTTCCTTGAATAAAATGTCTGTATATATTTATTTACTTGTTTAATTTCAATGTGTTTTATCTTTTCAGACTGATAAAGCAAGGATTACAATGAGCTCTAAGGACCTCCGCGACTGACAAAGCCAATTTTTCCAGGATCGGACATAAATTAAGCCAGATATAACTATTTTAAGTTAAAATAAGCAAAAAGTATAGTTTATTCTCGTTTTGTATAATTTTAAAAGAAATAATTAATAAAATTATCCAAAAATCAACAGGTTGCATATTTTTATTTAAAAATTCAAAAATCAACGGTCTTCAGAAACCTATTGCATAGCCGTGAGGGGCGTTTGTTGGCAACCGCTGGCTGCCGAGATTTTTCTTAAAATCTGCAAAAATACCAGGCGAACAGAAATGCACAGAAGGTCGACGTACAATTTTTTTGCGTCCGAAAAAATTCATTGCATACCCTCACGGGGCGCCCTGGTCGGCGGCTACGCCCCAAATTTGCCCTAAAACTCCACTCAAATACCAGGCGAACAGAAATGCACAGAAGGTCGACGTACAATTTTTTTTGCGTCAGAAAAAATTCATTGAAAAGAGAATTTTCTCTTTAGAGATTAAAGGCTGTAAATCGCCCGTATCCTTGCTGATCATGATGTCCATTTGCCAACCTTAAGTCCCTATCTTCCCAATTCAGAATATATATTATATAAATCATCGAAAAAGTTTCGATTTTCGCGCTGACCTCGATTTAGAAAAAAATCGAGATGATTTGGAACGTCATATCTCCACGCGGAGTTATATCGTTTTGGAACATCATATCTCCGCGCGGAGTTATGTTGTTTTGGAACGTCATATCTCCACGCGGAGTTATGTCGTTTTGGAACGTCATATCTCCGCGCGGAGTTATGTCATTTTGGAACGTCATATCTCCTCGCGGAGTTAT
Organism: Drosophila virilis; assembly: GCF_030788295.1. NCBI lineage: Eukaryota > Metazoa > Arthropoda > Insecta > Diptera > Drosophilidae > Drosophila > Drosophila virilis. Next base: position 182,509 of record NC_091545.1, read on the forward strand.
GTCATTTTGGAACGTCATATCTCCACGCGGAGTTATGCCGTTTTGGAACGTCATATCTCCACGCGGAGTTATGTCGTTTTGGAACGTCATATCTCCGCGCGGAGTTATGTCGTTTTGGAACATCATATCTCCGCGCGGAGTTATGTCGTTTTGGAACGTCATAACTCCACGCGGAGTTATGTCGTTTTGGAACGTCATAACTCCACGCGGAGTTATGTCGTTTTGGAACGTCATATCTCCGCGCGGAGTTATGTCGTTTTGGAACGTCATATCTCCACGCGGAGTTATGTCGTTTTGGAACGTCATATCTCCGCGCGGAGTTATGTCGTTTTGGAACGTCATATCTCCACGCGGAGCTATGTCGTTTTGGAACGTCATATCTCCACGCGGAGTTATGTCGTTTTGCAAAGTCATATCTCCGCGCGGAGTTATGTCGTTTTAGAACGTCATATCTCCACGCGGAGTTATGTCGTTTTGGAACGTCATATCTCCACGCGGAGTTATGTCGTTTTGGAACGTCATATCTCCGCGCGGAGTTATGTCGTTTTAGAACGTCATATCTCCACGCGGAGTTATGTCGTTTTAGAACGTCATATCTCCACGCGGAGTTATGTCGTTTTGGAACGTCATATCTCCACGCGGAGTTATGTCGTTTTGGAACGTCATATCTTCGCGCGGAGTTATATCGTTTTGGAACGTCATATCTCCGCGCGGAGTTATGTCGTTTTGGAACGTCATATCTCCAAGCGGAGCTATGTCGTTTTGGAACGTCATATCTCCACGCGGAGTTATGTCGTTTTGGAACGTCATATCTCCAAGCGGAGTTATGTCGTTTTGGAACGTCATATTTCCGCGCGGAGTTATATCGTTTTGGAACGTCATATCTCCGCGCGGAGTTATATCGTTTTGGAACGTCATATCTCCGCGCGGAGTTATGTCGTTTTGGAACGTCATATCTCCAAGCGGAGTTATGTCGTTTTGGAACATCATATCTCCACGCGGAGTTATGTCGTTTTGGAACGTCATATCTCCGGGCGGAGTTAATTCGTTTTGGAACGTCATATCTCCAAGCGGAGTTATGTCGTTTTGGAACGTCATATCTCCACGCGGAGTTATGTCGTTTTGGAACGTCATATCTCCGCGCGGAGTTATATCGTTTTGGAACGTCATATCTCCGCGCGGAGTTATATCGTTTTGGAACGTCATATCTCCGCGCGGAGTTATGTTGTTTTGGAACGTCATATCTCCGCGCGGAGTTATGTCGTTTTAGAACGTCATATCTCCACGCGGAGTTATGTTGTTTTGGAACGTCATATCTCCACGCGGAGTTATGTCGTTTTGGAACGTCATATCTCCGCGCGGAGTTATGTCGTTTTGGAACGTCATATCTCCACGCGGAGTTATGTCGTTTTGGAACGTCATATCTCCACGCGGAGTTATGTCGTTTTGGAACGTGATATCTCCGCGCGGAGCTATGTCGTTTTAGAACGTCATATCTCCACGCGGAGTTATGTCGTTTTGGAACGTCATATCTCCACGCGGAGTTATGTCGTTTTGGAACGTCATATCTCCACGCGGAGTTATGTTGTTTTGGAACGTCATATCTCCACGCGGAGTTATGTCGTTTTGGAACGTCATATCTCCGCGCGGAGTTATGTCGTTTTGGAACGTCATATCTCCGCGCGGAGTTATGTCGTTTTGGAACGTCATATCTCCACGCTGAGTTATGTCGTTTTGGAACGTCATATCTCCACGCGGAGTTATGTCGTTTTGGAACGTCATATCACAGCGCGGAGTTAAGTCGTTTTGGAACGTCGTATCACCGCACGGAGTTATGTCGTTTTGGAACGTCATATCTCCACGCGGAGTTATGTCGTTTTGAAACGTCATATCTCCGCGCGGAGTTATGTCGTTTTGGAATGTCATATCTCCGCGCGGAGTTATGTCGTTTTGGAACGTCATATCTCCGCGCGGAGTTATATCGTATTGGAACGTCATATCTCCGCGCGGAGTTATATCGTTTTGGAACGTCATATCTCCGCGTGGAGTTATGTCGTCTTGGAACGTCATATCTCCGCGCGGAGTTATATCGTTTTGGAACGTCATATCTCCACGCGGAGTTATGTCGTTTTGGAACGTCATATCTCCGCGCGGAGTTATGTCGTTTTGGAACGTCATATCTCCCCGCGGAGTTATGTCGTTTTGGAACGTCATATCTCCGCGCGTAGTTATGTCGTTTTGTAACGTCATATCTCCACGCGGAGTTATGTCGTTTTGGAACCTCATATCTCCACGCGGAGTTATGTCGTTTTGGAACGTCATATCTCCGCGCGGAGTTATGTCGTTTTAAAACGTCATATCTCCACGCGGAGTTATGCCGTTTTGGAACGTCATATCTCCACGCGGAGTTATGTCGTTTTGGAACGTCATATCTCCGCGCGGAGTTATGTCGTTTTAGAACGTCATATCTCCGCGCGGAGTTATGTCGTTTTAGAACGTCATATCTCCACGCGGAGTTATGTCGTTTTAGAACGTCATATCTCCACGCGGAGTTATGTCGTTTTGGAACGTCATATCTCCGCGCGGAGTTATGTCGTTTTGGAACGTCATATCTCCACGCGGAGTTATGTCGTTTTAGAACGTCATATCTCCACGCGGAGTTATGTCGTTTTGCAACGTCATATCTCCACGCGGAGCTATGTCGTTTTGGAACGTCATATCTTCACGCGGAGTTATGTCGTTTTGGAACGTCATATCTCCGCGCGGAGTTATGTCGTTTTGGAACGTCATATCTCCACGCGGAGTTATGTCGTTTTGGAACGTCATATCTCCACGCGGAGTTATGTCGTTTTGGAACGTCATATCTCCAAGCGGAGTTATGTCGTTTTGGAACGTCATATTTCCGCGCGGAGTTATATCGTTTTGGAACGTCATATCTCCGCGCGGAGTTATGTCGTTTTGGAACGTCATATCTCCGCGCGGAGTTATGTCGTTTTGGAACGTCATATCTCCACGCGGAGTTATGTCGTTTTGGAACGTCATATCTCCGGGCGGAGTTATGTCGTTTTGGAACGTCATATCTCCAAGCGGAGTTATGTCGTTTTGGAACGTCATATCTCCGCGCGGAGTTATATCGTTTTGGAACGTCATATCTCCGCGCGGAGTTATATCGTTTTGGAACGTCATATCTCCGCGCGGAGTTATGTCGTTTTGGAACGTCATATCTGCAAGCGGAGTTATGTCGTTTTGGAACGTCATATCTCCAAGCGGAGTTATGTCGTTTTGGAACGTCATATCTCCACGCGGAGTTATGTCGTTTTGGAACGTCATATCTCCGCGCGGAGTTATGTTGTTTTGGAACGTCATATCTCCACGCGGAGTTAAGTCGTTTTGGAACGTCATATCACCACGCGGAGTTATGTCGTTTTGGAACGTCATATCTCCGCGCGGAGTTATGTCGTTTTAGAACGTCATATCTCCACGCGGAGTTATGTTGTTTTGGAACGTCATATCTCCACGCGGAGTTATGTCGTTTTGGAACGTCATATCTCCGCGCGGAGTTATGTCGTTTTGGAACGTCATATCTCCACGCGGAGTTATGTCGTTTTGGAACGTCATATCTCCACGCGGAGTTATGTCGTTTTGGAACGTCATATCTCCGCGCGGAGTTATGTCGTTTTAGAACGTCATATCTCCACGCGGAGTTATGTCGTTTTGGAACGTCATATCTCCACGCGGAGTTATGTCGTTTTGGAACGTCATATCTCCACGCGGAGTTATGTTGTTTTGGAACGTCATATCTCCACGCGGAGTTATGTCGTTTTGGAACGTCATATCTCCGCGCGGAGTTATGTCGTTTTGGAACGTCATATCTCCACGCTGAGTTATGTCGTTTTGGAACGTCATATCTCCACGCGGAGTTATGTCGTTTTGGAACGTCATATCACAGCGCGGAGTTATGTCGTTTTGGAACGTCGTATCACCGCACGGAGTTATGTCGTTTTGGAACGTCATATCTCCACGCGGAGTTATATCGTTTTGGACCGTCATATCTCCGCGCGGAGTTATGTCGTTTTGGAACGTCATATCTCCGCGCGGAGTTATGTCGTTTTGGAACGTCATATCTCCACGCGGAGTTATGTCGTTTTGGAACGTCATATCTCCGCGCGGAGTTATGTCGTTTTGGAACGTCATATCTCCACGCGGAGTTATGTCGTTTTGGAACGTCATATCTCCGCGCGGAGTTATATCGTTTTAGAACGTCATATCTCCAAGCGGAGTTATGTCGTTTTGGAACGTCATATCTCCGCGCAAAGTTATATCGTTATGGAACATCATATCTCCGCGCGGAGTTATGTCGTTTTGGAACGTCATATCTCCAAGCGGAGTTATGTCGTTTTGGAACGTCATATCTCCGCGCGGAGTTATGTCGTTTTGGAACGTCATATCTCCACGCGGAGTTATGTCGTTTTGGAACGTCATATCTCCGCGCGGAGTTATGTCGTTTTGGAACGTCATATCTCCACGCGGAGTTATGTCGTTTTGGAACGTCATATCTCCACGCGGAGCTATGTCGTTTTGAAACGTCATATCTCCGCGCGGAGTTATATCGTCTTGGAACGTCATATCTCCGGGCGGAGTTATGTCGTTTTGGAACGTCATATCTCCGCGCGGAGTTATATCGTTTTGGAACGTCATATCTCCGCGCGGAGTTATATCGTTTTGGAACGTCATATCTCCAAGCGGAGTTATGTCGTTTTGGAACGTCATATCTCCAAGCGGAGTTATGTCGTTTTGGAACGTCATATCTCCACGCGGAGTTATGTCGTTTTGGAACGTCATATCTCCACGCGGAGTTATGTCGTTTTGGAACGTCATATCTCCGCGCGGAGTTATGTCGTTTTGGAACGTCATATCTCCACGCGGAGTTATGTCGTTTTGGAACGTCATATCACCACGCGGAGTTATGTCGTTTTGGAACGTCATATCTCCGCGCGGAGTTATGTCGTTTTAGAACGTCATATCTCCACGCGGAGTTATGTTGTTTTGGAACGTCATATCTCCACGCGGAGTTATGTCGTTTTGGAACGTCATATCTCCGCGCTGAGTTATGTCGTTTTGGAACGTCATATCTCCGCGCTGAGTTATGTCGTTTTGGAACGTCATATCTCCACGCGGAGTTATGTCGTTTTGGAACGTCATATCTCCACGCGGAGTTATGTCGTTTTGGAACGTCATATCTCCACGCGGAGTTATGTTGTTTTGAAACGTCATATCTCCACGCGGAGTTATGTCGTTTTGGAACGTCATATCTCCGCGCGGAGTTATGTCGTTTTGGAACGTCATATCTCCACGCGGAGTTATGTCGTTTTGGAACGTCATATCACAGCGCGGAGTTATGTCGTTTTGGAACGTCGTATCACCGCACGGAGTTATGTCATTTTGGAACGTCATGTCTCCGCGCGGAGTTATGTCGTTTTGGAACGTCATATCTCCGCGCGGAGTTATGTCGTTTTGGAATGTCATATCTCCGCGCGGAGTTATGTCATTTTGGAACGTCATGTCTCCGCGCGGAGTTATGTCGTTTTGGAACGTCATATCTCCGCGCGGAGTTATGTCGTTTTGGAATGTCATATCTCCGCGCGGAGTTATGTCGTTTAGGAACGTCATATCACAGCGCGGAGTTATGTCGTTTTGGAACGTTAAATTCGTTCGTAAATTAATAAAGCCATAACTCAGCCGAATTCTTGCGGATCCTGACAAGTCCTCTGTTAAACAAATCGTATGAACAAGGACCATTAACTGTCCAAAGGACAACAAAATCGTCTCGTTTTGTATAATTTTAAAAGAAATAATTAATAAAATTATCCAAAAATCAACAAGTTTGCATATTTTTATTTAAAAATTCAAAAATCAACGGTCTTCAGAAACCTATTGCATAGCCGTGAGGGGCGTTTGTTGGCAACCGCTGGCTGCCGAGATTTTTCTTAAAATCTGCAAAAATACCAGGCGAACAGAAATGCACAGAAGGTCGACGTACAATTTTTTTGCGTCCGAAAAAATTCATTGCATACCCTCACGGGGCGTCCTGGTCGGCGGCTACGCCCCAAATTTGCCCTAAAATTCCACTCAAATACCAGGCGAACAGAAATGCACAGAAGGTCGACGTACAATTTTTTTTGCGTCCGAAAAAATTCATTGCATACCCTCACGGGGCGCCCTGGTCGGCGGCTACGGCCCAAATTTGCCCTAAAATTCCACTCAAATACCAGGCGAATAGAAATGCCCAGAAGGTCGACGAGTGGGTTGAATAAAACTTTTAATTGCATAGCATTAAGGGGCAAAAATGTAACGCATTTAAATTGAGTACTGTTAAATAGCAGTTCATGTAAAAAGAGTGCTGTAAGGCGACTGGGAAATAACAGCTGCAGCTCTAGCTGCATCTAGCTAAAGAAAATTATGTTTTTTCTTTTATTTTATTTTATTTTTATTTTTTAATAAAAACTACATAATTCGAAATAAAACCGAAACATAATAGGATACAAATACTAAAATAAGCAAATAAAACTTAAATATACGTAAATAGAACTTGAGTACACACACGAAAAGTATGATATAAAGAGAGCAATGGTATTTTACCTTAATTTTTTCTGTGCTGTATTCAAATTAACAATGGCAAATTTGTCAATTTGTTAAGAACAAAGCACATAAAATTTTTATGTACATATATGTAATTAAATTCTACGTTTGTTGATAGACCAGTGTTATTTCGTGATAATCTTTGTGTTGTCTGAATACACATTAAGCTGCTATCATGTGATATAAATCGGTGTAAAAAGTTATAGGTTAGGTTATAGTTATGTATATAAATATGTATATACGATGACTGTATAAAGTACGAGAGTATATAAAGATGTGCCCACAGGTGTGCGTGTGGTATTTGTAAATAGTTTTGGAAGAATACATAAGTATGTACGTTTTCAAAGATAGTTAGAAAATATTTCGTTACAAAAGTATTTTGTGATTGCGTTCACGTGTAAGTCTATATGGTCACATTTTAGTGTTTGTTTAGAAAAGACCCCGGTCCTTCTTCAGCTTCGTTTGCTTCCACACGGGCAGCTGATCGAACTCCAAGCGGCTGATGCCGAGTGCGTGTTGAAATTCATTTGTGTTTAGGTAGAGCTCCAGACGTGTGGGCTCCACGCCCTCTGGCAGCGGACGCGCCTTCAGCACCTCAAGCGGGTATTCGGTTTGAGTCATTTGTGCGAGCATTTCACTGATGGACGTGGGTACATCAGTCCGACCATCCTGTAATACCAAGGGACACAAATATTACATAAACGAAATGTCGAAGCAGTGAATCGACTTACCTCGAGGTTAATTTCACGAATATTGTTACGCTCAGACCAATCAGGAAATAAAGCTTTGAAGGCCAACGGCTCCAGGCCTGCCCAAACAACGTAGCCCTTGGTGCCGTGGAAGGAAACCGTCTCATTATCGCCGTGCTTCGCACGCCAATAGTCGACGGCCGTTTCTAGAGCGGCTCGTCGCTCTGAGATCCAACGGTTCACACCCGCACGATTGTCATTGGTGGGGCTGCTGCGATCCTCGGAGTTGACTATAATTGAAGAATCGCATTATTGTTAATGGTTAAGGATATGGCTAATTAACAAGTTTACTCTTGATGTCCTCCAGTGGCCACCAGCCCATCCAGAGCCACAGTTCGTCCCCATCGTCTAGCAGGTAAATAGTCGGCTGGCGCGCATTGTACAGCTGCGACTGTGAGAAGGGATAAGGCGAATGCAGATTCCGGCAACGCAGCGGATCGATCAGCTCGTGTGCCTTAAATATGCCTTGTGTGCTCGATAAGTTAAAAATCCTTAGTGTGTAGTCATAGCATTTGATCGACTTCAGCAGACTACCATAATTGCGCTCCTCTCCAATGCGAAGGATCGTTTTGAAGACATCGCACTCGGCACCCTCCTCCTGTTCTTGGACTGTGACGCTTGCACAGCTGAACAAATCCTCAGGCAGCTGATGTGCTACGTGCTGTGCTGCAGCTAAGGCGACGGCACGAGTATGCTCTGCGCTCTTGCAGCCATGCCAAACGAGCACGCGTCCCTCTGAGCCTAGTATGAGGAGCATGGAGCTACGCGAACGGAGCTGGCAGGCATCGCATTGAACTTCCTTTATAAGCGATTCCTCTGGTAGATTGCCTTGTATCTGGTAGAGACGCCACGCGGCTCGCTTGGCCAGACATTGCACTTTGCGACCATGATGCTGCCAAAGCTGGCGGAAGAGTCGTACAAAGGCGGGCGACTCGTCGCCTTGCGCCACACGGATTTGGGCACCCTTTTCCTTATCCAGTTCGACGGTCAGCAGAGCAGCGGCGCCCTTCTCATTGGCACTCGAGTCCTTACCCTGCCAGGTGAAATAGACGCAGCGATCGCGGCCAACAGTGCTGCGCTTCGACACCTTGCCACTCAGTTCCCGTACCGTAACTGAAATCTGGTAAATCCATCGCACAATGTAGCTCTCCGCGGAATAGAAGTGTCCGTAGTTCTTGTGCGCCTCGGCAGCATCGAAGTTGAACTCGTGTATCTGCCATTTGTCAGTAGATTTGGTGATAATATCAAAGTGCCGCATGGTGTCGTTGTCGTAGAAGAAATTGCCACGACCCAAGTTTGCTTGCTCCAGCACAAGATTGGGTTCCTGGTAAGGCTCGCCCTTCTGCAGGACTGCGCCGTTGAGTGCGTGCACAACATGAACACCATTTGCCAAATAGTCCTTCTCGAGATCCTCGTGCTCCAGCTCCGGCCAGTCGCTGAACTTCTCCTTGAACAGCACCGTCTCCATGTTCTGCGTTATCTTCCCCAGCACGCACCACTCTGGCCGCTGAGCGCAGCGCTTAGCGTACGTGGTGCTCTCGCGCCTGCCCACAATAGACGCATAGTTGATCGGATTCAGATAGCACTGGGCAAAGTCTACGACATCGGAGGCGTCAAAGTGCTCCTGAGCGAGACGCATGGCCGCCCGCTTGTCATCTGTAGGCGCGTTCTTGCCGTTCCACACATACAGCTCGCTGCCGAAGTCAAATACAAGCACCTTGCGTGTATCCAGCATTTCAACCTTTGGTATGCAGCCCCAGTACTTGGCCAGGGGCACCAGGCCATCGTCATGGAACTCGTAAATCTTGTTCGTCTCTATCAGACTGCTCTCGAATACATCATCCTCATCCTCATGGCCGCAGTCAGCGATGGCCAACTGCTGCTGTTGCCCCTTCGACTCGCCCAGAAGCGACCAGAACTGACGCCATTGACGCTCATTGACGTATTTACCGTCGGTGAGTATTAGCTCCTGGGTGGCTGTGCAGCCCAGATCCTTGTTCTCTACTATGGCAGCGCAGATCTTTTTGCTGCGCGAGATCTCAATTACGTTGGCAAAGGAGCCCACATATCGAAAAAGATGTGCTCCAGCGACCAAAATGAAACAATCGCCACGATTCATGGATGTTGGCACGGGCGCTACCAGACGCGTCTGGACATGGGTGCGTCCCTTGACGTGCAGCAGCATCACGCGCTTGTAGGGCAGCCACATTTGCTGCAACGGCAATGATGAGGACTTCAGAGCCACCGACTTGAAGTCTTCGGTGGATGCCAGGCCTGCAATGGCTTCTGTTGCCAAGTTGCTGCGTTGTCCAACTGTCGAGGCAGAAATAGAGCAAATCAATAATTGTTAGCTTGTGGAAGATTTATCCAAAAATATCGGTGACTAACATGATTCCAGCTTGAGACGGCGCACCTCACGCTCGGCAACGCCCGTATTGAGTTCCGTATACTCCGAGCAGATGTCGCTGCGGGCTGCCAAAGTCTTTAGAGGATTGCGTGCGGCTCGCCGCCCCTTGGGACCCTGAATGTTGCGCTTGCTAACCAGGCTGTGGGAGGAGATGTAATTGAAGAGATCATCAATCAAGTGATATCTCGGAATGACTTACCGCTCAGTGGGCTTTATACTATCAAAAGCGCTTATGTCCAGCTGGGATTGCTCTTTTGTTTGGCTCTTGGGGTGGACGATGAAGAAGTTCTCGAAGGTCTCCTCATCATCGAGACGCGGCACTTGGATTCGGGCGCCCACATTTGTGGCTGCGGCCACACTCTTGTTGTTGGCCAGCTCCTTGCTCTGCTTGGCATTGTGGGGCGAGCAGCGTTCCCCATCCGACTCGGAGCTGCTGCTGTTGCTGCGACTCAGTGGCAAAGTCTCCTCAGCATTGACGCTCAAGCTGCGCTGCGTTGAGGTCGTTTTCGAACAGGTCATCACCATCATGGAGGGGCTCTTGGCCAAACCCAGCTGCGGCTGATTGGTACTGCGCACCTCCAACATTGGGCACTTTTTGGGCGCATCATTGGGCAGGCGCTCGAATTGTAGCTCAGCTGGCGATTGAGCCTTTTTCTGCAGTCGTCCAGCGACTGTGAACTTCTTAGCATCGGTTTGCTCTATAAGCATTTGAGATTAAATATCAGCTCAGATGTTGGTAGGTGGTTTTGGTGTACTTACCTATACGCTGCTTCCAATTCTCCGAGTTTGACTTGAGTTTACCCAGGCGTTCCGAAACATTGCCGCCTTCGAGGCTGGCCACGATTAGATGCGACGGCGGCAACGTCTTGTCCGATATGGAGTGGGCCAGAGAAAGTGATTCCTGTCCGAAAGAAAGCAGGTGAAAAGTGGGATTGTGAGCATCGAGTGGAAGTTAAATGTATAATTAAAAAATTGATTGGAAAAATAATATATTGGCACATAATAAAAGTTAAGTTAACAAAACGCGCACATCAAAAGTGGTCATCAAACCATTTTTGGTTGCCTTAAGTTTGCTAATTTTGTTTATTGTTGTTCCACGTTATAAGGCCGGTTATAAAGCTGGGTTACTCCCAGTTAATGACATGACTCACGAGCGCCCCTTATAAGTTAGTTGGTTAGCTAATCATTTTGTGGTCTGTCAACAGCTGTAAATAAGTTAAAAGCCATTTACCAGTTTTACTTTTTGCATTATGAACGCCTTATAAACAACACGGGCACGGCACACCTCAGAGCCAAGTGCGCAGCCCTTAGTCAGAGCAAGAGAATTGGCTAAATTCAACAATTTAAAGCGCAATCCAATATGTGCTCAGCGCACCAGGGAATGTGTGACTGAGCTACCTGGATGCGAGCAACTGCGCAGCGGAAGGTGAGACTCAGGCAATGATAACCGCACATTAGAACACAGCGAGAGGCAGGCAGAGAGAGAGAGAGAATGAGTAGCGTGCAAGTTGAGATAAGATAAGAGACACCTCTCATATAATAGAATCACTTGAAGAGAGAGTGAAATATGTAGTTAGCGGGAAACAGACGGAAAGAACATATTGTTTAGATTTGTTTGGTTTAGAATCTTAGCCGCAAATTAAGTGTAAAAATATGTACACATCATTTAAGTAATTTGTACTATAATGAATATATGTTTAGAATCTATATTCCACACCTTGGTACCAATCAGTCGGTAAAGGTTATCAGATACTGTCGCTTTATTGACAGCACATTATAGAAACTGTTAATTACATGTGATTAAATTAACAACCGCTTTGTTATTGTCAGATATCAGCGAATTCTCTTTCGTATTCACAACAAAACTTTGGAATTCTCCTGAAGTCGGTAGCATGCGTCATTAGCAAAGTGCGCGGCCCGTGCCACACACTCTTCCCCAACATATTAAGTCCAGAATACAGTCTACGATGAATCATGGGCATTCGATTTGATAAGCCATATTAAAAAATGGGTAAAATCTACCTATGCAGTAAATTAATAAAAACAATGGCGAACATATATATAATTAAGTTTTGCACGTTAGGTTACTATAAAAAAATATATTTCAATTTATTATTTTCACTTAACGGCTACTTTTGTTGAGTACATTCAGATTTGCTTCCCGAATATGAACTGATTTATCTAACTGTTGCGGTCGCTTAGCAAACTTCGCTTTGAGAGAGTTTGAGTCAAAATTGAGTGAAGTTTGAGCTGCGTCAGCAATTATGCGTGGGATAGTACTCTGATGGGAACATTGACAGTGGCGTGATATTTAGGGTGAATTGTTTATGTCTACCAAAGGGGGACAGTTTGATCTTGACCAATGTCGATGTTATCACCAGGCTCTTTGTTTACAATATTAGAAATGTTTATAATTGTGCTTATGCTTATGTGCTAAGTTATGTTAAAGGGTGGGTGCGACTATGGATATGTCACTCCCCCAACCATTAGAAAAGTGCCTGTCCTCAGGTGTTTAAGTTTGGATATAGTGTAACATTTTCTTCTTTTACAATTGGTATATCTCCTATTATTGTAGGTGTTTCTTCTACTTTGGGTTTTTTATATTTTATAATTAATTTCTTAGGTATGCTTTTGAACTTATATGTCAAATACAGTGTTAAACTTATTAATATGATTACAAATATGGTTATTGTAATTATCTGGAATACATTGTTAAATTTTGTATGTGCATTTATAATTTGTTTCGTTTGTACAAACGAAAGTGGTTCTAATTTTATAACATCATTGCTTACGTAAATGCTTTGAGTATAATCTAACATATTGTTTGAAATTGAAATTTCATTAATTTGCAATGAACAATTAAAGATTTTTATTATATTGTTTCCTTCTATTGTTATTTCGTTATTTATACAATTATGGTTTAATATAGTTTTTGGTAAATTCCAAGTTAAAATTATATTTGGTTCTATGTAGTTGATTTGAAAATTTTGCAAAATTTTAGTATAACTACATTCTGATGTTATTTGGTTTAAAATTCCTGTTAAACATTCATTATTAATTAATTTTTTTGTTTCTCTGCTATAAACTTTTTTATCTTGGGTAAAATATTTTTCATGAGCTATTTCTGTCAAAATATTATTATTTTCATCCGGGTATGGAATTATTTCGAATACCGGGCTTTTTATTATTTCTCGAGGAATATGGGATATTATCAGTATTTCGTTTGTATCTGATTTAAACCAAGTGGAAGTTTTTGTATTCAACAATTTCTCAGAATTAACATGCAACAAATAGTCATGTTTTAGTAATTTTGGGTTAAAAATTCCTAATCTTGTGAGCTGCATTCCCATCTCAATGTCTTCTATATATTCTGTAAAGTGTTGTAAGTTAAATATAAGGATATCTAATTTCTTTCCTTTTTGTTTCTCTTGATCTAGTTCGTTCATGATTTCTATTCCTTTGTTTATAGCTTCTATTATATAATTTAATTCGTTAACCTGGACGCTGTTTTCTGCTAAGTTGCTTATTTTTTGTTCAATTTCTGCTTTGTCTTCTTGATCTAATGTTCCAAATAAGTATTTATATGCTGTTCCTACTATGTTAACTAAACCTCTTTTGCTGCGTTTGGCTATTTTTAAGCCGTTTATTTCTCTGTTTAATTTTTCTACTAGGTATTCGATTTGTATAAGGTTATTGAATTCTTTACTTTGTTCAATTAAATTGTTAAAAGTTTCTTCGGTTTTTGTTATATTAACCGTTAAACAGTGGAATTCGTAATCTGTCGGAATGTCTATGGTTCCTGTTTTAAATATGAGATATCCGTTATGGGCTTTGATAGGATTAATTTCAATACTCTGTGCATTTATATAGTTTACAGTTATTGATAGTAATATTATAATAATTAATTTAAGCTGGTGCTTGTATGTTTTGATCGCTGTCTGTTGTTGACCTGTAATTGTTATATTTGCTTTGATTAGTCTTCTTTTTCTTTTTGAATTTGGTTTTGTAATGTGTTATTTTCCTGCCTCTGTTAGTTTCCTCAAAATGTTTGTCGTCGATTTGTCTTAGTTCTCCTGTTTTCTTGAACGGGGTTGTCGTCTTTGATTTAACTAACGGTGAGTGTTTGTATCTAGTGTCAATTTCATAATTTGTTCGTTTTTTGTTGAGATTATTTATTAGTTTTTCTTTATTAGCTTGAGTGTCATACTCTGGTGTACCTGCATATATGAATATGTCCGCTGGTGTTCTGTTAGTCGTTTTGTGCTTTGTTTTATGATTGTACGTGTAGAGTATAGTTTCAAATTTTGTAAGTTTATTTTCGACGTCTGAGTCGCTGTTAATGATTCTTAGTTTTTCGTTAACTGTCTTATGAAATCGTTCTACGTCGGATATACCATTTTTACTAGTGGTTATATTAATATTTACTGCTTCTGATTTTAGCCATAATTGTAAAGCTGTGCACATAAAAGCTGAGTCTTTGTCTGCCTTTATTTCGATGGGTTTACCCATTTGGTTGAACACTTGTAATATAGCTCGTTTGGTTTCTAGCCAGTCTCTACTTTTTATTTCTATTAATGATGCAAATTTTGAATAGATATCAATGCAAGATAAAAATTGTTTATCTCCTACTATGTAAAAATCCATTACATATTTTTCTCGGATATTAGCGATTTCCGGAGTTATTTCGAAAGTTAATTTTGTATCTCTGTGTTCTGTTTTTGCGATGTTGCAAATCTCACATTCATTTATTAGATTTTGAATTAAATTTTGATAATCTGGGAAATAGTGGGTTGCTTTGAACCAATTAATAGTTTTTTCAATTCCTGGATGTAATAATTCTTTGTGCTTTTTTAATATTAATTCTTTGAATTCTGCGTATGTTTGAAGGTCTATTAATTTTGTACTAGTTTTCATTGCCTTTGTTGAATTATTTGGACTTATTATTTCTAAGTAGGCTTCTTGAAAAATTGGAAAATCTGCTTCGTTGTGGAAGTATAGCACACTTTTCTTTGTGCATAAGTATTCTGTTATTAATTCTTTGGCATGCGTATTAGTCATGTCTTTGTACGTAATTTTTATGTTGGTTTTGTGAAAGTAATTCGTAACTTTTGTTTCGTTCTCGGTTCCTTTTTCAAATTCTATTTGTCGATTATAATAATTAAGTGGTCTTTCTGTGATTTGTAAATGGTTACTGTTGTCTTCTTGAGCACTATGTATTGTTGCTCTTGTGCTAATTGTATCTTCGCCTAAGAAGTTTTCGTTTAATTGAATTCTGGACAGAGCATCTGCCACATAATTTTCTTTTCCTGGGACGTATTTAATTTGGAAATCAAACTCATTTAGCTTGATCTTCCACCTTTGTAATTTCATGTTAGGTTCTTTCATATTATTTAACCAGACGAGTGGTCTGTGATCACTAAGGATTTGAAATTGTCGACCAAAGAGATAGGACCTAAAGTATTTAGTGGCCCAAACGATTGCTAATAATTCTTTTTCAATCGTTGAATAATTTAACTCATGCTCGTTGAGAGTTCTACTTGCATAGCATATAGGCTTATGCTCTTGCGAAAGGACGGCCCCTATTGCCATATTACTCGCGTCTGTAGTTAATGAAAATGGTTTTTCGAAGTTAGGGTATATTAAAATTGGGTCGGATGTTATGAGTACTTTTAGCTTTTCAAACGCTAGTTCGTAGTCTCTGTCTTTTATATTGATTTTTGCTCCCTTTTTTAATTTAAGTGTTAATGGTTTTACTATATTAGCGAAATTTGGTATAAATTTCCTATAGAAACCACATAATCCTAGAAATGATTTAATTTCTTTTGGGGTTTTTGGAATTGGGAATTTGACAATTGCTTGTATCTTGTTGGGATTTGGTTTTATACCCTCAGTTGTGATGATGTGACCGAGAAATTCAGTTTCTTTTCTCATAAACTCGCATTTATCCAACTGTAGTTTTAAGTTAGCTTCTCTAAGCTTCTTAAATACCTTTTGTAGCGACAAAATGTGTTCCTCCAATGAAGTGGAAAAAATAATAATGTCGTCTAAGTAGACCAGACAATCCTTAAAAATTAAATCTTCTAAGAGATTGTTCATACAACGTTGGAACGTTGCAGGTGCATTCTTAAGACCAAATGGCATGCGAGTGTACTCGTAATGGCCATGTTTAGTCGAAAATGCGGTCTTGGGTATTGAACCAGGATCCATTTGGATTTGGTGAAAGCCTTTGGCTAGATCAATGGTTGTGAAATATTGACATTTTCCAAGTTTGTCTAATATTTCATCCATGATCGGGATAGGGTATTTATCATTAATAGTTAGTTCATTGAGATTGCGGTAATCTATGACTAACCGGAATTTTTGCTTTCCAGATGCATCGTTTTTCTTTGGAACGATTATTACTGGTGAGCAGTAAGGGGATTTGGATTTACGTATGATATTTTGTTTTATCATATCGCTTATTTGTTTATTTACTTCCTCATCGTATATTTGAGGATATTTGTATGGACGCTTGTAAATTGGGTCCTCATGTTTTGTTAGAATTTTGTGTTTAATTGTACTAGTGAAAGTCAAATTGTCACCTTCATGGTACTGGATATCACGAAATTCATGTAAAACTTTTTTTATTTTTTCTTTTTCTTCTGAGTTTAGGTGCTCTAGCCTAAACTCATTGTTTTCTATTAATTCATTA
This sequence comes from Drosophila virilis, assembly GCF_030788295.1. Classification (NCBI taxonomy): domain Eukaryota; kingdom Metazoa; phylum Arthropoda; class Insecta; order Diptera; family Drosophilidae; genus Drosophila; species Drosophila virilis. The sequence continues at coordinate 198,995 of NC_091545.1, forward strand.
TTTATAGCGAAGTTAAATGGTCTGTCCTCTGTTGAGGGTGGATCAAGGCACTCTTGTGCGGTCATGTCCTCTTCGACCTCTTCGTCGTTATATCTAAAACAAAAGTTAAATTCTCCTAAGGTTACGGATCCTTGTGCATAGTCTATTTTTGCTTGACATGCCTCAAGGTATTCTCTCCCAATCAGAACATCATAATGCTCTGAGAAGTCGTGAATATAGAATTTTTGTTTGCTCGGACAAATTTTGCTTGCTCCTAATCGTATACTTTGTTTTAATTCAATAACACCATTTATGGTGTGAACCTTTAATGTTTCGTTGTAAACTGGAAAATTTAAGCGGTTAGTTTTCATTAGATTAATGGTTGAACCTGTGTCGATGACACATTTTAGAACTTCGTCATTCATAATCAATTTTATGAATGGATTTCTTCTGTTTGTTCCGAGGCTTGCTGATGAAAATTTTCGGATGTATCCATTTTCATCTGCCCACTGTTACTATCTCTTTGACGTTTAGTCGGAGGGTTTGGTGCATTCAAGCGTGAATGGGACTGATTTTGGTAGTTTAAGGGATTTTGGTATCTACCTTGACTTAATTTCTGTTGGAACTCGTGGTGAGCTTTCTGATTGTCTTCGGACTTATTGTGCTGTTTATTTTGTGCGTGATAACTCTGATTTGTGTTGGAATAACCACTTGAAATGGTGGTTGGGTTAGCATTTTGCTGATAATTTCCCATGTTCCTACGATTGTTATTTGGATTTCCCTGAACATTATTATTTTTAGGTTTTTCAGTAAAGCTATTTTCATATAATCCCTCTCTTTGAGCTACTTGCTTTAGTTTTTGTGTCGACGTAATGTCGTGTCTGGCTAACATCATGAAAAGCCTATCTGGTAATTTTTTTGTAATAACATCTTTGATTGTGTTATTCATAGCATTTGTATAAAGGGTTGTATTGCTAGGTATATTTTCTAGTGCTAACTTATTTAATATAACAAAAGATTTATTCTCGAGCTCCTCGATGAACTTACGGACGTTTCCTTGGTAATTCGTGTTGTATAAGCGTCGAAGGAGTTCTTCAAATGGTGTCTGCACTTTGTATTCTTCAATCAATGCGTTTCTCAGCTCCTGCCAAGTGTTGGCTGCTGTCCTTTGTGATATTCTCTGAGCATCTCCTGTGACTTGCAATTCGATGGCTCCGTATAAGATGCTATGTTGTCTAACATCTCGGGTTGGATACAGGTGTAGGATGTAATCTATCCTTTTAATGAAGGCGTTTAGTTGATCCGTTGATCCGTCAAAGCTTGGCACCTGTCTAAGTTGTGAAAGGGCCTGGTTGAGGTGTTGTTCTGATAATTCCATTGTCATCTTGGTGTAATACACTTTTTTTTGAATAGTTTTGAGTTTGTAGGTTTGAACTTTATTGTTCTTTGATTTTGCACTTTTATTTTAGGTTAAAGTTTGTGATGGATTATTGGTTAAATGTTTTTTTTTTTTTGTGTGTGTGTCTTAAAAAGACTCAGTAATAACGTATTGCAGGGATCAAACGATATGCAAAGCCAGTCGTTATTAACTGTAGTAGCTTTATTGCCCAAAGGGTCAATATTATTAAGCTACTAATGACCCGAAGGTTCTTGTGCGGATACGTATTCGAGAAAATTTTTATTACACTCCGACAACACTTTCGGTCGCGATTGTGCGTTAGATCTGGGAATTAATTATCCTTTAGCGATCTTTAATTTTTCCCGACGTATCCTACCGGCTGCGCCAATTAAGTTTTGCACGTTAGGTTACTATAAAAAAATATATTTCAATTTATTATTTTCACTTAACGGCTACTTTTGTTGAGTACATTCAGATTTGCTTCCCGAATATGAACTGATTTATCTAACTGTTGCGGTCGCTTAGCAAACTTCGCTTTGAGAGAGTTTGAGTCAAAATTGAGTGAAGTTTGAGCTGCGTCAGCAATTATGCGTGGGATAGTACTCTGATGGGAACATTGACAGTGGCGTGATATTTAGGGTGAATTGTTTATGTCTACCAAAGGGGGACAGTTTGATCTTGACCAATGTCGATGTTATCACCAGGCTCTTTGTTTACAATATTAGAAATGTTTATAATTGTGCTTATGCTTATGTGCTAAGTTATGTTAAAGGGTGGGTGCGACTATGGATATGTCACTATATATATATATATATATATATATATATATATATATATATATATATATATATATATGTATATGAATGTTTGTCAACCAAATTTATGCAAGTTATTAAATTTCCATCGATGCCCGAGCTTAAAAGCTATGATAACTTAAATAAATAAATTTAATAGCAAGTGTTTCTTCCATACGAGACATGCTTATTTTTATTAGGTAGCAGAAGCGAGCTCTGCGATGGGCTTCTAGATGGAGTATAAGTGCGACTTTTCCATTGTCACACATAGTTTTATGAGAGATACAATGCACTTAGACTAGCTGCAAGTACAACCAACTTTTCAAAAGGTCCCAAAGATCAACTTAATTAATGCACAAAGGGCAAATGCTCGTCAAATAGATGGTTGGGTGGTCGGGTATATTCATTAATCATAACAACAACAAAAACCAATTGTAATTGAAAATTTTCAATTGCGCTTTCATTGTTGTCCAATTGCTGTCAATAATTTTATTTAATGTGTTGGCCTGGTGGTAGCCGTGGCCCACGCAAAGCGCCACTTGAGCTGATTCCAACAGGTTGCCAAAATGTTTACCCAAATTTGGGAAATAGCCAAAAATCTACATGTTAATAACGCTATTTGTTGTTTTTATTGGAAGTGTCCAAAGGGGCCAGGTGGGCGCCACATTTCAATGTCAACTAGACTCTTAGTTTGAAGATGTCTTGGCAAAAATGACAAATATGTAAAATTTTAAAGTTAATCAAGCGCAATTCCCTCTTTAGAGTTTCCAGTTGACAAGGGTCTTTAACGTGCGGCTTCCCAAAAAATTATATAAATATATATATATTATAAATATTTATAGTAAATATTATATATAGTTAAGAAATATATTTATATATAGTTAAGAAAGTGCGCATCGATTTGTGTTGCCGAAGATTGAATACCCTTATGTAAGTGCTATATACTCAAAGAAATAATTTAATAAGCCAGATGTTTTGCCAAAATAAACTTAAGGAAACATTAGTTCCAACTGTTATTCTCGGTAGGGGTAAAAAAAATTCTTTAAGCATTATTACTTTTTATCAGAAAAAATTGTTTAAACAAATTGATAAAACAGCTGTACACAGAAACGTAAAAGCCAAATGGAAAGCTAAAATTGTATATATATTCTGTTTTATTTTTTTGCCAGCTGTCAAATATAAATTAAAGAAATTATTGTTTTTGTTGTAGACAATTTATTAATACGTTTATAGTACGCGTATTTTGTAGTTTATAGTCTATGAAGGTAATACCACATCATTCAATATAATTACATTGTAAGTACTTTAAATATTTTAGTACTTTGCTGTTTTAGATTTTCCTTGTGTAATTAAATTACTTTTAATATTACAGCTGAGAACTGAGAAAGGAGATAGAACCAGTTTAAAGTCTAAAAGGATAACTAAATTAGCTCATTTGTAATATAAAGCGATATTCATTAATAATAATTTTATTGATAACGAAACCAACAACTGTTGTGCAAAGTGCTTTTAATCTGTTTAAGTTTTCCTCAATTAAACAAACAAAATGCAACTGGAAAAGGGCGGGTCAATCAGGAAAGAGGCAACAGGCAAAGAGGCATATATCGCATAATGATTACATCTACGAAGCTGACTTGAGTCGGACTCGAATCTGTGAGTCACAAAGCCAAGTGTCGAGTGAGGAGAGGTAATGGGGGAGGAAGAGTTCGGGCTGGAAGACTTCTGAGTTCGTACATGGCACGATTAACCGACCAACTGAACAGCTTTTTGGATGTCAGTTCATGCATTCACTTGGATCTCTGAGAGATTGACAATCACGCAGCTGCTGCTCAACTGTTGCCCATCTGAAGGAGGGTCGTCTCGTTCACAAATGGCGCTTCGTGCTCCTCGTTGAGCAGATCTGTGATGGAGTAAGCGGACAGAGGCCGTGAGAACCTACGCTCGGAGAGTATATCGTCGATGCAGGTGATGGGCGCCAGACTGTTGCAGTCCGCAGGCTCCTCAGCGCTGCGTGCTATGGCCTGAAAAATGTCCTCCATGCTGGACTTGAGCCAAAGTGCTGGCGGCTGGCGCAGCCGCAACGGCGACGTGGGCTCTGGCGAGCTGGACAGCGGTGATGCAGTCGATGGCGTGGCTGAGGTGCCGCACGTACGTCTCAGAGCCGGCAGAGGCATCGCCATAGGTTCCCAATCGCAGACCTTTGGCCGTTTATGTTCAGCTTGTTGCTGCTCCTCCTCCAGCTCCTGCCACAGTTGCATGGCTTGCTCGATGTGCTGCAGCTGCGCCGTCAGCTGCGTGGCAATGCTTCCCGTGCGCGAGGCGCACGGCGTCGACTCGCCGGACTCCTCGCTCGCGCCAAACATCCGGATCTCCGGCGTGACGCGGCTCACCTGCCGCGTCGCATTGCCCGACTCGAACATGCGCGCAATCTTGGTCACATTGTTGCGCTTTACAGTGGGCGCTGCTGGCTGCTCCGTCCTCTGCGGCTGATGTCGTTTCGGATAGACGCGCGTTACGGGTTTGCGCTGCTTTTGCTTGGCAGGCAGTGCTTGGGCATGGATGTGGCAGCACAGCTCAGGGCCGTAGCAGCGGTGGAATTTATGACGATTTGCCTCGAAGTCTGCGTCCGCGTAGCGCTTTATCCGCATCATCGACTTGGGCAGCAGCGTAAGCAGCACATAGGCCACGAGCAGGTAGGGCAGATGACTCAGCCATTGCCCGGCTGTCTCCAGATACAACTGGTAGTCCGTCATTGTTGTTGTTATAGCTGAAATTGGCTTTCGATTTTGCAGTGTGTGTTTCAGTTCGCACAAAAGTGTTGGTTGGTTTTTTACGCTTTGCTGCTACCGTTTTGCAGTCTTCGATAAGATTTACCATGACATCATTGAGCACTTTATGAAGGATTGCGGGAAAGAAATTATATACGATATGTCCTTTCTCTTTCCCACACACACTCGCAACACACACCTTTCGTTAAGTGCTTTCAGTTCTGATAGCAATCAGCCGCACAGCTTGTTCCAATATTTATGCACATATAAAAAATATATTCAAACGCATTTTTATCTTTGTCTGTCATTTAATATCTTCACAAGGCTGTGTTTCATTAATTTTTTACAATGTTTAAATATATTTTGTTGATTTCGTATTTATTTTGATTTTGTTTTCAGGCGCGTTTTGCATTCCGACGCACCCAGCGGTCGTTCTCTTCGGCTCCCCGTCTTAAACTTAACTGAACGACGACGAGCGCAATTTTCAATAAATTGTGCGGCTCTCAACGGACTTTGCTACATATCTATTCGCTTGGCGCTCCCACTCTCACACTGTGCCGCTCTCTCGCGTTCGAAGAGTTTCAGTGACTGAGGCGTCGGCTGCACTTGCGCCCTTTAGGTTAAATTATCATTATAGTTGTTGTTGTTTTCAAACAACTGCGATCAAATTGGAGCGTCTTTTTTGTTGGCATTTTATAGGGCACTTCGTGATTGCATATTGTATGTCCAATTAGAGTGTAATATTAGATAAGAATATTAAAAAATATATATTTTTTTGTCGATACGTTCCCGTGCGCGGCAGTTTAAGATCAGTTCCTTTATATGTAAGGAATGCAGTTTGAAATCTAGATTTGGCATTTACTAGAAATCACTGATGATATAGCATTCAACATTTTTGTAATCTCTGCGTTTTTATGTCTGTGATTTGTACACAGCATTTGCGATGAGAAATCTTGTATTTATTTTTAAAACATTACGTGGGTTAAAATTTGTAATAGTCACAGACTGCGGCCAGGCGTGAATAGGCTACATAAGAAAGTTCTCAAAGGTGAGTGTATGTACGTGAGTGTATGTGAGCGCAACGATTTGCCTTGAAACACATTTTCTTAAATATGTATTTTAAAATTCGGCGTAAAATGTGTCATATTCACCACCAAAGAAAAGTCAAATGGCAGAAAGCATAAATATATTTATTTGGTTTTATGTAACTCGCTTCCTGCTGCGCCGCATTTGGCAGTCTATGCAACTTATTCGCAGTCAGGGAACTAACTACTTCGCGTTACTTTTTATGCAATCGGAGCGAATGGGGCGTGTGAGAAAGAGAGAGGTAGACGCGTCAATTTTGATTTGCTGATTATCAAATTGAATGTCACTGAAAACGAGCGGCAAACAAGTGCATACCAATAACAATAACAATAACGAAACTAAGTTTAAGCAGTAAACCAAAAAGCTGCAAATAATGCGAGCTGCGAAGCGCTCGTCGTGTAGTCGCGGCTCGTATTGCGGCAACGGGTTGATTAGCAAACCATAATTGCCAATTGGAGACCATCAAAGACGGCTCTGGAGAGAGCGTGATTAGCGTCAACGACAACGTCAAGTGAGATCGAAAAGAGAAGATTTAATGTAAAGTGAGCGCAAGAAGAGAGTTTCGTGGAGAGTGGCAAGCTTTGGAGAGAGTGAGAGTGAGAGATCAGCTTCCAAACAGCAGATTTAGTAGGAAGGGCTGATTCATTACAATTTTGGGTATGTGATGAGTTTAATGATCATTAATGAATGAAACGGAACTAAATTTTCAGACTGCCTGCATATAAATGTAATTCAACTTATCAAAGATGATGCATGTGGCCAAAAGTTCAATAAATAAAGACAAGAAAGACTAAAAGGAAAAATACAAATAAAGAATCACGTTATCTTTGTCTTAAAACGGACAGGCCAGAAATGTTGAAAAGAAAATAATGAATCACATAAAGGCAATAAAAATAATCAGAAAAAAGCAGCCGCGGCAACAGCCGTTGGCATATTTGCAGCTTGTAAAGATACAGATAAAAACGCGACAAGCAGAGTGCAGGAGATATGAAGTCGGGTACGAACAGTTTGCCAGAGCGTCTTCTATTTAGAACTATTATATATAGGCAACAACTACTGGCTACTGTCATTGCGATTCTCCGTCTCGGGGAGGCATGAACATGAACAAGTACAGCCGAGCTGAAAAAAACCAACAACATAATCGCAACAGCAAGCAAACAATACGTATAGCATAATAAACTACACTGAAGACTGGAATCAGAGCATGGGGGATATTTGTAGGAAAAATAAAGCTGCAAGTATATCAAGTTCACAAAACAATTTACAATGGCCAGAGGAAGGCAAAGGCAAAGACAAAGGCAAGTCGAGGGGAGGCGAGGCCAACTCAAGTTTGTTGGGGCTAAGCTTGGGGGAGGGTGTAACTGCGCGGTAGATGAGCACGTTCAAGATCAAGCCACAGATCAAATGCATCCACACTTGGACCCAGCAGCAACAGCAGCAGCATCAACAACAACAACTAAAAGACGATAGGGAAGCAGCTACAACAAAAGCGAAAATTGGACTGCAAGCAACAGCCCAGACCAACCCAGCCCAGCCCAACCTATCCGACTTGTTTTCCATCCTTTTTCATTTGATAATTGTTGTTGTGTCGTTTGCAGCCTCAGCCTCTGCCTTAGTCGCTGCTGCCCACAAAGTAGTTTAGAAGAGAAGAAAATTATGGGCAGAAGTAAGTTGGCAGACACCTGCTGCAAAGGGTACCTCCATATATACAACCACAACCTCTTGCTCTCTAAGTTGATACACGAGTTGTTTGCTGGCCACGTTCTGATCAATTGCGCCAGGTTATTTAGTTTCTGTTTCGATTCAATTTTAGATATCGCGTTAAGTGACCTTACCGCTTGTATAGAACCCAATGTCACTGGAACCTCAATAGTTTTAGAATTTAGATCGCCAAAAAGCGCATGCAATTTGACAGACTACAGTAAAATTAAAAAAAATATTTAAATATAATTAATATAAATATAAAGATATCAGTTACATTAAGTAACATAGCAATAAATATAAATTAATAGTATCAAAAAGACAACAAGCACGTTTCAAATTGTGGCACATACAATATAACACATTAGATTATTAAGAAACAAGTAAGAGGTTCTAGTCGGGAGCTCCCGACTAGGGAATACCCTGAACCCACTTATTCCAACATCAAATAAATTTAAAAAAAATTTTAAAAATTGGCAGGATTCGAACTGGCTATTGACCGCACCACTTGCTATGCCTCTACTCAGCAGCCACACCAATTATTAAGTCCTGGTTAAGTCCTTAGATAAAAAAGGACCTAAAATAGCATTACAGAAAAAAGTCGCAATGCATGCTATTAGAATGCGAAGCAGACGCGCATGAATGTGTGTACATGTATACAGAAATTCTTAAAGCTGCTGCCCCATCCAATTGAGCTGTTGAATATAACTTTGGTTTATATTTAACCGATCTTTATGAACATTTCTACAGTATATCTAATTGTACCATAGAATATTTGTGTATTCTGAAAATTTCAATTGCATTTAAATTGTGGCTTAAATTGGTTGACAATAAAAGTTGTGTTATTAATTTGATTTATAGCTCTGAGGTGGTAGTATGAAATGAAACATACTTGACATATATAAGTATAATATTCTAGAAGCAACATATCATGTTTGATCACTAGGAGCACCTACATCTAAAATTTCAAGTCTCTAGCTCTTATAGGTTCTGGGGATCCTTGCGTTCATACATACGGACAGACGAACATGGTTAGATCGACTCGGCTATTGGTTGTGATCAAGAATATATATACTTTATGGGGTCGGAGATGCTTCCTTCTGCCTGTTACAAACATTTGGATTTTGCACAAATACAATATACCTTCATACCCATTTTTAATGGGTTCAGGGTATAAAAAGAAAGAGATAATAGATAAAACAAAATATATGCATACTTCTAGGCACTTTTGGCAGCGCCACCTAGCGTTAGGTAGTCAGTTGCTTGTATAATATAGATGTATATTCAAATATCTATATAAAGACCATTTTCTTCGAAACTTTTCGACGTGTGCTTAGTTCAAATTTAACTTTCAGTTATGCTATTATAGCTTAGCTTTCCTTTTATGGATTTTGGTATATTTTATCTATATGTGGGATGAGGTTGTTTGCTCTGCTCGCACTTTTCGACTAGCTTGTATTTAATGCTCGGTTAGCAACTTGATGCAACGTTAACGTTGATGCAGCAACATTAACTGCACTTTCACGCAAGTTTGAATGGAATTGAAATCGCATTCGAGATGATAAGCGGAAAAAACTGTCAAATCTATAATATAATTAAAGTGTACACTTACATTGACAAAGTTTTCGCGTCGAATAACATCGACCTCATCCCGCTTGTTGACGCGTCTTTTCCAGTCATCCTCGCCGCTCTTCTGCAGCGCTGCCAAGCGCTCGGCAATGGAGCCAGTCTTGACAATATTGCGCTGATCGGGACCCATATTCTGGCGATAACGAATGATTGGAATGAGTATATAAATGTGCAGTGTGTCGGGTACATACTCACATCTATAGCTGGGTCTTCTGTGGAGTCTTTGTTGAGTAGTGTGTCTTCTTGGTTATCTGGTTGCGATTGGGTTGATTCCTCGGTTGATGTGCTCGGCTTATCGGAATCTACATGACGCAACTTGACAAAGCCACGGGCGCCAGCTGAAGGCAGGTGGGGGCCTGTGCCACTAGGTGCTGCTGCTATGCCCGAGTAACTTTTGCTTTTTGCAATGAGATTGCTGCAAAGACAACTACAAAGACAAACTGTTAAAGTGTGCATAATGTGTGGAGCTCTTACTACTACTAGCAAACACTTTCATCCACAAATACAACTAACTGAGAATTTCATCTAAGTCTTCTGTCAATGGGGACTTCCTTTCTCCACCCGGCATAATTATTTTCATTAATTAATAGCAAAATCGTGACGCAGCGTTTTCCGTACCGATAATGGGCACTGCAATGCACCCAGAAACCCAGAGCTGATATGTCTTATTTTTAAAATTGTCCATAAAACTCTTACAGACAGGAAGCGATCGCCGCTAGATATTACCGATCACATTCTCCTTTTAGAGTATGGTGAATAATTTATAAATAGCAGGAAGCCATTTTAATAGAATACGTCAATTTGGTTTGGGTAAGTTGTTATATTCAATATTTATATAATATAAATGGAATATTTGAAAATTAATGTCATAAAAAGCTTGCAACATAATGCTTTTCAGGATTGAGCCGATTGTACAAAGAGCTCGACTCGGCCAGAGTATACTTCGAGCATAGAATTCTTAAACTGAGATTGATTCACTTCTATTTTGGCTAGTTGTTTCGAATGGTCATTTACTATTCAGAATATTTCAACCATTAGTCACCTGACAAACAAATAGCCGAGTTTTGCGTAGATTATAATGTCGAGTTTTGAGCACAATTGCAGCCAGTGACTTGTTCTTTGATCTTTGACTACGTGTGAGAGTCACTGATAACCACTTAACTGCACCAGGTGCGAGCTGTGCGCAGATCCGCAGATACACGAGAGAGAGTGTGAACTTAACGTGGCAAATGCCTTCGGACGAATGAGCGTTGCATGCAACACCTAGCTGGTTTCTGATGCCGATTTTGCCGCAGGTAAACATAGAAAAACAAAACGTGGACAGTTAAATTGCATATTAATTTGAAAAATTGACAGGCACTCAAACTGGCGAAGCAGGTCAAAAGGTGTTTACACTCGGCTCTGTAAGTTTGCCAGGTGCAAATATAGGCCAGCTACCTGTAGCCAACAGCATGTCATATTGTTACACATGGCACCCATGCTAAGCACACACACACCCCTCCTCCTCCTGGCAAGCAGTTGCGGTTGTACGCCACAATAAAAACCGTAGCCGTAACTCCGAGCGCCGACATAGCGTTTCGGGCTGTAGTTTTTAAATACATTTGAATGGATCGCAGTCGAACATCCAAAATGACGAAAGTGGCGCTCAGCAAAGCGTCTCAAATTCAATTTACTATTCATTAAGTTTTTATGCAGAGCTTTGAAAATAATTTTGAAGCAAATCGGAAAAAATATTAAAAAATCACCAAAAATATCTTTGAAATGCACTTTTTACCGAGGATTCTGCGAAAAATGTAAAACAGGTCTCAAATGATTTTTCTTAAGGATCCTTCGAAATGAATTTAAGTGCGAAACGCCACCCACCAAATCTTTGACATCCATTTCCACCAAGAAGGGATAGGTTAGAAAACAAAAGTATTGAAATCATATATCGAAGGTCTTTTTTTAGAGTGTAAATCAAAGTAAAAGCGTAATGTTTAAATTGCATGCAGACAGGGCACAAGGGAACGGCCTTATTCATGGATAGATGATAGGCAACCAATCAATGGAGTCATATGTCAGAGTTCGCAGCACACGAAGGTCTTTACGGGCTCCTGTTTTAGCTAAACGACCTTCCTTTGTTGATACACTTAATGCACAAATTGATATTAAAACAATTTGATGTTCAATTAGTTTGAGTGGTGAGCCAAGGTGTGGCCCGCTTAGCCCGTCATATAACCCAGCCAGAGAAAAAGCCCCCAAACTCGTTTAAATCCCCTTTCCGATAAGCTGTGGAAAAACTGTGAAAACTGACAGCAACAGCTGTTGCATCATTTGTTCGCATTTACCTAGTGATCTACACGTGAAACCAGCGAGTCTCTGACTCTGGCTCTATCATTTTGTAATTGAAAAAGGCGCACTTCTCGTTCGTTGGTAAAGTTTTTGTACAACACGCGATCAAATTGCACCGCTGACTTGGAATGATATGAGATAGTGAATTGTTTTATAAACTGTTTATCTCGGCATAAATAATTAGATGCGATAAACTGATCGTCGAGTGGCTTTCAAGCTTTATGAGCATTGGGCACGACATCGCAGCAAATGAAATGGAGGCAAACCTCCCACAAGAGCAGGTATTCAAGACTTTATATGCAGACCGATATCGAACTTTAAAAGAGCACTTTTCAAATGCCTTAATGCGAACTATAAAATGTGCTACCGTGATCAGCTAAGCTCGTTCGCCTTTAATTATAATATGTTAATATTGGATACAGCAGCAACAAAACCGCAAGCGGACCCATCACATTGCATTTCAGGTTAACTGTCAGGTGCCGAATATCAGCGACAATAATGATAAAATCAACGATCGTAACAAAAACAAGTAAAAGGTTCTAGTCGGGAGCTGCCGACTAGGGGATACCCTGAACCCTCTTCTTCCAACATCAAATGCATATATATATTCTATTTTAGAAGCTATATGTCAAGTTTGGTGACTCTAGCTCTTATTATTTACCAAAATTGCCCAAAAAAAACGATATCGATTTTTATCGATTGCTTGGAAACGGAGTAAGTTATCGATTATCGGAAACAAACTCGATCTGCGCAGGCACTAGCAAAAAAATTTTGCAACGAAAAAAAAAATAGATTACAAAAGATTTCAGCCCAAGGTATTCCCAAGAAAATGGTATGCTCGTAATTATGTAAAATTACAACGTCAACGTGATCTTTGATAAGTCCCCTGTCACCCTTACACTCAGTTTGGTGTTCGCTTTTGTTCGAGTATTTGCGCATTTAACGTTTTATTAACCTGGCCTTCTCTGAGCACTCGGAAAAAACGTAGCTACCAAGCTTTCAGCTATTTGTTTTGTTCACGTTTTGAGTTTTTAACAATTTTGGCACAAATTTTATTAAATTTAATTATTTACGAGTTCGATATAATTATGCTCAGTTCAAGATCTATGTTACCTAATGAATCTCACTAGATTGGAGTCTAACATTTTGGACTTCATTACGAAATGATAGAAGTATCCTTTAATCTATTCACATTTACGTTATTCTCTTTGGGAATACCCGCCTAATTATTTTCTGTATTAATAACATGTTGTAAACATATTCATATATATATATATAGTAGCGCGTATAGCCCGGTCTTACCCGTGGCACGTATTAAATAAATGTTCTCAAAAAGCTTTGAAAATGATTTTGAAACTGATCGAACTTTCATATAAATGTTTTCCGCCAATTTACCACTGTTGCAGGGGGAATTTCCCGAAACCCCGTCTTAACGTGCACCTTCGTCACATGAGGTTACTACAGTGTCTCTTACGATTTGGGCTGTAATCACCAATCAGTCAGTAAGTCGGTCAGGACAAACAGTTTTATATATAGAGATGTATATGAGTCAGCAACATTTTGTCACTGGCTTGGCAACTTTGGAACAGTTTATTGGCTGCACTGCGGACAGGCGCAGAGCTGCCAGCACGTGCTGCATTCAAAAGCAGCAACCACCACAGAGGTGGAAAACTCAACCTTGTGCCTCCCAACCCTTTTCAAAAGAAGCCCAGACATGTTTTTCTACCGCTTGCCAGTTGCCGGGGTAACAAGAACCAAACCCAAACATTAGCCGTCAAAACTAACTCCATTTTTTGTTTGTTGTCGATAACATTCAATTTATAGAAGAAGGGAGGGGGGGGTGGGGAATTGGGGAAGGCAAAGGGAGTCTGGGTAATGGGGGTACGAAGATGACGCGCTTTCACCAAATAGATGGCACGAAATGCACTTTTGGCAAACGTGGTAAATTTTAAACAAGCAACACCCAAACCTAGCACGAAGGAAGAAATTTCTTTCCAGTGCAGTTCTTAGTTTAAGTGCATATTTGTGGTTCCTCTTTCCAGTGCAGTTCTTAATTTAAATGCATATTTGTGGTTCCTCGATTTGGTCTGTTTGGGTTAGGTTCGGTTGTTTCTGCAGACAAACCTGACGTGCTATTCCAGTGAGTGTAGCTCCCAGCCAATGATAGTAAGCCGCCGCCTGATTCTGCCCTTATAAGAAGTCATAATCTTGTGAGTTGGTTTCATGGGAAAATCGTGAGTCAACGAATTTAATACGTTGATGGGGTTTGTTTTAAGGACGTTCCCGTTTACCGTTTGGTTGTCTGAAACTACACGACTTGTAGACACTTTGATAACTTGTTTGACACGGCCTACGCAGCCAACATATTAAGTGCGCTCGGGTCTTGTCTTTGCAGTGACTTCATTGGTCGCCAACTAACTAAACAAGTACTCTAGTGTCTGCCCCTAACTCGCTCTGCACAGTCCACACTCCAATTTCCAGCTCAAATGAACTCTGCGTCAAGTTCAACACGGCAACAACAGCAACAACCGCAACGACAACAACTTCAAAAACTAAAACAACGTTTGTCGTCGCAGTTGCAGCTACAGTCCATTCAACTGCAGGTCCAGCCACATCTGTTTTTCGATGTTTTCCGCTGCCGGGTTGACAAAACCTTTATTTCATATTTTGTGGGCTAGTGTACTCTGAGTTTTGTAGTACCCCACATAAATGTCAACGCGTATTTACTTGACCCTGGCTAAAATAGAAAAAGCTTTTGTATATTAAAAACCAATTTTTCTTTTAACGTATTAACTTAACGTATTAACTCAATTATTCCACGTGTTTTATATTTTGAATTCATTTATTGTAGCTTCATTTATAAACAATAAGTTGTAGCTTTATTTATTTACCCCGTCGCGTCTATTTGTAATCGCTGTGCGTAATGTGAACAGCTCGAACTGATCGGCATTTTAATCACATTCTAAATGCTCGAGAGCACACTATTAATAACATACACTCGGAGAAAAAGACAAGAAAAGTAGGTTCAAATATTGATAAAATAAAATTCATAACTTAGGTAAAAACGTTATTAGATTACTTCTGATTATAATACAGGTTAAAAATGTTAGTTTCTTCCTGAATATATACTAAGCCTTACTATCACGTAACTTCTACATTGAAAAACTCAGGTAAACGTCGGACTTATCTGATGTCAATTAAACCGCTCGAAACTGACTGCACAATGTGGAGAACAACGGTTCAAAACCAGTTCCAAGTAAGCGAATATGAGTCTAAAATCGTAGCACACTCCGCTTGGCTGAACCTGGCCAGGGTTAGGGCTAACCCGGTTAGCCCCTAGATAGCACAGTCGAGCCGCGGACGCTGCGCCGAGAACAACTTAAAAGCGAACCTCTTGGCAAATAATAATTCGTAATCTCGGGCAGTTTCACGGTCGCGGATCATCAACATGTGGCTGACCTTGCTGGTTGGCGCTTTGACCCTGCTGCTGGTCTGGGACTTTGTACGCAAGCGGCACAGCTGCGCCACTTTGAAGAGATCGGGCATTACGGGTCCCCTCTCGCTGCCACTTTTGGGCTGCGGGATACAAGCACTGCAGCTGGGTGCAGAGAGTAAGTCTTGGAGTAGAAACCCTCGGGGCAGCTTCACTTTCTCTTGGTCGTGCAGATATCATCGACTATGTTGGCGCTTGCTTTAATAAATATGGCGCGACCTTTCGCCTCTGGATACTAGACGAGTCGCTGATCTACACCAAGGATCTAGGCCACTTTGAGGCCATATTAAGCAGCACCACTCTGCTAGAGAAGGGTCAGCTGTACCAGTTCCTGCGCCCCTTTCTCAACGACGGACTGTTGTTGAGCGTGGGCAGAAAGTGGCACTCCAGGCGCAAAGTCTTTTCAAATGTGTTCCACTTTAAGATATTGGAACATTACGTGGACATTATGGACAGCCAGAGCGCCGTCTTGGTGGAGAAACTACAGCCAGTGGCCGATGGGAAGCATGTTGTGAATATGCTGAAATACGTGTCGCTGGCAGCCCTGGATGTTATTACAGGTTTGTGTATAAGACTATATGACTAGGCCGAGGAAATAATATACATCGTTTGCCTAGAGACCGCAATGGGCGTGCAGGTGAATGCACAAAGTGATCCAGAATTTCCATATATAAAAGCGCTAAAAAGGTAATCTATGCGGCCCTTAGACAACTTCAACTATTCGCTAGTATGCAAAGACAAATCCAATTAATTTTGTGGAGAGTCTAAAGGTCAATAATATAAATGTAGAGCATGTTTACATGGAAACATTTACAAGGTAATAATTTCGCTCGCTTTCAGCGTCGTCAACATCCAGCCAGATCGCATGTTTAAGTTCTCACAACGTTACGAGTGGCTCTTTAGACTCACGGCTCCATTGTTGCATATGAAGCTAGTGCGAGATATTCGCATCATGCATGACTTCACCGACAAGGTCATCCGAGAGCGAAGGGAGGCGGTTGAGCGTGCCAAGGCTGACGGCAGCTACCGACCGTTATGTAAGCCGATAGAGATAATTTCCATCAGCTGAATAACCATCTATTTTATCGCAGGTCTGGGCGATGGCGACATAGGCAGAAGGCCGCAGATGGCACTTCTCGATATTCTGCTCCAGTCTTCTATCCAAGGCAGGCCGCTCACCGATACGGACATACGCGAGGAGGTGGACACCTTCATGTTCGAGGGCGACGACACCACCAGCAGCGGAGTCTCGCATGCGTTCTACTGCCTCGCCAGACACCCCGAGGTGCAGGCGAATCTATACGACGAGCTGCTCCAGGTGCTTGGCAAAAATCGAATGGAGCCAATCAGCCAGGCTCAACTGCAGCAGCTCAAATATTTGGAATGTGTCATCAAGGAGACAATGCGACTCTACCCGCCAGTGCCAGCGATTGGCAGACATACCAGAAAGGATCTCCAGATTGGTGAACAGACCATACCGGCAAACACCAGCATCTATTTGGTGCTATACTTTGCGCATCGCGATCCCAAATACTTTCCCGATCCGTTGAGCTTTAAGCCAGAGCGCTTTCTAGACGATACGTGGGAAGCGGAGGGCAAGCGACAAACCTTCGCCTATTTGCCATTCAGTGCAGGGCCCAAGAACTGTATTGGCCAAAAGTTTGCCATGCTCGAAATGAAAACGTTGATCAGCAAAGTGATTCGACATTACGAGCTGCTACCCGAAGGACCAGAGGTAAGCCCAATGATGAACTTCATATTGCGCTCACCAACAGGCATGAATGTAGCTTTAAAGCCGAGATTGGAATAGGAATGGAAAGTACGATTCCTTAGCTAGATGTATCTTTAAGATTTATATGATATCGGGTTTCGGGTTCCTTTTACAGAGCATTCAAAGATTGTAAGCCTACGTATAAGCCTTCTGCAGGGGAAACTATACAGGGTATCTATTATTAATAAAATATAAACTGCATTCGATTGATTCCTTAGCTAGGTGTATCTCAAAGATTTATATGGGATCGGGGAAGTTTCGTGTTTTTCTTATAGAATATTAAATGATTTAAGCCTACATATAAGGTCAACTATTAAGGGTATCTATTATAAATACAGTATAAACTGCAATCGAGTGCACAGATTACAACTCATCGCAATGCGTAAACCACATGCATTCCATTATCTATATTAGGTGGTATGAGTCACAATACTAACATTGGCCAGATTATAAAATTAGGCGTCACTGGAAAGGCATAGAAAGAATGGGAGAGTGGGGCCAATTATGTGTTTGTGTAGCAAATGAGCGCAGAAGTCATAAATTATAGTTTATCTTTTCAAGATGAGTGCAAACAAGTGATGCATCTATGCAATCTAAAAGGCGCCACTTCTAGGCACTTTGCGGTAAATTATAAATACAATAAACGAAAATAAAAGTGCAATTCTTATTTTCTTGAAATTCAGAAAGTAGATTAAATCTGATTTAGTTTCCACACCATTTATATGCCTCTGTGGAATGACGCTCTGCGAGCATATTAGTAAATAAACAAGCCAACGGATGGAGGTATATTTGTCTAGCATCATTTTAAAATTCGCAAGATGATAAGCTGGAAATCTTATCAGCTGCCTGGCAGCAGACGTCTTGGGTCTTGGCGTATAAAAGCTGACCAAAACAGACGCACTGCGCCAAAGCATCTCACTTGCTTTACCAATCACCAGTCTGGGGACATGTCGCTTGGATCTACACACTTGATGCTATTCCTGGCCCTGATTCTGGCCGCCTCTGCAGAGGGCGTGGTCAGGCCACTACCGCCCTATGTGGGACTGCCGACCCAGGATGGTCTAACCCGTCTGTTCTTTAACTCTCGGGTGACACGTCGCGATCCCAAGACCTCGGTCTCCTGCTTTGCTGGCTACATTGGCGAATCGAATCTTATTGCGGAGCAGTACAGTGGAGCCTACAGCGAATGTCTACAGCAGGCGCACAATTCACGGCGCGGCATTGACAAAGACTTTCTAGCTACGCGCAGGAGAATTGAGCAGTCGGCGGAATCAGTTTGTGGCACGCTACGAGTCTGCAGTAAGATTAACGGCACACTTGACTCCTTCAATTGTCATGCCGCAGCGGTGAGTAGTGTCCCATTCCAATTCACCTTCCTGGTGCTAAATTTCAAGTTAGGGTTCCAACAACACCATTGCCACGTATGGCATCTCAGGAAATGCCTCGGAGTCGGCTACGTTGTTGCAGGAACGCTATCGCCTGATCGATCTGCATCATGAACAATGCAACCACAAGGCGGAGCGCACTTACGTGGAGTCAACGGCCAGCAACTACAACTACCTTCAGGCCTGCCTCGATGGACGCATCAAGCCAAAGCCATTGCCCAGCAGCACCAGCTCCACGTCAACAACTACCACAACCACAACGACCACAACGACAACAGAGGCGCCAACAACAGCCACACCGGAGCCAGTGACAACGGAAAGCCCAGCAAATCTGGAGGATCAGTTTAAGCAGCTTTTAAACTTGTTGAACTAATGTCACAGCGCGTCAAGAATGTTTTAAGCAAGCTGTTTAAATCCTAAAAACTGCTGTGAGTTCTTTATTAAAAATTAAATATTAGACATCAAATAGTCGCCCAACTAACGTAGATTAACTTTGTCACAGCAATAATAACTCTCAGTTTGATACGACCACTCTCAAATATGTAAGGCCCATATACGACTTTTTATACCCTGAACCCGTCGATGTAGATCTCCGTCGATGTAGATGCTTCCTTCTGAATGTTACATACATTTGCACAAATATATTATACCCCCTCTAACCATTTTTAATGGGTTTAGGGTATAAAAAGTCGTATATGGCCTTTACATATTTGAGATGAACACTATATATCAAATATCTTTATTGAGCTATAGCCAAGCGCGAGCAGCACTTGGTGATGGTATAAGATGGTTCAGGGTTTTCCCTAGTCGGGAACTCCCGACTAACTATTGTCTAACTATTGATATTGTACCACAAACAAGATAAAACAAAAACAGAACTCAAAACTAGCTAGGTGCTCTTCGGTCTCAATTGAGCAATAATCATCTGATTAAGTACCGAAATGGAGATTTAACAAATCGTATTAAGAATAATGCTGCTTATAATAGGATCTTCAGAGCACATTTTAATAGCCGCAACTTCAAGGAGTTTCTTAACAGTCTCTGCATGTTATTAAAAAGTGATATGCTATATAAGAGCATCAAGGTAGCAAACCAAACCCACGCCAAGTCACAGTTGGAAGCACGTTTGCCTTTTATTGTGGTAAGTCTTTGCCTTTTATGTTCGATTGCCAAGGCGGCGTCATCTCAAAGTTGTTGATTTCTATTGAGTTTGGTTGTGTAGGGCTCGAGAGACTTGAACACACATTCACCTGTTGCCCCAAAGCAGGTTGCTTGACTTTAATAGCTCGACAAGATCGAATGGAATGCAAAGTTTCAGTTTAGTCTGCACGTGAATGTGAATATGTGTTAATCTTGGTATCCGACAATTGCGACAAATTCTTCTATGCGTTTCATTGGAAATACCGGACGGCAATAGCAATCGAGTAAGCCTCGGTGAAGCAGGTTCTTGGACCTGGCTATATTCAGTTAATAGGAACAAGTAAAGGAAACTAAAAACCAGTTGGTGTAAGGTGTTTTAGACGTGACTGCAATAAAATATATGTTAAAATTATTAGGCCTTGGCTGCACTGAATATCGTACAGGTGATAATTAATAGAAAGCCAAGTGCCACATGAACTGGAATCAAGGAAATACAATAATTCACATCTTATAGAGCGAGGGAAGCCCAAACATGTTGTACTCAGAATTAAGTATTAATTTGAGGTTTTTATTTCAATAATTTGTTAAATTTTTTTATACGCTGAACCCATTCAAAATGGGTTTAAGGGTATATTGTCATTGTGCAGAATCCAAATGTATGTAACAGGCAGAAGGAAGCACATCCGACCCAATAAAGTATATATATTCTTGATCCAATAGCCGAGTCGATCTAGCCATGTCCGTCTGTCTGTCTGTCCGTCTGTCCGTTTGTATGAACGCAAGGATTTCAGAAGCTATGAGAGCTAGAGATTTTAGATGTAGGCGCTCCTCGTGCCTGCGCAGATCGAGTTTGTTTCCGATAATCGATAACTTACTCCGGTTCCAAACAATCGATAAAAATCGATATCGATATCCTGTTTTTTGGGCCATTTTGGTAAATAATAAGAGCTATGATCACCAGACTTGACATATAGCTTCTTGAATAGAATATATATATGCATTTGATGTGGGAAGAAGAGGGTTCAGGATATCCCCTAGTCGGGAGCTCCCGACTAGACCCTCTTACTTTTTTTTCCTTTTAACTGCATTTCTGAACAGAACTCCAACAAGTAAAAAGACTTACTCATCAGCATGAAAGCGAAATGAGTTTTTTATTGATATTAATATTTGAGATCTGCTTATTTTAAACAAGCTTTAGGCAATGTCTAAAACCAAGTTCGCACACTTTTCCCATTTTTCTTTACGCTAAAGTAATCAAACGTCTCATCTGTCAGCTGTCGATGATGAAACATAAGTCGGCATTTTGACAGCCCACCTGGGGTATTGCACGGTTTATGCGCTCCATTATTGTGCTTGGATTTTAAGTAAACGAGTTTTTATTCAGCTTTAAGTTGAAATGCAAGAAATTGACCAAAAATAAAAATATTCTAAGCAAAATAAATACGTGCCGCAAATCAATTAACTGCTTTCCATAAATAGGCGTTTGTGTGTGTTTTTGGTCAACTGGCCAACTGCAGGTGCAGCTAGTTGTCCCCAAACCAGAAAACAAAATACAAAATAAATTGTAAAAAAGCTGTACGCAAAACTAGTTTTGCTGGAACAACAACAACAACAACAACAAGCTGCACCGAAAAGGAAATCGTCGGCGTTGCTCCCTTTTATGGCATTTGCCCTCCTCTGCCCCTAGCTGCGTGTTGCCCATGTGCCCCGTGCTATCTGTTTCAGGTGTGTGCGTGTGTGTGTGTGAGTGTGTGAGTGTGTGTGTGAGTGTGTGTGTGTGAGTGTGTGAGTGTGTGTGTGAGTGTGTGTGTGTGTGTCTGTCACATGTCTATGTATTCAGGTCATTCGCATTTTCACATTTTAAGGCGTGTATGTTTGCATGTTTTCTTTTTGGTAATGCGCCTCACTTGTGGCTGCAACTTTTACTTGCCCCGCCTCCAGGATAGCCCGTTGCGCTGGCCGTTGCCTGCTTTTAATTGTGTTTTACTTGTAACTTAATTGCGCCAAAGTCACCAATAATCGATCAGCCATATGCGCTGTTATACTCTCAGCTGACAGTTTGCGTTTCCTGCGTGATGAAGTCCCTACTAAACACCGTCGTTTGAATACATTTTTAAATATTTCTAGAGATGAGGGACACAATTAAATCGTTCCGTTAACAATGCTAAATACAACAGGTAAGAGGTTCTAGTCGGAAGCTCCCGACTAGGGGATACCCTAAACCATCTTCTTCCAACATCAAATGCATATATATATTATATTTTAGAACTATATGTTAAGTTTGGTGACTCTAGCTCTTATTATTTACCAAAATTGCCCATAAAACAGGATATCGATTGCTTGGAAACAGAGTAAGTTATCGATTATCGGAAACAAGCTCGATCTGCAAAGGCACTAGGAGCACCTACATCTAAAATTTCAAGTCTATAGCTCTTATAGGTTCTGAGTTCCTTGCGTTTATACATACGGACGGACGGACAGACAGACAGACGAACATGGCTAGATCGACTCGGCTACTGATGCTGATCAAGAATATATACACTTTATGGGGTCGGAGATGCTTCCTTCTGCCTGTTACATACATTTGGATTTTGCACAAATACAATATACCCTTATAGCCATTTTTAATGAGTTCAGGGTATAAAATAGTCAAATAATTTCAATAAGCATAGATTAGAAACAGAATCAATATTCTAGCTGTTGGTAGCTGGACTCGGGTAAGCGAAAACCTAAACCTATAAAGATTATTTAATTCATTGATTTCAAATTAACTTAGTTTACGACAGAAAGATGCTTCTAATCATAGGACAGCACGACTGATGGAGACTCGTGCCCCGCTCGCGGATCAAATCAGCTTAATTGATATGTATATATATATGATATATATATATATATATATATATATGTATATTCATTTCTATATATAAAACTGTTTGTCCTGACTGACTGACTGACATTGGTGATCAACGCACAGCCTAAATCGTAAGAGCTATGAAGCTGAAATTTACACTGTAGTTACCTTATGTGATGAAGGTGCACGTTAAGACGGGGATTCGGGAAATTTCACCCGCAAGTATGGAAAAATCGCGAAAAACGTTTGTATGCAACTTTTTTGTTTACCATCCAATTGGCCTCAAACTCAATTTTAAATTTCTTTGTTCAAACTCATTTTTTGAGGGGGGTTTCACACTTTTCCAAAAATGTATTCCTCCTTGGTGGAAATGGGGGTGAAAGATTTGGTGGGTGACGTTTAGCGCTCAAATTCAAAGCTCTATATGAAAAATCATTTGAGACGTGTTTCATATTTTTTGCAAAATCTAAGCTCCTTCGGTGGAAAGTACGTTTTAAAGTAATTTTTTGCGAATTAAAAGCTGTGTTCGATTTGTATCAAACTTATTTTCAAAGCTCTATATAAGAATATAATGAATACGTATTTCAGCGATTTGGAAAATTCCACTCGAAACAGTGGTAAAATGACGGAAAGCGTTTGTATGACAGTAGTTTGTTTACTGTCCCGCTCAGTTTCAAAATCATTTCCAATGCTATTCGAGAACATTGATTTTATAACATAAGTACCACGGGCAAGGCCGGACAATACGCGCTAGTATATATGTGTATATATATATATATATATATATATATATATACATATATATATATACATAGGACAGCACGACTGATGGAGACTCGTGCACCGCTCAGCTCAATTGATATATATATATATGTATATATATGTATGTATGTATATATATATTTAGCAGAAAGTAGCAAGGAAGCTGGCTCCCAAGTGTTTGGAGTGCCAGACAGCACAATGGAAACCCAACAGCACACAGCACAGATGCAGAAGATCCAATGAACCAGAGATTTGAAGAGACTGGGCGACAATGCTGACATAGTAAATGCCCCATGATGATGATAACGACGCGGTCGATACATAGCAGTCGCCAGACAAAGAGTTTGCTAAGGGCTGACAGCAAAGTCTACGCTTTTCTCGCTCCAAGCGATTCGAATAGCTGATTTGCCTCCACACGGCCATCAACAGATTTAAGAGCAGTTTTCAGACAGCGTGCAACGTGCAACGTAGCTGAGGCTTGAGCAATTCAGTTCTTGGCCAAACTCAGACAGGGCAATAATCTTGCACGCAAGGTTCACTGTACCAGGCCACGGATGCTGACTTTTTTTCCTCTCTGTCGATATTTTGACAAGATAGTTCTTTCTCGGAGGAGGGCGATAACTGACTCAATATCGATATTGTATCTATTGCTACACGACAGCGTTACCCAGCTGTTTGCTATTAATTCCCATTAAAAAGTAATTAAATGCACACAGTCGATAATCAGAATGATATTTAAACAAAATTTTCTGCCCAATAATTCGATTGAATTTATAGAGCAAGCCCCGTAATTTAATATTTCTGTTTTAGCAAAACAATAGATCGTTCAAAGAAAATGGAATTACAAACTTGTTTTCTTTTTTTTTTTGCTTTAAATGGGAAAATAAACCTAAACACGAGTTGATTCCAGCATAAGTTGATTTAGCTTTTAGGCATTCTGCACACTTAAATGTATGTTAGACAAAAAAAAAGAATAAAGAATTAGAGAAATTAGCCTGAAAGATAAAAAGACAGAAACCTCTGCTGCCTGTTACAAAATTTGCACAGCACCATAAATACCCTTTTCACACCTTTTTGCACATTTCAGGGTATACTTACTCATAACTGGCAAAACAGCTGCAGCATTCGTAAACATATAACCAGAACAGAATCAGACGCAATACAAAGAGTCAACAAACAAAGAGTCAAGAGTCAGTTCATTAGCTTGTGTAATAGTTTAAAAAGTAAAATAACTTTTAAATGAGATCAGGTTTGTCCTAAAAATTTACTTTGTAGATAAAGCATTGAGAAGAGAATCAACACGAAAAAAAAAAAAAACAAACAAATAAATAAAACATACTTAAAATTCGAGTTCGACTGGAATTGAATAGTTGGGCAAACAACTTCATCCATTTCAATTACACTGCAGCAAGATTTCCCAACAAAAGTATTTATAGCTCTGTCCAGAGAACTTTATGCCCCAATGCTTCTGGTTCTGTTTTGGAGGGGAACGTATAATTTATAGCCTTTTTTCTCCGTTCGCCTGCATCTCCATTTTCCACTTTCTAGCTGTGCCTCGAATGGCTTTCCATTTTTAGAAATGCTGCTCTATCGACAGATCACAGGTCACGTCTGAATGACGCATTAAAAGCGTTGATAATTCATCATCGCATTCGATGGAGATCTGAGGACCTGGCAGAGATCAGTCGGTATATTCAATTATGAGAGCAGCGGGGTCACATATTTATGTGGAGTATTTCGAGTATGTGGAGCCGTAACAAGAAAATACATTGTCTATGCAACGTAACTGTAATGCCCTTTAACATTGTTGATATAAATTCCAATAATTGCGTTTTGACAGATTATTAAGCCCGGTCATATAAGAAGATTCTCTTAAACAGTAGTATAGGTCTCTTATAACTACGAATTTCAAACAGCTATAGATAACATATATAATTTTAAAAGCTGAATGCCCCCGTCTGGGAAATATCTTTAGTTAGTTACATTTGTATAATATATACAATTAAATATACATTTACAGTATACGTCTACCACATCCTACTATGCAGAAAATGTAGTTTCATCTCGCTCACATCAAATGATTAACCCGAAAAATATTTCTCTATTTTCATTGTCGGCGTGCTTCATTAGCGTTGAGGCTCACGTTTACCACACTAACGTGGAAAGGTCGGTTTATAAGGAATGGACGTGTACGGGGTGCATTTGAATAAATGCTGCGCCATATAAATGTTTACACTAAACCCCAATATTTAGAACTATCAGCGAGTGCCATTTGAACTAGAAGTCGCTTTTTTGTCTATTTTTGGACAATCGATCCGCCTTCAATAATGCAATGCATATCAAGCTGATTATAGAAAACTTATCTAACATTATATATACATAAGTAAGTGGCTGGCCCATAAGTCAAAGAAGTCGGCATACCCTAAGTTTTCTATTTATTTGTTGTTTGTGTTTTTTTTTCGCGATAACCACAAATTTTGCAAATTCAATGAAAGCGAAAAGGCATAGTTTTTGCAGTGTTTATTTGACTTTACTATTGTTTCTTTAATTTGCCTGGAGGTTGGCTCAAACAAAATATTACGAAATACAATAAACAAAGTAATAATGATAGGTCTGATAAAAAGGCGGTAAAGCAACATGCGATAATATCAACTGAATTATTTGTTGTATATGAATATGTTGTATTATTCAGATATAATGAGAGCGTGATTGATTGATTGCAGAAATTAATACCTATGCTTAAAACGGGACGACCTTGAGCCAAAATATTAATAACAATAACAAAAAGACTTCATGTAAATGGTGCCGAGATTGATATACCCTTAACAGACAGACGAACGGACATGGCTGTGTCGATCAATCATATACATATTTTAATAATGCATATGGCGTGTCTACTTCTATGGACTGCACAACCACAAATTTAAAATCATTATACCCTTCCAGTACTTGGTGACAGGGTATTTCTGTAACAATGTCGGCCAATGTTAGCAATATATATAAATACACATGGTGTTTAATTTGATAAAAACACAGACGAAATCATATTAACTCAACATACCCTTCCTTAACTATGTTACAGAGTATTTACGGCAATCAAGTCGGGCAACAAATCGGCAGCAGAACTGTAAGCAACAAAAAAATACGCAAAAAGCAATAGACCATAAATGTCCAAGTGCAAATTAACGGCAACAACAACTACGACAAGAAGGCAACAGCCGCATAAAGCATAAAGTAAGTAAAACAATAAGAATATAAAAACAACAAAAATCTGAGCCGTGGCTGCTGCTGCTGCGGGTATTGCTGAATCAGTGAATTTTTCAATGGAAGCGAACAAGGCGATTTACAGTTTTTGGATATTTATTGTTGTTGTATTTTGTTTTTATCATTATTACTGTTGTTGCTGGCTGCTTGTGTAGTTCGGTGCAGCAGGTAACGAAGAAGGGCGCTAAACGAGGGGGGACGAAGCGACAAAAAGTCTGTGCAAAACTGGTCAGCTTCGAATAGTATTTACTCTGTTTTTCTTTCTGTCTCTCTCTTTCAAGTACTAAAAACTACCCATAACGAGAAGACGAGTGCTTCAGTCTGCGCTGTTGTTACAAACCTGTGTTAAGAGTGATGCAGCCCACGAGATTCTCTCACGATTTTGTGCTAGGCAGTCGACGGTTGCCTTGCTGTCATTTTTACTTGCGCTTTCAATTGAAGCCAATCATTGGATGCAATTAAATTAAGAACTGATCACAAAAGCGAATAGCGAAAATGCAGCCGAAAATGACGCTTGCAGCTGGTTTTTGTTGGTGCAGTTTTTAGTTGTGCAGTTGGATGCACCTTACAAAAGAAACAGTTATACACACACACAAGAGTAATAACGTTTGCAAACAATATTAAATTTGCATAATTCAATTGCAATTTGCGACCGGCACAAAACGCGCGCGAACCGAAAACAAAAACGAAAACAAGAGCGTCGTCCACAACGCGTCCACTCTCGCCGAATGTACAAAACAAACTAGTCTGCTAATGCAATGTTAACATTCTGTAAATCCTCTGTTATAAATTTACTCAAGCATGAATATCATATTCGCCCGGCAAACTCCATGCTTACCGCGGCGAAGTAGTGTATGTGTGTACATACACACATTTCGTGCGTGAAGCAAAGCAACAGCTGTTAAAAGTGCAGATGTTTAACTCTCCATTACAAGTGACATTTAAAAATATGTTTTGCAAACAGTGAATGTTTTTTTTTCTTCATATTCTCACTTAAGAAAAATCAATTATTTCCAGTAAAAATTAATAGTTTAGTTTAAATATTTATTTTAAGACTGCCTTCCTCAGTCGAGCTTAAACTGGGCACAATGCTTTTGAAACTGCAACAGGTCTTGAGCTGCTACATTTGCTGACAATAATGAGGAGCAATTCTGTTAAGCGTAGACACAAACATTCACGGTTAACCTAACCTAACCGACCGGGTGTTGCCACCTCGCTTTTTCCGTTTTTACATTTGGCAGATCAGCCGCTTCACAAGCCGTCAAATTTGATTTTAAGCTTAATCGAACATGCAGGCATTTATTTATTAGTATTACAACATGATAAGTGGAAAACAAACTACAGTTAAATGGGATTTTGTCAACTTTATTATTAATAGATATTATTTGTATTCATGTTAGTGTCACGCAAAAATATGTGGCAAAGTTGTGTTTTTATTTAAAACAAACTGTCTATAAAATAAATAATTTTTTTTTTCAGTATGTATTTGTAAATTATTTAGAAAGCAATGCAAACTGAACTTATGATAAACATTTCCATTTATGCATTTATACAAAGTATATACTATCGCATTTGTTTTTGTTGCACAAAATTTGGTAGCTGTTGTTTTAGTTGTTGTAGTTGTAGTTGTTGTTGTTGTTCTTGTTGTTGTGGGAAATGCACCTGCAGTTGAAGTTGTTGTTGTTGTTTTCGTTGCTGTGACTGATGAGGCGCCTGAACGGGACGCCAAGAATAGCATCTGGCAACTGGTTTCACTTTGACAAGGAAACTTTTGCTGGTTTTTTATTTCGGGAAATTTGATATGAATTATTGTTGACTCAATAAAGAAAACTTTTGTTTAACACAAACATAAAATGTGTATTGATATATGAAACATAAACCAAATTAACAGAATCCTAATGTGCATTTAGCCAGAATGAATACAGGGTATGCCAACATCAAGCAACTCATTTCATGTGGTTTTTCTAATTGCAAATGTTGCTTAGGTGTAAAAAGTTTTGTTGTTTATGAATTACACAATTGTAGAACCAGTCTTGAGAAGCACACACACACATTAATGCAATGCCTATCTGGCTGTGTTTATGCGTGCGTGTGTGTGTGTATGTATTTACAGCTCAGGCACCAACTCGTGAAACTGTTAGTTTACAGCGACGTGTGTTGAATATGAAACATAAACCGAATTTAACAGAATCCCGCTGTAAATTCAGTCAGAACTGAATACAGAGTATGCCAAAATCAATCAGCTCGTTTCTTGTATAATTGCAAATATAAAAGTTTTGTATTTTTTAAATTGCACATTCGTGGAACCAGTCTTGAGGAGCACACACACACATTGATGCACTGTCTGTCTGCTGCTGTGTGTGAGAGAGTGTGTGTGTGTGTGTGTGTATTTGCAGCTCACCCGTGAAACTGTTAGTTAACATCGGTTAGTAGCTAGTGGTTAGAACATTAACAGCGTACAGCACAGAAGGAAGCAGTTGACGAGGGACACGAGCTGGGACGTAGACTCACCCATCTGGCTGCTGTTGCTCTTGCTGCTGCTGCTGGCGTCGGCGTCGGGCAACGGCGCTGTTCTTAATGATGGCCTCGATCTCTCGGCCGCCGGAGCTTTCGCCTTCGGAGGCGGAGGCACAGTTATTGTGGCCGGCAGCCGCATCGGCTGCGGCGGCGATATGCGGCGAACCTATCGAGGAGAGGTTACGCACCAAACTGACAGTATCATCGTGCTGCGCAGCATTCTCCTTGGGCACATTACGCAATATCTGGGCCAGGTTGCGCTGCGGATTCGTTGAGCTATTGTCGGTTTCGTCTGGGCCGGCGGCTCGCGTCGGATTTGCTGTGGTCGCCGACTTGCGCAGATTGGAGACAGTTGCATGGGTGGAGCGCTGCAGGCGACTCTTGAGCTCCGCATTGAGATCGATGGGCATGAGACCGCGACCCATGCCGCCTAAGGGCTTACCACTCTTTATTATGCCCCTAAGACACTCGGCGGGCTTACCTATATTACAAGGGAAAAGTTTTATAGAGTGCTTCGAAATAACATTCGCAATGTGAAAAAGTTCCACAAACAAAAACTCAGACAAAAATATTGCATGCTTGATCGTTAGATTGTCAAAATGAGAAGCGCATGGAAGGGCATGCAGTGCGCGGACGTGTACTTATTCCGTTGAAGCACAATTATTTATTTATTTACTGTTCTATTCATATTATTAAACATTACAATAAAAAATGCATGCTTGAACGAAGTTAGATTGGCGTTAGCAAGGCGTGCAGTGCAGTGAAATTTCTTGAAGCACAAATATTGATTTATTTACTGTTCAACGATTCTTATTATTAAATAGTACAATAATAAATTAAATGTTTAATAATAATTTAATAATATATTATTAATGCCATTTAAGGTACAATTCGTTTATGATTAAATAATTAATAAAAAAAGGGCATAACTAACCACACAAGTAGTTGCACACTATTTAAATTATAATAAACATTAATTCATAATTATTAACTCTTTACTGGAAGTTCTTAAACTTTATGTTAGTCACATTTTCATTTGCCCTAATTAACTGGAATTAACTGTGGAAATTAAAACATACTGTGATTACGATGCATGTATATAATTTTTGTCGGTTCGCTTTAGGGATTTGTTTTTTTTTTTTTATTTATTGTTAATTCGATTCGTTTTGAGGAGTAGGAGGAGCTTCTATCACACAAATCACATGGGTCACCTTTTTCATTTTTTTTTTTTTTTTTTGGGTAAAAAAAGAGCGCTCTGGACGCCGAGAGTGAGCACAACAATTTACAAAATGCTAGTCGAAAGGGGAATATGGTATTTGGTATGGGGGTGGTGGTGTTGGTTTGATTCGAAATTCGAAAAATTTGTGAAATTTTAATAGGTTAGCCAAAAATTTACAATTTTTCATGTGCCCAAAATCTCGCCACACAATCGCCTAAACTCCTGCCCGGCCGCATGCAGCTCATCGGCCGTGATCACAATATCCTCATAGCTGGCAATATTCAGCCCCCCCCGCGATGGGTTGCCGCCCACCGGCGAATGGGCACGTTTCGGACTGGGCATGGCCGTGGGGCTGACGCAGCCACTACAAGCGGACGTCTCGAAGGACATGGCGCGCGTGCGCTTAAGCAGCTCGCGACGCCTCTGGACAATGCTGATGCCTAAGCCAAAGTTGGCGGCGCCGCCCTGCAGCTGCGGCAGACGCACATACTCATTGAGCGCCTCCTGGGGCTGTTGCGTTTTAGTGGGCATAGAGCGCGTCTTGAGCAGCGTCGTGGTCGAATTGTAGCTCTCATCGAGTCCGAAGTACTTGGCGAAACGCTCGTCCACCTGCGAGCGGTTCGCCGAGCGATTGCCGGCGGCCGGGCTTCCGCCCAGCTCTGTCGTGTGGCGGCGATTTATTTGCGGCGCCTTCTGTTGCACCATGATCTGGGCCAGGTGGTTCAGCTTGCGACGCAGCTCCGGTATATGCTGTGTCGTCTGTGACGCCTGCTGCTCCTCTTCTCGCTTCTGCTGGTTGGCGGCACAGTTCTCCTTGCCGGAATCCGAGCCGTGCCCATCGTCGCCACTGTCATGGTGCTCCAGCTTGGCCGACTTGCTCTGGGATGTGTCCGTGGGCGTGGACTGGTGCTTCTGCTGCTCGATGAACGGCGACTTGATCTTGCCAATGGTGCGCACGCCCATTGAGATGTGTATGTCTTCCAGTGTCTGCATGCGGCCAAGGCAGCTGTTCCGATGGCCGTTGTTGTTGTTCTTGTTGCGATCTGTGAGGAAGGTATCCGGCAGTACTAGCTTACCCACCGTGCGTAATCTCAGGCGCCGCGGTGCGGTGGGCGCGGCATCGAGTAGGGGCGTGGTTATTGTCGCTGTTGTCGGCGCCGTGGCCGAGCGGCTAAGCTCATGGAAGCCATTGTGAAGGTGATCCTTCTCCAGCTGAGCCTGCTCCTGCGGCAGCTTGAGGTCGTGTATGATGGGCGAACATTCCATGGGCGTGGGTGTGACGCTGACGCTGCTTCCCGTTGTGCTGCTGCGTGGCGAGCGCTCCACCATGGAGGAGTAGGGCGGACTGCGCGAGGCGCTGGGCAGGCGGGCGCCGCCCGTGGAAGTTGTATTGCCCCCGCTGCCACATGCGGCGCCCTCGCACAGGCTGCTGAAGAAGGCCAGCCGTTCGGCCAGTGACAACGATGATGGTTCTGTTGGCATGTGGGGGAAGGGAGGAGGGAGGACGAGTTGTTGATGAGTAACAAATATTCTTTTAGTAGGGGGGAGGGGGGTCGTGGCTGTGGGACCACTTACGCATCCTTTGTCTCTCTCTTTAGTACTACACCAAGTTCTTATTGTTGCTGACAAGTTACTCGCTATGAGGCAGATTTTAATTGAAGTTGCCAGTTGCAAGTTGTTGTTGCTGTTGTTGTTGCGATGAGTATCCGACGTGTTGCGCGTTGCGTTCGTATCTATTTGTCGCCCGTTAAATACTGACCGCGACTTTTTCATGGGACTCTTTGCTTCGCTCTGGTTTCTCCATAGAAAGTTTTATAAATTGTCTACTTTTTTTTATGATTTTTTTTTGTCTGCTTGGCGATTTGTCATGTGTCTTTTGTCCGCGCACATCAGCAGCTGATTCGCTGTTTGTTCTCTTTGATGCTGATTTGTTTGAATTTTCATTTTAAACGTAGCTTTCGAGTTTTTCCTCTTTCTTTTCGCGCGCTTTGTGCGCAACTAGAAATACCAAAACTGAATACTCTGTCGATAACAGAGTGAGTCGAAGGAATAAACCACAAAATGAGTCAAAGTGGATCGGTTAGAAATAAACTAATTATGCTGAGGTCGATGAGTGTGTACAGGCAGAGGTTATTTTGATTCTGTCGCGAAATGTGTAACGCATAGAAGCACACATCTTCGATCCCATTAAGTATATATGTCCTTGATCAGTATCGACAGCCGAATCAATATGGCCCTTTCCGTCCGGCACTCCCTCTGTCCATTTCTATGTGAAATAGTCTCTCATTTTGAAAGCTATCATGAAACTACATTAGTTCCTCCGACCGGCTGGATCGGACCACTATATTAATAAGCTGTCATAGGTACGATCGATTTGTATACTTAAATTAGGAACGCTTAATTAAATGTACTAAAAGGTATCGAATAGTTTATGCAACTAAAAGTCGAAACCAAACCTAACAAAAATTAGCCAAATGAACGAGCAAAGGCAACTGTAAATCAATATCAAAGCTCAATTACATAAAACATGTGTAAAAAATAAAAAATAAATTTGTTATTTGTTGTTCATGCAGCAGCAACAACAACAACAACAGCAACAATAATTATTTTGTTAGAAAACTTAAAATTCAAATGCATGCCAAGAAAATTATTAGAAAAATGCATTAGTATGCATGTACATACATATGTATATATTTTCGCCTCTGATTTACTTGTTTGTTTTTTGTTGTTCATGTTTTATTCTCTCTGTTCGCATTGCGCAATTTGGCGCTGGTTGCGTTTTTAATTATTTATTTTTGCTTACTGTCTTTTTTAATGCATGTTTTCTTCTTGCTGATTGTTTACTTGAACCAGGCAAAGCGTTTGGCTGATTGCATCATTTTTGGAGCAACGCGAATGCAATTAGTTAGGCGCGATCAAATCATGAAACAGCAACAACAACGAAACAAGTAAAATATTTAACTTACACTTGGGACAGTCACAACAACAAGAACAACATTCAATATGCAGTTATTTGTATTATTTTTTTGCTTTTCTTTTCTTTTCGTTATGTTCGCATTCAAGGCTGTGCTGCGTACATGTCAGGCACGCAAAACAAAAGAGAGAACAAATAAACGTAAATATGTATAGAGGGCAGCACTAGCAAAAGAGAGCAAGTTAGATAAGCTCGGCTCTCTCGCTTTCGCTTCTCGTTAGCTTTGCTCTCTGCACTTACCGAACTCGGCATCGGTTGCATCCTGCGTTGTATTTGGCGTACTCGATTCGTCGTTCAATACCGAAGTGTGCAGAGCAACACCGTCGACTATTGCCGACGGCGGCGGCGAGTGGTGAGAAGTTGCTGCGGAAGAGAGACAGACAGTTAGAATAAATCTCTACAAAATTGTGTATATTCTACATATGCCTGAACTTCCTTTCAGCTATTGCCCTCACTCACGCATTCGCAGTACTTGTACTTACTTTGCGTACAACCAAAATCCATTAAAACGTTGATCACAATTTGAAACTTTAAATTTTCATTAAAACTAGATTGTGCACCTGGTAACGGCTCCATTTTAAAAATATTTATTTTGTAAATGACTTAATATGCATAAAAATGTTTTGATGTAACAATCAGAGCCCTGTTGTTTGACATAATAATCAAAATATAAAGATAAATCTAAATTCTTGAAGTTAATACATTTTTTTGACTTTCTCCTCACACCCCGATCTCAACCAAGTCTGTTACTCAGCGAAATGTAGAAACCTCAATTAGTGGCTGATTGCCGGACGGGAGGGAGGGAAATGTTAGGCAAGTGACACACATTTTACAGCTTATTAACTTGGACAGCAACCATGCCGGCCATAATGGAACCAACTCTACAACAACAAGAACATCGACTACTGCAACAACAAAATGCTTGCGAAATAAATAAGGTGTCGCCCATGGAGCGTTCACTGACGTGGCGTGATGACCAGACCGAGACCCATTGCTTTCCACTAAAGGTGTTCAAGAGAGTGAACTCTTTCAACAAAGTGAGAATTACCCTGAAGTTGTATACCCCTAAAATCATGCACTCTACATATGCACATATCTACATGTTGAATATATTTCGTATACAATTATTCAGAAATATCTTCATAAAGAAATGATCTAGAGGATTAGCATATTTTATCAATAACATGTTCATAAGGAAATATAAATATGCAAAATGTCAATATTTTAGATAAGTTTTCTCATTCAATTCTAAGGATCTAAGAATTCGTAACTGTCTTAAGGCTTGGTTAACTAGTTATCTTTTAGCTAGTTCACTCCGAGCCTCAACAGTTACTTGGAACTATTGTGAAACATGTCTGTCTCTTGCTAGTTTTTTTAAAATAATTGTGGTTGTTGTTGTTATTGCTGCCGTTGTTGCTTTACGCATAGCTGCTGGACTTGCGAAAAAGTTTGCAGTTCTCCCCGCTTTTTCGCTTAATGGCCTAATGCTAATCTCTGTGATGGAATATTTTTGCTGTTTTCGTTCACACTTACCTTGACTGTTGGCCAGTGAGCGCGATTGCGACGGCAACTGCTCTCTACCGGCCGCCTCCCGACGGCTGCGCGATTGCTCCTGCAACTGCTGGAACATGTTGGCACGCGCGCGAACGCTGCTGCTGCGTGCCACGCCCACGCCTATGCAGCTCGATTGGGTGGCTGTGGATGCATCTTCGCCCAACGCCGAGTCATTGTCCAAGCCGGACATCTCGAAGATGTGTTCGCTGTCGTTTCCCACGGACACGGTCAACTGTTCGCTAAGGCTGACGCTGTCGCTGACGCTGACCGAGTGCTGGCGCAGGAGAGACTGCGGCGAATTTATCAAACTGGACGTGGATGGCGAAGTGCCTGCACCCTGGGCGGCGAGGTGAACAACGCGCGGCGACTGCAGCGGCTGCGTTGAGCTGCGCGCCAAACGGTATGAGCTGCCGGCGGTTGAAAGCGTCGACGAGGAGAGCAGCAGGGGGGCCGGCACGTGGCTTAACGGTTGTCCGGTGATAGGCGAAATTAACGGCTGTTGTTGCTGTTGTTGTTGCTGTTGCTGCTGCTGCTGAAGGTGCGCTCCGACGCGAATGTCCAGCGGCTTGGTAGGCTTAAAGGCCGACGTTGCCGAAATGTCAAATGGCGCGGAGTTCGCTTTAAAGCTGCAGACAAATTGAATAAGTTTCGAGATTATATTTGAGATAAGCTTGGGCACAGTATAAATCCCTCACTCTCTCTTAGAGGCAATCATAATTATAGACAAATATTTTTTCCCTTCGCTAATTACATTTTATACCCTTACAGCAGGTATTAAAATGTGATATGTAATATGTGTAACGCATAGAAGCAGACATCTACGACCCCATAAAGTATATATATTTTCGATCAGTATTAATAGCCGAGTCGATCTAGCCATGCCATACTACTTATGTCGGAACTAGCTGGATTGAACCACTATATCATATAGCTGGCACATTAGCGATCGGTAGAAGAATATGTTATTGTACGAAATAATTTTAATTAAGGAACTTAACCTATCTCGGCATTTATTAGTTTTACTATGCGCCTTATATACATGCGAAATACTTTCATAATATAGCTGTTATAGGAACGATCGGGTAAAAAGTAGGACTCTGTATAAGAAACTTTAAGTTCTTCCAAGATACCATAACCAAACTCGGCATTAACTATTTTCCCAATGCTTCTTAGATACGGGCAAAGCATTATGAACAGTATTATAAGGTTTGCTCTGCAAGGGTATTAAATCTACGGCGTGGCGAAAATAGCCCCTCTTTCTCATTAATGGTGAAATTTGAATGTCGCGCTTCTTTGATTGGCAACCCTCAGGTAAAAGTTGAGGTGGCCAATTAACTTCATAGATTAGAAGCGAATGTGTTTTTGCTGAGAGCAAAAAGTGTGTCTAATTTTATGCTCTGGCTGAGGTTATTGTAATGCAGTATAGGAGATATTTTTTTAGTCACGAAGAGATATCTAACGATCCATATTTAGAAACGCATCTGCAACTTGTTCAGATCAGAACTCCATTATACTAGAGTTTATCAACCAAACAGAACATTAACCGCATTTTTTACGCAGTGTACAGAAAAAAAGAACTATAAACAAACAAAATAAAAACCAAAACAGAAACAGAAATGTTTTAATTCGATTTTAAAGTGGGCATGGTGAGAGCAATAATTCACGAGAGTAAAAAACTAGAGAAAAAGCAAATGTGGAAATGGGAATAATACAAATTCTCATTAGCCGCGAACCCGTTGGCCCGAAACTTGTTGCGCTCATAATCGATAGTCGTGGACACATGAATATATGTATATATGTGACATAAAATTTTATTCGTTTTTTAAAGAGTATACGAAGCACTGAAAATATATTGAATTTGGCACTTTTGTTGAAATTAATAAAGCATTATTTTTTTAATATATATATTTGTGTATTTTGTGCAAATTTCACTAAATTTGTTGACTGTTTGAACGGCACTTGAAAATGTATTATGTGTGCGTGTATTTCCATCTGAGTGCACATTTCCATGGATTTATTTTTAGAAGCATTACGAAATGCTGCTTGTGGCAAAGCTTTTCTATTGGTTTTGTGTGTAACTACCTATGGCCAAGATTAACACGCGTTTTGGGCCCTCCGGCAAAATGGGCGAATGCCTATTCCTTTGGGTACTTTCCGATAACCGGTGCACAAAGCAACTGGCGACACCTTCGTTATTCTTTTCACCTATGTCTAGTTCTTGAGGTGGGCTGATAAGAGCCGACAGAACCGATAGATTTGATAGTTTTATCAGTTTCGGTTTCAAATTGCTTTTATTACCATTTACTATTTATTTTCTTTTGTGGCGTTGTTAACGATAAACACTTGACACACACACATTTCACACAGGATTTTCCCCGATATGAAAAACGAATTTTCAGCGGATGCGTACGTGAAAATTGAAAAGGCGATCGCGAGCAACTGAGCGCAAAATTCATACAAACAAAGCGCCCAAAGCGGAGCCGACGATCAACGGCGCCGCTGCCGATGCCTCAGTCGAAGTCGCCGTCGCCGTCGGCTGCTCTGCCGGTGCGACCACAGCAAAATTTAAATTATTTTCAACTTTGTTTTCTTTTTATTGCGCATGGTCTTCATATGTATATATGTACGAACACAATACAAACGTATGTTTATTTTCGTACGATATTTTTCCCTTTATTTTCCACAATTTTCAAATGTCGCTGTAAGCTTTTCATTTGGTTTTTCTCTTCCGACCGCCAAAGAGAAATTAAATGGAAGAGTTCGTTTTTATATTATCATATATTACTATACTCGAGCTTTTATCGCTTATATTTTTTTAAATAAATCCCTGTTTCGTTTTCCCTCTATTTTTTATTATTTTAAAATGTCGGTGTACACTTTTCATTCGATTTCTCGGATTTTCTCTTGAACAGAACAGCCTATAAGAAACAACGTTTGGAATAATCGCATATAGGAATTATCATAGCAAATAAATTCCTATTTCTTTATTTAAAGTACGAATGTTCACCGTTAAATACCCATGTATTACCAGAGCCGATGCAGCTATCTAATCTAGGAGTTTCAAAATCCATGTTGGTCGCATACTTTTGTTACGTAATCGTGTAGATAATAATATTAATCATTAGACAACACATGTTCACTTGTAGCACATCGGCCCTTGACAGCGTTAACGTTATCTGGCTAATTTCTGCCAAAGTATTGGCCATTAAAACGCGACTCATCCTCACACCTTTGACAAACCCACTCAATGACGCATTTATCGACGTGTCGATGACTTTTTATGGCTTGCATTTCCATTTCGCATTTCGCTTTTCCATATACCGTTTTCTGAAATACGCCTCAAACATTTTCCCGCTGGGTCGACGCTGGAACAACATTAAAACAACAGAGCTCAACCCCCGACCGAGCCAGGTGTTATGTATCTCTGGACGTGTCCGAATGCGGCAGCCAACTGAATGCAATGTATATTGCAACGACACGTCCACAATTCAAAGCCCAAGAACCTTGAGAGACGCCATCAGGAGGGATGGCAAATACGGATAGCATAAATTACGCGTCACAATGGTTCGCCAAGCTATTGACACCGCAGCGGATCGGATCGGCACATGCAAATGTGACAGAGTGCGAAAAATATAAACAATAAGAGTCATGTTTTGATGGCCGAATCTTATATACCCTACCCAAACATTTTGAAAGCCTCAAAAAAGGGTAGAATTCGAAACGGGTTCTTAAGCAAAGTTATGTGTTGCAGCTTCTGCAGATCTACGTCCCAATAAACTCCGAAAGATAAAAACATTTAAAGAGAGTTGTACTTTGTGATAGCCGAAGTTTAAATACCTTAGCAGACCGTGGATCTTGGTCAATTTCTAAAATGTTGTAAGCCTCATATGAACATTTTAAAAATAAGAGTCCGATTTTTATAGCAAGTTATGTGTTCTAGATCTACAGATCTACGTCCTACAGATCTACGTCCCAATAAACTCTACTCTTGATTTTATTTATACAACTTTCGACATTTAGATGATTTACCTGCGTTCGTTGTACCTCTGTATAACTTTCGTATACTCTGGTTTTTTTTAATGGGCAAAGAACATACTTAGAACAACTGATGCAAATAACCAGAACCAGCTTTTGTTTTGTTTGTCAGAAAACAAGGGGTGTGGCAGCGGAACAAAAGCCAAAACACATAAAATACTGACACGAAAACCCCGTTAAAAGAATTGGCCACTCACCAGAAGGTGCCGGCTCGATTCCAGTCGTACCTAGTCTAAAATAGTTATCTGGAAACTGGGTTTACGAACGTGCCAACAACATGAACTTGTCAAAAATTTGCCAAAACAGTCAAGTTGAAAAAAAGGGCGTGATTTGACGTTTCTAGGTATGGGCGTGTACATACTAATTGCCGAAATGATAGCATGACCTTGGGTCAGGCTAATTGCACCACCTCCAAAGTGAACTCGTGTTCACACGAAAAGCCAATTATTGTTCTAAAGATATTGCGGGTAGTCATTTTGAAATGTAATCAAAGTTATCTGAGAATAGCCCTCAAATGCAACCCACTCAAATCCCTTCAAGTGACTCTCAGCAAACGACCTGCTTTTTTCAGGCTTTACTGAAGCACTGCAGCACAGTTGGCAGTTGACATCGGTGGTCAGTCAGGTAATTAAACAAGCTATAAGCTGCTTAAAGCTACAATAAAAACAAAAAAAGGCCACAGCAAAATGAGACTAATAAAAAACGAAAAAGAGGGGCAATCTTCGGCATGCCGAAGATTTAATACCCTTGCAGACCCAACCTTTTCATAATGCTCATAATACTTGGCCCGTATCTAAGAAGCACAGAGAAAATAGTTAATGACGAGCATTGTCAAGATATATTGAAAAATAAAACAATTTTCATACAACCCAATTTTAGACCGATCGTCCCGACACATCTACTGCGTGCAGCAGAAAGAGAAACTTCTGCAAAATTTCATGACGATAGCTTTAAACGTTATGGGGTCAAAGATGTGTCCATCCAAAACGATAATACTCGCTGCAAGGGTATAACAATAATGTTGAACCTCGATTAAGCCTTATGGCAATCGTAGTTACATTTTCGGTTTGTCAACAGTCTTGCAATAAGGTAAGTCTCTAGCGTACAGCTTAGGGCCTTTTTGCTTTTTCTTGCTGATGGGTTAATAACAACAAGAGGAATGTCGAATGACCAGCAGGGCACGGCGACTGACGCTCTCGAACATTTAAATATAAACCATGCATAAATCTAGACTGAAAATTTTTTTGCCAGCGAAGCGGATTAAAATGCTGACAGCTTGACAAGGAGCAAGACCAAGACACGGAGAGAAAGAGGGAGATAGGGAGAGAGACAGATGGGGGAGAGAGAGATTTGGAGACATTTTCAAATTGTTCGCAACTTACAAGCTCTTCTCCTCGCTGGTTACGGGCTGCGTCTTGAAGCGATCCTTGTAGAGATCCCGGCGCAGAACGCTGGGCTTGAGCAGCTTTGGCGTGAGGCTCGAGTCGTGCTGCAGCGGGGATTCCCAGCTGCTGTTTATGCCAACAGCTGCGCCGCCAGCTGATTGGGAAGTGGGTGTCGAGAGCATTTCCATGTGCTTGATGCGCTCGGCTACCGAGATGTTCGATGGTGTCGATGCCAGGTCAATGGGCGTGAGGGGTGTGACTGTCGCCTGCGAGTTGGTTATAGCATCCAAGGCGGCAGCCAGGTCCATGTGGGGCGGCGCATCCTGACGCTCGAGCGAGCGTGTGCGTCGCTTGAGTAGACTTGCCGAGCTGTCCTCATCTTTAGCTTGCATGGAACAGAGCGAGCGACGCTTGGATGGCGAATCAGTTTTCAATATGGGACGCATGGCGGCTGCCTCACAGGCATTCGGGTCATGGGCTTCCTGGGTAACCTCATTAAGGTCGAACTCCTCGCGGCTGCTCTTGCGACTGCTCTTGAGTATGGGACGAATCTCGTGCTCGTCCGCCTCACCGAATGATTTCTTTTTGAGAATGGGCTTTGGCGGGCGCGTCGCCTCCTCGCTAGAGGTGCTCTCCTGCTTAAGTATGGGTCGTATTTCATGTTCCTCCCCATCCTCAGGGCCTATGATCGGCTGTGCGGCTAGCTCGGCGGCGGCCAACGTAACTGCCTGCGAGATAGACACATGCTTGGATATGTGCGCACAGCCATCCGAGGGCGTCGACAGCGAGTCCTTCTTCTTCAATATGCTATGAGGCTGGCATTCATTTGCCGAGGGGCAGCCCTCGCTCTTGGTGATTTCGTAGCTGCTCTGCTTGAGGATGCCGTGTGCCTGGCCGGGACTCAGGGCGCTGCCCGACTCCTCCAGTGAATTTCGACGTGCCGACTTGATGAGAATGCTACGTTCGTCCGGGGAATGGGAGCGCGAATAGTAGCGCGATTCGTCCAGGCTGGATCGCTTCTTCAGTATGCCTTGGCGCTTGCTGCGGCTGCTCGCCAGCGGCGTGTCCAGCACCGTGGCGGAGAAGGTTACCGGCGAGGCATTGCTGGAAGCGCTCGAGTAGCACTCTCCGAACGCGTGCTCCTTCTTCTTCAATATGGAGACAATCTGGTTGGGTGCGGGCGGTGAATTCTGTGTTGTTGCCGCCGAGGCAGCCAGCTCATCCGTGCTCTTGCGTCGCAGTATGGGCGACATTTTCAGATCGACTGGCTGCTGCTCGTTGCATGTCTCATCTGGCTGCTGCGCCTGTTCGGCAATCTTTTTGATCTCGGCCAGCTCCGTTTTGGTGCGCTCGTTGAGCTTCTGGCTAATGCCGCGTGCCTGACGCAACGACTCCGACTTGGAGGTGGACTCACTGCAGGAGCTCTTCTGCGGCGACTGCAGCAACTCTCGCAGCGACTTGTCATCCCCTGGCAGCAGCGGGCGAGCCATGCCCAGTTCGCGACGTCGTCGTCTACGCACAGATGCAGTCTCATCTGCAAGCAAAAGTAGACAAGGATTAGAGGAAACACCCAAAATACTGGAGACAAGCATCAATTGGATGGGACATGCATGACAGTGGGAGCACGTAATGGACAGGAAGCTTTCGTGCAACACAAATTGACGAAGATGCAAGAATTGTGTAAACGAATGGTCCCGTTCGATTAGCTCCAAGCTCCAGTCTACTGGATGTTCGCTCCTCACTGGTTGCCACTATGCCTGGTTGCCACTCTGCCCGAGCTCGGTGCCCTACTTACCGCTATCCTTGGTGGCTTCCTCATTGTGGGATCGGTTCAGGTTTGATTTACGCTTGGCCGATTTATCGCGATCGCCGCCGCGACGTGGCAGGGGTGAGGCTTCCGGCTAAAATTAATTGGGTTTTCTTTTCAACTCTATATATTGTAGACGGACTACTCACGGTTTGCTTGTGCTTTTGCACGGGACTCAGTTTAGAGTTGGTCAGATTATCACGTGGCCTGCTCGTCGCAGCACTTCCGCTCTCATGCTCCGTTTCGTCGCACAGTGTGGAGCTCCGGGGACGCATGCGCAACGTGCACTCCACCTTCGGAGGACTGAGTATGCCGCCCGTGAAGTGTAGCTCGCACAGATTCTGCTTCATGATCACGTTGTTGGCCGTGGCCACCAGTGGACGGCGCTCGAGGGGCTCCGACGGCTGTGAAGCGGACCGTGCCGGTGGCTGCAGACGGGCG
Source organism: Drosophila virilis (assembly GCF_030788295.1). Taxonomy (NCBI): domain Eukaryota; kingdom Metazoa; phylum Arthropoda; class Insecta; order Diptera; family Drosophilidae; genus Drosophila; species Drosophila virilis. The sequence continues at coordinate 241,280 of NC_091545.1, forward strand.
GCACTGCCGCTGGGCTCGGACCTGAATCCGCTGTAGTTGGGCGACAGTTCCGAGCTGCTCAGTCGTCGAGCCGGCGGCATTGAGTTCGTTCGCAGAGCACTGGGAGAACTGAAACGTGGGCGCTGCTGCTGCTGATCCTCCTCTTTTTTGCGGTCTGCGGCGTGTTGTGTGTGTGTTGCAATGGTTAGGAAGACAGCATGATATGGCGGTTAGTTGGAATCTTCAGCTTGACTAGGTTAACAACTACTATAACAAAAGGGGAGAGGAAACCAACACCAAATGAGAAGAATCATGTGCGTGTGTGCAGTAGAGGGAGGAAGGAGCTGAGGCAAATGTGACTTGTGAGTGACTCACCGAGCGCTGCGGCACGCAGTCGACTGGCTTTAGTGGTACGCACCGCTGGCGAGGATTGGGACGAGGATGAGGAGCTGCTCAAGAGTGGACTGCTCTGCGGGGGCGTGGCTGCGGACGTGGACGTGTACGTGCCGACAATGCGCAGCGGCGACAGCAAATTTTTGCGCCGCTTGGAAGGTGACGCTGCTGTCGGCGTTGCTGCCGGCGTCGATGCTGGAACTGCTGTTAATGCCGTTGCTTTGAGCACAATTATTGGCGTGGCGAGAGGCGGCATGGGCGTGGTCTGACTAAAAATGCGGCAATGTTGCAGTTGACTGTTATTGTTGCTGCGACTGCGGCTGTTGCTGCTGCTGCTGATGTTGTTGTTGTTGTTGCAGGTGAAATGAATGCTGCGTTTGTTGTTGGCGCTTCCAAAGGAAACTGTGTTGTAGCTCGCTGTGTCGCAGCAGTTGACATGTTTTCAAGGATATGCATGAATGAACATGTATGTTTGGAAGACATTAAAGCAATTGTAATCTGGTTATTTGCTGTTGTGTCGCGTGTGTGTGAGCGTGTTTGTGAGTGTTTGCGAAATATGTAGACTAGAGTTGCCTTAATTGAACGGTATCTTAAAATAAACTAATGAACTTAATCGGTAAATTAGTTCACAATTGAACGCGCCACCAAAATGAACTATTAAACGAATTAAGGCATTAGAGAACTAAATCAGTAATTTAGTTCACACTTGATCGGGTCATTACTGAACTTATTCAGGGATTAGTGAACGAACAGTTAGTTCAGTTCGTTCCCTTATTCAGTATACATTTTATTGAGATGTTCAGTTTTTAATGAACAACAAAAATACCGAGATTTTAAGTTCACTTTCGATTTGTTGAGATATATGTACTTACTATCAATGTAAAAGTATATTAAGCATAAATATATGATATGTTTTGAAACTGAAAACAACTACTGACTATATCTAACAATAACTAAATGAGTGAACTAACTGACCGACTTAGTTCACGATCAGAAAATGGTCGAGTGAATTTATCCAGCAAATTTAACTATAAATCCCCACTTTTATGTAGAAAATACACGCGTCAATTGCAACATATGAAATATAGGTAGCAACAGGGCGTAGCACACGGCGATTGATTGATGGATTGATCGATGCGATCTGTTCGCAACTGGCTTTTATTTTCGTTGAAAGAAAACGATGTTATAACTGGCGAAAGCTGTGCATTTTTTAAGTGCTGATGAACTCAGCATTTGGCCATGGCCAAAACTGAAAATATTAACAATATATCATTGTTTTTCCCTATCTATCACCTCTCCGATCGTCTGCCCATTCGACTTAGGTAAACTTCTAAATGAAGAGAAACAAGCTGACGAAAAGCTTCGGTTCATTGCCACTTCTGACTGTTCGGCAGTCAAAGATCAGTAAACTTTTTGGCTCGAACATTGCCCTAAACACAATTCCCAAAAAAAAAAACTTGCCGCCGGTTTCATGTGGCAACCACAGACAAAATAAACAAAGAAAAGAAATTAATATCGGATAAGTCCAAACAATAATGTTGAAATGGGCATCAAGCCCAACAAGTAAGAGGTTCTAGTCGGGAGCTCCCGACTAGGGGATACCCTGAACCCTCTTCTTTCAACATCAAATGCATATATATATTCTATTTTAGAAGCTATATGTCAAGTTTGGTGACTCTAGCTCTTATTATTTACCAAAAGTGCAAACAAAAACAGGATATCGATATCGATTTTTATCAATTGCTTGGAAACGAAGTAAGTTATCGATTATCCGAAGCAAATTCGAGCTGTGTAGGCACTAGGAGCACCTACATCTAAAATTTCAAGTCTCTAGCTCTTATAGGTTCTGAATTCCTTGCGTACATACAAACGGACAGACGGACAGACATTGGTGCTGATCAAGAATATGTATACTTTATGGGGTCGGACATACTTCCTTCTGCCTGTTACATACATTTGGATTTTGCACAAACACAATATACCAATATACCATTTTTAATGGGTTCAGCGTATAAAAATTATAGGAAAAATAATGTTGCAAAATGGGTAAATAATAAAAGAAAAGAAGCCGGCTTGGAAAATTTGACTTAAACCCTTTTTGAACTAACAATTTATTTATTTATTATTAAGAACTTTTTGGTGAGGCAAAAAAAAAAATAATAATTTAACGTATCAAATCATTTAAATTTTCCAGCAGATCGAATATGTAAATGTATCAAGTCTTCAGACACTTTCTCAAGCTGTGCCCTGTTATGAGAGCCCTGTTATGAGAGCCCTCTTTTACAAATTGATAATAAAAAGATGGCAAAACTTTGAATGAATGAAACGTTAGTTTGTCTGAAATGAAATTTAAATTAAGTTGGGGACAGTTTGTGGTATACCTTTATTAATTATTTTTTATAGTTTTATGAGGGGTTGCCTAAGTTGCCTGAGATCTGGTTTTGTGGAGTAGCTATTTATTACTGAAGGATTTTATAATAGCAAAAATATTCAATATTGCAAAACTAATTTTTAGATCTATAGATAAAATTCGATAAAAACCAAATTGCTTAAACTGCAATTTTTTGAAATTGTGCAAATTATTTTTTTTATGTAATTTTCGGACATTAACCCGATACGAATCGATTGAAAGTTGTGCAGGTGTATAGATTATTTATTTCTATTTTTATATTTTTTTTGTAGCTTTTAGTTCGAAGGTCTTTGCGAATTTGTATGGCAAGCATTTTCGCTTGATTGGCAAAAGCTGTATAAGATCTAATTTGGTTCAAATTACTTTTAAGTGCTCGAAAGAAACGTGGTATTATTTTCAAGTAGTTTCTGCGACTCGACGAGAGTTCAGCTAATTTTCAGTTTAAAACGTTGACAGCGCACCTTTACGGCTAATTATGGTGTTTATTGTTTAGTGGGAAAGCTTTTTCGACAAAAACTGAATCAGAGTAAAGATCAAGAGCTGCAGAGGGGTAAGATTTGAATAAGCAGATGATAAAATAAAGAAAGGATGTTCTTGGCAATGGAGAGATCATTGGAAAACCCTAAAGTTACAGACTGAAAGTAGAGAATACTTTTCAATGCCTTAAAATAAGATTTATATAAAAATAGCCATGAGGATGGGAGGAGAAGTCGTTAATTAGCTGCAGCCTAGAAAAATAAGCATTTATACTATGACAGATAATATGCAAAAGTTAATAGATAAGAATGCAACAGACAAGAAAATAAATGACAAACAAGGGAGACAACAAAAGGACGTACGCAAACACGGACACAAAGCAAATATATCTATAGAATATGGAATATGCTCCACATAAAAACTCACCTGAGTTGATGGATGGGGGCCGTGTGCTTACGACGGTCGTTGCGTTTGTCTGAGAAGCTGGTGACGTGGTCTTAGGAACTTCAATGTGCCCGGCCTGCAACTGATCTGGCGCCGGCTTGGCATGTGTCATCACAGAGGTGGCTGCCGTCTCATAAGCGGAGCTGTTGCCGTTCGCCGAGGATTGCGGATCGGTTGCAATTACGTCTGTTGCAGCTATTGTAGTTGTTGCTGGGTGGTGTCTACGTGTGGGCGATGGCGAGCTGTAGGATGAGTCGCTGTGATAGCCGGCTGGCGGTGGCGGCGACGAGTGGCCTGCACTTTGACGGCTGCCGGAGCGCGGCGTCCGAGTTATGAATCTGCAGGCGAGAGACAAAAAATAATATAAGAAACATTGTGTCAGAGTATGGGGTATAAGGCATTTACATGGTGCCAGCTGGTGAATGTATCTGTCAAATATCAAGCTGAGTTATCGGTTGGATAAAAATTGCAATGGATATGAAAAACAGTTTTTGGATTTGCGTTCCGCTAGATGCGGCACACAGCTAGACGCCTTCAAACACGCTCAACAACTGCCGACGGCCAAACCGAAAGTATCTCTGTTAACCCAAGCTCGAGCGAACGGAACGACAACAACAACAATGACAACAACAACATTGACTACAACAACAAGCGGCAAGCGAAGCTAATAACAAGAGGTTTTTTGGGTTTTTGCCGCCGCATATTGTGTGCGTGTGTGTGTGCTTGTATCTTGCAGATACACTCAGACAGTCTAGCTACAAATTAACTCAAAAACGCACTCAAGCCGCAAACAGTGAAAAGAGCGAAAATTCGCACATACAAAAGATGCTTGTACTCGGGCACAGGTAGCTGAGTATTCGAAATAAGCACAATTTGTGTCGTGTTGTTCCGGCCGTTGTGTATCTTTTATCTTTAAGTGTGCGTCGCAGCAACACATCAAGAACAAAGCGCAACAAGCTATTTACTTTTGGGCAGGTAGTCAAAATAAAAGATACAAAAAGTATCCAAATGTCGACTGTTTACTGTCTGTCATGTAAATGATACCTATTTAGCTGAAACTACGCTGCAAATGGTCAGCATCTGATTTCCTGCAGTTCACTGTTCACGCAGTCAGTCAGTCGGTCGGTCGGTCGGTCAATAAACTGATTTTTAAAATCACAAAGCAGCTCATGAAAATGTCGCGACATTCAGGTTCAACTGAAGGAGATAGGATAAATTTCCGAAATAATTGAGCACAGTAACTTGACTTAGTTAACTGTCTAAAGATACTTTTCAAAATCCCTGCCCAAACCAAAACAACATATAAATGCTAGGATATGGGTTCATTAACTGGAGAAACTAGAATACATTTCAGAACAGGATTTTTATACCCTGAACCCATTAAAAATGGGTATAAGGGTATATTGTATCTAAATGTATGAAACAGGCAGAGGGAGGCATCTCCGACCCCATAAAGTATATATATTCTTGATCAGCATCAATAGCCGAGTCGATCTAGCCATGTCCATCTGTCTGTCCGTCCGTCCGTCCGTCCGTATGTATGAACGCAAGGATTTCAGAACCTATAAGAGCTAGAGAAATTTGAAATTTTAGATGTAGGTGCTCCTAGTTCCCGCGCAGATCGAGTTTATTTCCGATAATCGATAACTTACTCCGTTTCCTAGCAATCGATAAAAATCGATATCCATATCCTGTTTTTTGGGCAATTTTGGTAAATAATAAGCGCTAGAGTCACCAAACTTGACATATAGCTTCTAAAATAGAATATATATATGCATTTTATGTTGGAAGAAGAGGGTTCAGGGTATCCCCTAGTCGGGAGCTGCCGACTAAAAAACTCTTACTTGTTATTTAGTAAACTGTCTTGAGATACTTTTAAAAACCGTCGAATCCCTGCTCAATCCCAAAAAACATTTAGATGTTAGGGTATAGGTTCATTAACTAAAGCAGCAGGTAGGATACATTTCGGAATAATTCTTTAGATATTTTTCAAAATCCCTATTCAAACTCAAACAACTTCTAGATGTTAGGGCATAATTTTAAAGAGTAGTCGAATCTAGAGAGCCAGCCACAACTTTATCTTCATTAACGTCATTTTTTCAGACGTTTTTAATCAACTGCCAAACGGAAATGTTCAAGACTTAAATACTTACAGGTAGAAAGATTTGACAGCCAGCTGTTGAATGCATTTGGAAAAAGAACTTTCCATCTAGTTGACTGAGAGAGCCAAGGAAAAGCTTTTGGAAAAAAGGAAAAGTGATGCACCGACAGCAGCAGCAGGAACCGGTTGGTCACATTTTCGGCTGCACAGCTGCAGCTGCCAGAAAGCGAAATCAGGACTAAAAGAAGCCGCCAGACAGCGAGACGCAATACCTAGGCCAAGCCCGACTTGGTCTCGACTTGGTCATAAGTAAATAGTCGAGAGATGGCTAAGGCCTGAGCACTGCAGGTGTCTTTCAGAGACTAGGCCGGGACGGGCTCAATAAATTCCAAGCTTAATTGAACGCATTCAAATTTTCTTAGCTCAAATTCTACGCTGAATGCATTTTTTTTGACAATCTTCCACTCTTTCTTTTGCTTGTTTTTTATTTTATATATATAGATATTTTTTTGGATGTTTGTAGTCGCTTTTATGAGGAATTTTTGTAGCGAAAGCCGGCGGACGGCCTATGGAAAACTTGTCGCCCGGTTTTCGGTTTGTCGGTTTGTCAGCTTCAGTCTTGGGTGTTCAACAGGTGCTTTCTAAAGGCGGGTTCCGGGGCTTGGGCTCTTGGGTGTCGGCGTCGGGGTCAGTGGCTAACAGCGTCAATGCGCCATTGGTTTTGATGTATCCCATTATAATTGATGGAGATGTCGGTTCGCACTCGCCACGGTGAAGATGTCCGAAAGATCTAACATGGAAATCTCAAAACAAAACCATGGACCACATAAAAGCGCATTATTACCAACAAATTGAACAATACACAGCTTTGGCTTGTTAACAAGATCTGAGTTGTTGTTGTTTCTGATGAGTTGTTTTGGGGGCCCGCCATTAAATTGTGTAACAATGTCTGGTGAAGATTTGTGACCCAGCTCCAAGCACAATTGAATACAATTTATTAAAGCGAAAATAGTTCATCTACAAGTTAGCGCGACGACTGATAATTTCACTTTTATTCAAAATGACAAACTTAAAAAATAAACCTCATTTTTTCGAAAAGTATGAAACACGCCTCAGAGACATTTGAACAAAGATCTTTGAAAATGAGTTTCAGGCTGATCGGATGAAAGTTACATACAAACGATTTTAACACATGGGGGTGGAATTTCCCGAATCCCCGTTTTCACGTACCGTTCCACAATATAAGCTAAGCACAGTGAAATTTACAGCTTCCTAACTCTTACGGTTTGAGTTGTGCGTTGATCATCAATCAGTTATCAGTTAGTCAGTCAGTAGAGATGTAAATGCAGATAACTATAGGAAGTGGCACTTACCTGCGTGCGTTGGTCGCTTGGTGATGGTGATGAGTTGATTGCGACTGAGGCTGAGACTGGGTCTGGGTCTGTTGAGGATCTTCTAGTGCCACGGGATACAGATGGTCAGATGGTGCGGGAGATGCAGACAGTTCATGATAATGATGTTCGCGCTGATAGGGATGATGATGATTGTGACCAATAGCACCGTGTAAAAACTGCGCGGACTTGTCATTGGTGGAGCTCAACTCCTGTTGCCAGCGGGCGAGCGTCTCCAAGACCTCGCCCTCCTTGTAAGTCGTGGAAGTCAATTCATGCTGCTCGTCCGCGTCCAGCTGCTTCTTGCTGCTGACCCGACGGTTAAGCTCCGGTAGCGACAGCTTCGGTGGCTCCACAAACATGCGCTCCGTACTAAACGGTTGGCCGTCCATGTAGCTCATCACCAGCTGCGAGGCCGAAGATGTTATCCTTGCAGCTGGCTCCAGGCTCTTGGCCGCACGCTCATGCGTCAATGGTGGATCCTCCAACAGATGAACTGCTGGCATGGCCGAAGCCGACTGGAGCTGGGGCTGCGCCAATTGGAGTTTGAGCTGGGGCTGCCCATGTTGCTTGAGGTAGCTCGACATTGACTCTGAGGGCGGCAGCGAGTTGGCCTTGCTCAGACCCAGATTGGTTGTCTTCTGACTAGAGTGTAGCGCATAGGGCGATTCATCGTCGTTGTCATCCGTGGAGCCGGCGGCTTCAGCTGAGGCGCAAATGCGTTTCTGTTTGGTCAGCTGCTGGCGCTTATCCGACTGCTCCGATTTCGGGTTTCTGTTAACGCTGCTCATTGAAGGTCTGTGGAATTGGTGATGCAAGGGCCAAAAGGTCGCCAGCTTGTCGCTTTTGTCCAACTCCTTTTGCTGCTGCTGCTCTGGCTGCTCCTCCGGTTGCTGCTCCTCGTTGCTGCTGCCGCTGGTCGTGGTCGAATCGCCTACGCCGAGGCCCTTCTCCTTGCATATTATGTCGTAGAGCGCGCTTATTGGACGCGACTCGCTGCGCACACGCACGGCCCGCTTGGAGCGCTGCTGGAAGCGATGTGTGTGGCGACTGTTGCGGCCGGACGCACCAGCAACTACTACAGGGCTAGCCAGGGGGGCTACTGGTGATCTACAACTACTATTGCTAGCAATAATAGGATTTTGGGGGGAGGATTCGGTTCGGCTAACTTCTTCACCTTTTGTAGGGTTCACAGAGGGCGGCAAGGATTTGGCGCAGCGTTCCTTGCTGCTGCTGCTGCTTCCGTTGCTTTTCCCTGTGGACACAGAGTCGCCAAGTCGAAAAAACGTTGCTCGTTGATTTGCTGGGGCCGCACTTGTCTTGGGAAAGTTTCGCTGCTTCACTAGCTGAGTGCTGGGAGTGCTGTACACACTCTGATAATTCTCATTCAACGCACCAACATCCGACGCATTCGGTGTATGGATGCGCAGCTGCAGATCCGTGTAATAGGCGGGCGTCGTATGATGATGAAAGTGCGGATGCTGTCCCCGATACGAGACTCGAGCTGAGGAGCCAACTGATTCGTCCGATAGTTGTTGTTGCTGTTGACTTTCCTCTACTTGTAGCTGGCAGCTGGTTTTGGCAGTGGCGGATGCTGTGGATAAGTCACTCGACGCCGCAAAATTTTCTGTGAAAAAAAAAAAATGTCAGAGGAACTCAAAGTAATTGTAATCAAGTCTTAATTTGAGTAAAGGTATTTTGTAAATACCTAGTCCATGAAGACCACCACTGCACACCTTGTACACCTTGGTCTCCCTTCTCCCCTTTTGCTAAGTAAATCTTGGCAGCAATTAAATTGCACCTGGGCACTCTTATTAATATGGCGACGTCCCCGAAAACTGTGTCAAGGTGAGGTGAGGGTTGCACGCTTTTTATAACGACAACCGACCACCAACGCCCACCCACAGCCGCGCCCACACAAACTACAAATATAAAATTCTGTTGAATAAAAACATTGAGAGATTTTCTTTGAATTGGCGGAAACCTTTTCAGGTGCTTCGGCAAAACAGATTAGTAATAATATGTAGTTGCTATAATTGGGTTAAATTGCGCTAATTGGAAAGGTATATATATTTAAATATATTACCTTAGAATGAGTTTTCCGATAAAAAGAAAAACCACAACGCAATTAAAGTATAGAGAATTTTAATTCAATTATTTATTAATGCAATTGGGCATAAGAAACAGACCATATTTATTGAAGGCAGGTGCGGAGTGATTCAAGGCAACAACTGTTTAATGTTTTAATTGTTCAAATTATTTATATTGTACTTTTTGTTTGTTAAAAGTTGAGTTCGCATTCTGCAATGGGCTTGGACGGCTCTTCATGTGTGGGACGTATTGGACATTTCATTGAAGTTGCGGACTGACAAGCCCTTGATTGTTATTGGGCAAAAAGCAATGGAGGCGTTGGCAATAGACATTTCTGGCAATTGTTCATAAAATTGAAAGCTACACATTTGTGCCTATTTCAAGCTATGACAAATGCTCGCCCACGATTGCCCTTATCTGCCCTTTATATATCTAAGAGACTTAATTAAATTTTAAATCTTATTAATATCTTCTGTAGACAGGATAAGCTTTTGGGTAGGCAACTTAAAATTATTTTATATTTTTACAGAGTATATCATGCGCAGTTTTAGCTGATCGTGTGTGCATTAACGCAATCGCTATATTTGTAATAATTTGTATAAAACGCCCAGCGCGTAATTCTCCACTGCAGTTTGGTTAGCGAAATCTAAAGCAAGAAAAAATAGATATATACTTATACATATATCGTAATAAATAAACGAATCCACAAGAAATGCATTGCCACATTTCTTGGCAGCTTGCCGTTTGGGTTTATTAAACAAACTATTTTGTTTTTGTTGCATGTTTTTTTGTTGCATGTTAACGATTCGATTTGGCTGTGTGCGGAAAAGTCAATTAATTGCTGGCAGAAAAAAAAACAAGGGGTTCTACTCAGGAGCTCCCGACTGGAAAATACCCTGAACCCTCTTATTCCAACACCAAATGCAGTTAGCGCAACGATAAAGGTTAATTAAAAAAATAGTTCCTTTGTCAGGGTTTAAATTCGCAATTGACCACAATACTTGCTGACGACTCTATTCAACAGCTACACCAGCCAAAAATAAAAAAATAAAAACAAGCAAGAGGTTCTAGTCGGGAGCTCCAGACTACCCTGAACCCTCTTCTTCGAACATCAAATGCATATATATATTCTATTTTAGAAGCTATATGTCAAGTTTGGTGACTCTAGCTCTTATTATTTACCAAAATTGCCCAAAAAACAGGATATCGATATCGATTTTTATCGATTGCTTGGAAACGTAGTAAGCTATCGATTATCGGACACAAACTTGATCTGCGCAAGCACTAGGAGCACCTACATATACAATTTCTCCAGCTCTTATAGGTTCTGAGATCCTTGCGTATATACATACGGACAGACGGACAGGCAGACGGACATGGCTAGATCGACTCGGCTATTGATGCTGATTAACATTATATATACTTTTTGTGGTCGGAGTAGCTTCCTTTTGCCTTTTACATACATTTGCACAAAAACAATATACTTTTTTTTACCCATTTTTAGTGGGTATAAAAACCGAGAGTTGATTTCGCGTAACACAACTGCTAAAAACAACAACAACAACTGCAGTCACAATCGGTTGTACAACATTTTTGTGGCTTCGACTTATTACCAAACGTTTCTGCCGCTTGTTGCTGCCGCATGTGGCAAGCTGATTGATCGATTGTTTTTTTTTGCCACGGGTTGCATAATTAATATGGAAAGTGAAGAGAGAAACACAGGCATACAGAAGCTAAAACTTAGTCTAAAAAAACAGCGGCTTAAACATGCCTCGCATTCACATCAAATTGTCAGGCTGGGTGAAAACTTGCGGCAAACATTTTGTTGCAGCAAAAAGTTAAATCAATAAACGTACAAGCTGCATTTATTTTTCCGTTTCGACTTGCCCCTGTTTACAGTTGCAGTCTTATTTTTGAACGCAAGGGCAAACTGCCCACATCGTCGTCAAGTGGCAGACAGACAGACTATGCCTCCAACAGCCTCTTTTTCATTTGTCCCCCTCCCCACCTTAGCTGCTCCACTCTAAAAATAACATTCAAGTTTTTTGTATCGCCTGCCAATGCAATGAACAATATTAATTATTAACAACTCGCAGAGAGTGGCCCATCATATCTACATCCATATCGATATCGGGCTCTGCATTGTCTACTAACTGGCAACCTCTTCGGAAGTGTGTTATATTTTTAAATATATCGCACTTACGAAGTACCAATATGTTGTAAAACACATGTTTTGTATATAACTTCACACGAATGAAAAGCGATTTATTTGCAATCATTAAAGTCATAGAAGAATATTTGTTTTGAAATTTATAAGGGGCAGTTACCAGGAACACAGTACTCCCTTACAAGTCAATTCCATTTCTGCCATGATTTTGACAAACAAATTAAGCCCCAGTCAAAGACGCTTTTTTTGCCAAATCAGTTAAATTTGTATGAAGATCTAGGCAAACCTAAGCTGGGACTAGCTTTATCAAAGAGACATGTTTATTTATTTTAACATTTATATCATTTTTTTTTTTTTTTGGGTTTTGCTATTTACTACGAAAGATGAAATTATCTGGGAATAATTCAAGTTAATAGACTAACCTATGAATTAAGTAAGCGTTGGCAATGCTAAATGAGCTAGTCGCTAATCGTTAATTTGTATTTATACGATATTCAACAATTAATCTAAGCACAAAATGCAAAAATAATGCTGTTGGATTGTTGTGGTACTTCCAAACTATTTATTTGCTGTTCTATTTGGTAACTTTAAGGTAATTTGCAAGTGACCTTTGATTGGAACATTGCTTGGTTGGGCCCTTAAGCCCTTTATAACAATATAAAGTTGTCATACATCAAGGTTTTAATACCATAAGAAAATATCCAAAAGCAATCAAAATTGAATAACAACCTACAATAAGAACAAACAAATGACACAAACTGTTCGATTTTGGGCCTGACTTTTGAACCTTTTTATCAAGGGCTAAAAAAAAAGATGTGCCATACAAACACATGGGTAGAAAGGGTGCGACTGGGGCGAGTCTATATTACAACAATTTGTAGGTAAAAAGAAAAGCAACACAAATCATTAACAGTTATTAAACAAAAGAAATTCCTGAGATAGCTGGACGACGATGGACGAGACGACGACGCCAGAATCTAAAAATATCAAGTGATATACCACATACAGCAGATAGAGGTGGTATGCGACTGAGGAATACCCTCGAATTAATGCGATTGTAATCAATACCAAGAGTTTGCTATATGAACACTTGTTAAAGTAACTAATCTTTAAATAGCAATAAAACCAACTGCATGGCGAAAAACAAAACCTAATCCACTTGGATATTGAACTATTTCCACAGAATTCGCGATATGGCACACCTGCTGTTTACATAAGATATATGGTCATTGGATACTGTCCCCATCCCCACCTAACACTCACTTACAGGGCATCTGCGTAAACAAAACGAAGTATATGTGTGTACAAATTGCAAATGTACAACTCGTATCTGAGCGATACGAATGTATCTGTATTTGTGTCTGTATCTGTGTGAATATGTATGAAGTGCTACTAACTGCGATAGCGAGGCATATCCATATTGCCGCTGCTTTTGCTCAACTGCAGCTGAAAGTGGCGCTGGCCGGAGGAGCCGTGCATGGGACTATCCAGATTGAGGACGCCTTCGCGAATGAGGCACTCCTTGATGGCCAGCATATTATAGACTGCGATACAAAATCTGCTGACTAAAATTGGCTGCGCCAAGGCAAATATATTTTGTTTTATTTTATTTTATTTTATTTTAGAAAGTAAGACAACACAAACGCGTCAAGTGTTTATGTATTTTCCGATTTCTGTGTCTTTTCTTTATTTATTTATTTTTCTTGTAGGATTTTGTGCTGAGACTGGGGCTGCACTTGAGGCGAAAATAGAAAAGCGTTGCGCACTCGCGTCTGCTTTACAATAAACTCGACAATTCGACGTCTCGACACCTTTTTTTCAGCCGCCGCTGCTGCTGCTGTTGTAATTTTCCAACGGGTTTTCTGCCGTCCGTCTCGGCGCTGAACGTATCTGCGACTGAGCGCTAGCCAAAAGTATCTAGAACTGGCAGCGGCAGCCTAGCAATTGTTCAGTGCAGTTGCCGTGTCATACAACACGATTTTCATTCTTTATCTTTGGACTCGACGAAGCAAAAGAATTAAAACAAAACAAAAGCGAAAAACGAACAAACGGCAGCCGACTCGAGTATCTATGTGAGCTAGCGCTAACAATATGTGCTTGTGTGTGTGCTTATGTGTACGTGCATGTGTGTGGGTAGAAGTAGCAAAATCAAAACAAAACGAAAAACGTGCAACGGTAACAGCTAAAACAGATGAGAAAACCCCACGAGACGCCAATTTTGTCTATACGGATTACGCTCAGCTGTTGGTTGCATGCACGGAGAGAGGAGGGGTGTATTGGATTGGATGGGTCAGTGCAACTGGCTTTTAGTTGATTGGAAATTGGCTAGTCAGTTATAGCTTATCAATTGAGAACTATCTAATTCCCTAGATTAAGCGTGTCAGTAATTTAAATATTTTAAAGAGTAGATTTTCGGAAACGAAACTAGTTCATTCGGTTCAGGCAATGAACTAGCTAATTTCATAGTCAGTAATTTAAATATTTAAAAGAGTAGATATTAGTGGAAATGGAAATAGTTCATTTGGTTCAGGCAATCAACTGGTGAATTTTTACCTTGACCACACATGTCAGATATTAAAATATTTTATAGAGTAGATTTTTGGAGTTAATTTTCTACCTTGAACACACATGTCAGATATTAAAATATATTAAAGAGTAGATTTTTGGAAACGGGACTAGTTCATTCGGTTCAAGCAATGGGAATAAATTTATAATGAGTTTACTATTATACAATACGAAAAAAGTTCATTAAGTTAATGTTCTTCGTTGTGCTTAGCGGACTTTCTCAATTTATTAAGTCGACTGTATCGATTGAGCATGTGTGTCTACATATGGGTACAACATGTCTCCATTTCTACATATGGGTACAACATGTCTCCATTAAGGACAGTGCATCACATCATATCAACCGGCAAGAACCAACATTATCTATGCAGGTCCACAGCGTGTGCTCCGCATGTTGTGCAAAAAGGGGAACTAGAAACAAAACTCATTAAATGCCAATAGAACTGCGATATTGGACGAACGCAATCTGTTCTCTTAGGTTGGGTAACGGTAAACTGCGCAGAAGGAGCAATCTCGGCTACGCACGTCTTATGATTGCAGGTCACAACCGACTTGGCTAAGAAGATAAGAAGAAGGAGCAGAAGAAGATGGAGTAGACCTTATTGGAAACTAAGCATTTATAGTTTCATTTCATAGTTTTAATTTGTATGTCAAAAGTCGAAGGAACTCTTCCAGCTAGAGCAGCAGAATAGATTTCAAAATTATATCATATCTGTGTGTGTGCGTGAGTGTGGGTGTGTGTTCCCAGTTGAAGGTCACAAAGTGATGGGCAAAGTATCAAAGTGCAAGCTAATTGAGTTTTATTCTTTTATTGAGTTGCTGTCTGGCTATTTCCGTCGTGGGCGTCAACTTGATTGATGGATATGCTGGAAATGAGCCTACATTGGTAATTTCTATAAACAGAGATAATTGAAGCCCCAAGGCGCCGCCTAGCGGTAGTTTAAGTGCAGATTTTTGAGCAGTTTGTATCTATATCTCGTTCATCATTCGTATCTGATAATGTGCTGTAAGTTTTCCGCAATTGAGAGCATTTTTCGATATATATATATATAGATATATTAGACCTGTGCAAATATATGCAAATCTCCATTAAAATGTTTTTTTTTTTACTGGCTGCTTGGTGTTAAGAGCTAGGAATCTGCAATATATGAACATACATACATATAAACATACATATACATACATGCATATACATACATATACATACATATACATACATATACATACATATACATACATATACATACATATACATACATATACATACATATACATACATATACATACATATACATACATATACATACATATACATACATATACATACATATACATACATATACATACATATACATACATATACATACATATACATACATATACATACATATACATACATATACATACATATACATACATATACATACATATACATACATATACATACATATACATACATATACATACATATGCATACATACACTCATACTAAAACCAAAATAAAAGCGAAAAAAAGAACTACACTACTTCCTAAGTATGAAAAACTGCAGAGTCTACTTAAATTCTTAATTGAAAAAAATTTTAAATTTTAGTCGAATTTCATGTCAAAATCTTACTTCTAAGACTACGTAAATTTTAGTCCAATTTCATGTCAAAATCTTACTCCTAAGATTCTTATGTTGACATAGGTCGAACTTTCCCACCCCCATAACTCGGCCAAAACTGAACCGATTTTCAAAAGGCTTAACTCTTTGTATATATTTTTCCACCTCAATGAATTTGGCATTCAAATCTGACTATGTTAATTTTAGTCGAATTTCATGTCAAATTCTTCCTCCTAAGATTCGTATATAGACATAAGTCGAAATTTCCCATCCCCATAACTCGGCCAAAACTGAACCGATTTCCATAAGTTTTGGGTTTCTGTAAATATTTTTCCATCTCGATTAATTTGGCATTTAAATCTGGCTACGTAAATGTTAGTCCAATTTCATGTCAAAATCTTACTCCTAAGATCGTATATAGACATAGGTCAAAATTTCCCACCCTGATAATTCGGCCAAGACTGAACCGATTTTTATAAGTTTTGGCTTTTTGTACATATTTTTTTATTTCGATTAATTTGTCTTTAAAGCTGACTACGTAAATCTTAGTCGAAATCCATGTCAAAATCATACCCCAAAGATTCGTACATAGACTTAGGTCGAAATTTCCAACCCCTATAACTCGGCCAAAACTGAACCGATCTTCATTAGGCTTGACTTTTTGTACACATTATTCCATTTCAATTAAGCTGGCATTTAAATCCGACTACGTAAATTTTAGTCGTAATCCATGTCAAAATCATACCCCTAAGATTCGTATATAGACATAGGTCTTACTTTCCCACCCCTTAACTCGGCCAAAACTGAACCGATTTTCATAGGACTTGACTTTTTGTACATATTTTTCCATCTCGATTAATTGGCATTCAAATCTGACTACGTGAATTTTAGTCGAATTTCATGTCCAAATCTTACCCCTAAGATTCGCATATAGACTTAAGTCGAAATTTCCAACTCCTTAACTTGGCCAAAACTGAACCGATTTTCATAGGGCTTGACTTTGTATACATAGTTAGCCGTCTAAATTAATTTGGCATTCAAATCTGACTACGTAAATTTTAGTCGAATTTCATGTCCAAATCTTACCCCTAAGATTCGTATATAGATATAGGTCGAACTTTCCCACCCGCATAACTCGGCCAAAACTAAACCGATTTTCATAAGGCTTGAGTTTCTTTACATATTTTTCCATCTCGATTATTTTGGCGCTTAAATCTGACTACGTAAATTTTAGTGGAATTTCATGTCCAAATCTTACCCCTAAGATTCGCATATAGACTTAGGTCGAAATTTCCAACTCCTTAACTTGGCCAAAACTGAACCGATTTTCATAGGGCTTGACTTTTTTTACATAGTTGGCCGTCTAAATTAATCTGGGATTCAAATCTGACTTCCTAAATTTTAGTCGAATTTCATGTCAAAATCTTACCCCTAAGATTCGTCTATAGATATAGGTCGAACTTTCCCACCCGCATAACTCGGCCAAAACTGAACCGATTTTCATAGGGTTTGAGTTTCTTTACATATTTTTCCATCTCGATTACTTTGGCATTCAAATCTGACTACGTAAATTTTAGTCGAATTTCATGTCAAAATCTTACTTCCAAGACTACGTAAATTTTAGTCCAATTTCTTACTCCTAAGATTCTTATGTTGACATAGGTCGAACTTTCCCACCCCCATAACTCGGCCAAAACTGAACCGATTTTCAAAAGGCTTGACTTTTTGTATATATTTTTCCACCTCGATGAATTTGGCATTCAAATCTGACTATGTTAATTTTAGTCGAATTTCATGTCAAATTCTTACCCCTAAGATTCGTATATAGACATAGGTCGAAATTTCCCACCCTGATAATTCGGCCAAGACTGAACCGATTTTTATAAGTTTTGGCTTTTTGTACATATTTTTTCATTTCGATTTATTTGTCATTTAAATCTGACTACGTAAATCTTAGTCGAAATCCATGTCAAAATCATACCCCAAAGATTCGTACATAGACCTAGGTCGAAATTTCGAACTCCTATAACTCGGCCAAAACTGAACCGATCTTCATTAGGCTTGACTTTTTGTACACATTTTTCCATCTCAATTAAGCTGGCATTCAAATCTGACTACGTAAATTTTAGTCGAAATCCATGTCAAAATCATACCCCTAAGATTCGTATATAGACATAGGTCTTACTTTCCCACCCCTTAACTCGGCCAAAACTGAACCGATTTTCATAGGACTTGACTTTTTGTACATATTTTTCCATCTCGATTAATTTGGCATTCAAATCTGACTACGTGAATTTTAGTCGAATTTTATGTCCAAATCTTACCCCTAAGATTCGCATAAGACTAAGGTCGAAATTTCCAACTCCTTAACTTGGCTAAAACTGGACCGATTTTCATAGGGCTTGACTTTGTTTACATAGTTAGCCGTCTAAATTAATTTGGCATTCAAATCTGACTACGTAAATTTTAGTCGAATTTCATGTCCAAATCTTACCCCTAAGATTCGTATATTGATATAGGTCGAACTTTCCCACCCGCATAACTCGGCCAAAACTGAACCGATTTTCATAGGCTTTGAGTTTCTTTACATATTTTTCCATCTCGATTATTTTGGCATTCAAATCTGACTACGTAAATTTCAGTCGAATTTTATGTCAAAATCTTACCCCTAAGATTCGTATATTGATATAGGTCGAACTTTCCCACCCGCATAACTCGGCCAAAACTGAACCGATTCTCATAGGCTTTGAGTTTCTTTACATATTTTTCCATCTCGATTATTTTGGCATTCAAATCTGACTACGTAAATTTTAGTCGAATTTCATGTCCAAATCTTACCCCTAAGATTTTTCTATAGATATAGGTCGAACTTTCCCACCCGCATAACTCGGTCAAAACTGAACCGATTTTCATAGGGTTTGAGTTTCTTTACATATTTTTCCATCTCGATTATTTTGGCATTCAAATCTGACTACGTAAATTTTAGTCGAATTTCATGTCCAAATCTTACCCCTAAGATTCGTATATTGATATAGGTCGAACTTTCCCACCCGCATAACTCAGCCAAAACTGACCCAATTTTCATTGGGTTTGAGTTCTTTACATATTTTTCCATCTCGAATAATTTGGCATTCAATTCTGACTACTTACATTTTAGCCCAATTGCATGTCCAAATCTTACCCCTAAGATTCGTATATAGATGTAGGTCGAATTTTTCCACCCGCATAACTCGGCAAAAACTGAACCGATTTTCATAGGGCTTGACTTTTTGTACACAGTTTGCCGTCAAAATTAATCTGGCATTCAAGTCTGACTACGTAAATTTTGGTCGAATTTCATGTCAAAATCTTACCCCTAAGATTCGTATATAGATATAGGTCGAACTTTTCAACCCGCATAACTCGGCCAAAACTGACCCGATTTTCATAGGGCTTGATTTTTTTTACATATTTTTCCATTTCGATTACTTTGGCATTCAAATCTGCCAACGTAATTTTCAGTCGAATTTCTTGTCAAAATCTTACGCCTAAGATTCGTATATTGACATAGGTCGAAATTTCCCACCATCATAGCTCGGCCAAAACTGAGCCGATTTTCACAGGGCTTGACTTTTAGTACATAGTTTGCCGTCTTACTTAATCTGGCATTCAAATCTGACTACGTAAATTTTAGTCGAATTTCATGTCCAAATCTTACCCCTAAGATTCGTATATAGATATAGGTCGAACTTTCCCACTCGCATAACTCGGCTAAAACTAAACCGATTTTCATTGGGTTTGAGTTTCATTACATATTTTTCCATCTCGATTATTTTGGGATTCAAATCTGACTACGTAAATTTTAGTCGAATTTCATGTCAAAATCTTACCCCTAAGATTCGTATATAGATATAGGTCGAACTTTCCCACCCGCATAACTTGGCCAAAACTGAACCGATTTTCATAGGGCTTGATTTCTTTTACATATTATTCCATTTCGATTAATTTGGCATTCAAATATGACAACGTAAATTTTAGTCGAATTTCATGTCAAAATCTTACCCCTTAGATTCGTATATAGATATAAGTGGAACTTTCCCACCCGCATATCTCGGCCAAAACTGAGCCGATTTTCATAGGGCTTGACTTTTTGTACATAGTTTGCCGTCTAAATTAATCGGGCATTTAAATCTGACTACGTAACTTTTTGTCGAATTTCATGTCGAAATCTTACCCCTAAGATAGCTCGGCCAAAGCTGAACTGATTTTCATAACGTTTGGGTTTTAGTCGAATTTCTTGTCAAATTTCCCGAAATTTCCCAGCCCATATCTCATGATACCAATCTATATTAAATGAATTTTAATTTTAATTATTAAAGTTCTTATTTACAGAGTACAGAGTATATCGTAGTCGACTATTACTTAACTGTAGTTTGGTTCAGATATTAAGTACCTCTGTATCTTTCTCTCTCCCTCTCCTCTACTTCTCTCTCTTTGAGCCTGTGCGTCATTTTGTTATGAAAATAACAATAATCATATAAACGCAAAAAGAATGGAGGTGAGTACGGGTGTACGGGCCTATAGCTGCTACATAAATATTATATTTGATATTTGCTCGGGCATTTCGTTGGCATTTTGTGAGTTAAGTAATCATTATTGTGCAGCTGTCGCTCTACGTCAACCTTGCAACTGCTTCATTCAATGATGTATGTCATAATTACTTTAATCAATATGCAGGATATGCTGCGTATGATTGATGAGAATGTCTGACCATCGCATATTGTCCATACGTCAGGTATGTATTATTAATGCGCATATTGTGGCCTTGAAAGCGAGTGAACAAGAGAACAAAAACAAAATTCTGAAGAGGACAAATACATTTGGCCTGGGAATATTTCTCTACATGAGTGTCTAATCCCAAATGTAACAAAATAAATTCTAGTGTAAACGAGAAGATGGCCAGATATTTGTCTACTAAATCGATTCAGTTATCTTCCTGGTTTGACATTTGTTCTCAACACGGTAGAAAAATCACTCTCAAGCTTACACTCACTCGTTCTTATATTGATTTATTTTTTTCCCTTAACTGCACTCTTATCCTAGCTCTTGATTACGCACGTACCATGATCCTTATGTGCTTTGCATTCATGAGAATCGTATAGAAAGGTAATGCATACAATATGGAAGACAGCTGCCAAGAATACTATTAAATATGTGATTGATTGTTCCTTGAAAGCTTTATTAAAACCTGTTTTGTATTTTCTATTGTACTAGAATGAAAATACATTTGTCCCCTCATTTTATGACCTACATCAATAAGAACAAATTGCAAATATGCAAACACAATACAATTGAAAGCCATACAAGGTTTTTTTGGCTTTTATAAAGCGGCTTTCGAGGGTTTGGCTGTTGGTTTTGTCAGGCATTCGCCAAAATGTGTTTTATGCGTGGCCAGCGCTCATAATACTATCAATGAATGTGGATTAAGCCCAGTCACAGGCACAGTCACTCACCTCACACACCTGAAATACTCAAATGTAACCTACTTTCATTACAGCAAATAACGACACCTGGAAAAAAACAACTGGAAAACTAGATGCATCGCTTGAGACCATGTCAATACGCTAGTTAGATACGCCCACTTAACCAATCTAAAAGGCGTGGACTGCGAAGAATGTGTTGCTGAGGATGCGTAATTTTGTTGCAAGGCTGCGACTAACTAACAATGTTCACAACAACTATTGTAAAAGCTTCATAACATAAATTACGTTGTTTTCTGGCAGCTTTGAAATTTAATTGGCAACTGCGGCCAATAAAATGCTGGTTAATGGATTGTAGAAGGCCAGCTACGCAAGCTTTCAGGGCGTGGGGTGGGTGAAGCGAAGGGAGAACTCCAGTTGATATACAAAATTTGGCCTAAAGCACAAGCCTGGCAACTGTTTACAGTTGTTGCTGTTGCAACACGCGTCGCAATTAGCGATGACAATTAAGACAGCAATCAGATTAAGGTGCATCAGGAGAGGGGCGAATAGGTGCACAGAGACTGTGTTCACGTAAACTGACGCAAAATGGCAATGAAAATTACGTACAAGACGTTGAATGTTGACTCAGGCAACTAGAAAAGTAAATTACGGACAGACACGCAGTCAGTCAGACAGACAAATGGACAGACCGAGAATAGCAGGGGGTTGGGTCGAGTTAACTAAATAAATAACTTGATCAGCGGTGCAGCAAGCACAATTAGAATTATATTAGATTTAATTGTGGTGCATGGCTAACAGAAAGTAGGCAACAGATATAAATGAGGAGGGGAAAAAGCAAACCCAGCTAAAAAATAATCAACGTCTGTTGTTAAAACATAATTGATTTAAGCACAGCTTATGAGAATTAACGAGAGGCGGTATTGTTACCCAAGCCAAATTAAATGAGAATCGCAAAGAACGAACGCAAAACAGCTGATTGTATAATTAGGCAGAAAAAATGGAATAAGAAGAAATAATAGCTTGATTGATGGATATGCTTATTAAAAACAAGAACTGCTTTCTTCCGATTAATACCCTTGCAGAATGATAGTCTTTGGTTTCGCTGATTTACGAGAAAATAGTGAAACTCATATGTGCTAAGCTCGGTAAAAATATCTTGCATATTTATTATAACAGCGTCAATAAAACTATAAAGTGTATGCATTTTTGCCGGCCTGTGGCAGCAGATAAGAAAGAATTCTCGACGTTAATGTCCTCGACCGATCATCTTACAATGCCGTTTTTGAGGTCATTTAGCTGGCATTAAGCTGCAGCTTACAATGAGAGAGACTTCTACGAATTAATTGAAAATAATTTAGCCATTAAATAATAATACGCAACAAACCAAAGAATTCAATATTTTCTGTGGGCGGGCAAATGTCATGCGGAAACCAATTGCGAATTTTTGTTGTTTGAATTAATTTTAAGAAAAAAACATTCTGGCTTGTAGGCAGCTGGTAATTTGCATAATCCTAAGTGTTAAATAACAAAATGCTTACGCATAATAATGTTAAAATAAATCAAAATCAAAGCTATCCATATTTTATGACGATTAAAAACCTGATATCTCAGGATCTACGCGAACACGGAAATTACTTTAATGGAAAACAATATAAATCTTTGGTTGTAAACAGATCCATACAGATCCGTGTTCATACTAAACAACGACATAATGGTCACATAGCTAACTTTATATGTACTTTTCATATGCAAGCACAGCCAATGAGAAATGCGCGAGGCGGTATTGTGAACGTTGCAAAATTCGCATCGTATTAGGGTCAAGATGACTAACGCACATATACCTATCGTTAGCGTATTCATAGATATTAAAATAACGGCGTAAGCTATACATATATATTTATATATCAATATATATGGTTAAAGTGTACATTTAGCAGCCGTTAATAATGGATTTTTTTTTTTGACATATTTGCATTAACGAACGTGTTTGTTTTCGAGCACTTTAGATTAAGCTAAAGGGCATCTCTTAGTCGGGTGGAGTATTGTATTTACTTTTCTATATGCTTTCGTTGTACTTTGTTATTGCTGCGTTCAAATAAAGCTTTAGCGTCAAAGCACGTTGCAAATTACGTGGCCCTTGAAGGTGACAGCGTCAAGAGAATTGCATTTTATGATGACTTGGCATCATGATGCAAAACCTCGTTAGCTGCCCCCAAAGCTGTCAACGGGGTGTGCGTGTGTGTGGAGCGAGTTGGGGATTTGAAGGTTGACCTGGGAATAACTAACCTGAGCATAAAAGCAACTCAATTTCAAACCTCTATCAATATATGCTGCAACAAACTATATAAATTTAATCCCTATTATTTAACGTATTTGGTTTTTTATTTATTTATTATTGTTTTTTTTTTTTTTTTTTTTTTTTGGTCTTTTAATTACAGCTTAGTTTCTGTTACTTTGCAACTTGGCAACTTTTATTAGCGTAAAAACTGTATTTGTAAAAAAAAGCCTTTGGTTAAGATACATCCCCAGTTCACATAGTATCGAATTTTAAACTGACTTTCAAGACAATCAATATAATCAAAACTTATAAATTCATACAAATATTTAAATTGCATCTATGCTTGATATTCTTAACATTTTAGATTTTCGACCTTAAAAAATATGATCGAATTACCATAATTTGTTGATTCATAATCGGTCTAATCACTAAGCGTCCGAGCCGCAGAAAACAAATATTATAATTCCAAATCTCCTGTCGTGTGTTATGCAAGCCACAAAGATAATGTGAAAAAAATATATGTAAATATAAAAAAAATAAACAGACTGGGAGAAAAACAATGGAAATTTGTAAGCTTGTCGATGCAACTGATGTTTCAATAATTGTGATGCAAATGCGAAAGAAATGCAACATAAGGAAAAAAACAAACAAAAGATATAACAATTGACAATGGGAGACGGATTCAGGTTCGGATTGGGCGATGGGCATCTTTATAAATTAATTAAAAAGGCGTGACATAATCTGCCAGGCCGCATTTGCATAATGACCTGGCAGTAAAAAACGAGCACACAACAAAAGAGTGAGAGAGAGAGAAAAATAGTAAAGGAGGGGGAACAAACAAATTAGCTTTGGCATTACAATAATATTTATTGTAATTACGCTCATGACTAATGATTTGCCACCTGAATTTATGTTGTTGATGTCGGAAAACTGGGAAACTTAGATAATGCGCTTACAAAGCAGACAAATAGCCTACCATAAACAGAGCTATTTTCGATTCGATACAGAAATCGCTTAAAGAGTGGAAGTTAAGTTCTTTAACTTTTGTTGCTTATGGGTATGGATTTTTTTATAGTACCTGGCGACAGTTTGGTTGTTTTCGCTGCCCTTTGACGAGTTGAAAATTTGCCGACTGGCCAAAGGGCTTCGGGCTACATACGAGCGTTATATCGGAAATGCATTTGGCAAATGGAAAAGAAATGGGGAGGAAGTGTGTCAAATATGGTGGAAAATGGAAGAGATGTGGGGGAAATGGGTCAAATAGAGTGCGGCGGTGACAGAAAAAAACAACTATGAATATTGCAGTCGAATGCAGTCGACTGTGAAATACACTTTATGCTTTATTCTTTAAAGTTGTATACCAGAATATCACAAACTTTAATAAATATATAGTTGACAGAACTCAGAACTCTGATATTCCTCGGCCCCCATTTACACTTTCACCAACTTGTAATTTCATGTCAATGTCAATTATCGAGTTATTAAAATTCAACCGTTCATTTTCCTTATCATTCGCCCACTTTTATTCATCCCCATCTCTGTACAAAGCAATAACTTATGACACCATTTAGAAATGCTATCAAAAACGTATCTCAGTACCGAAACCAGCAGAAAAGAATCTCAATACAAAGTTACAACAGCCAGTGACAAAAATGCAGCAGCTCCCACGCCTCACTGCACTCGAATGGCCAACTCCCCAACTGTCTGGGGACAGAAAAGCTGGGCTCGATAGCTGCCATAGAAAATTTGGTTGCCTTATTTGTGTATACATAAATAGAAGTGACCAACAATGGTGTATAGTTGTGTTTACTAATAGACACAATTGTATATAAAGTTATAGGGTATTTAACAGTCGACCACTTTTCTTTCAGCTTTCTTCAGAATCACTGCGAGTCTGCTCCATCGATTCTCAATGTGCTCAAAGTGCTTATGGCACACTTTTCGGCACATTTTTGAATACCCTTTATGCACTTTAGCCTGTCTGTTGTCTGGATAGACGATACTTAAGCTTAAGCTCTTCAGATGCCCTTAGTTGTTGTTGTTGTGTTCATGCTATTGTTGCCGATGCTAATGTTGTTATTGACAGCTAACAAACAAGAATGACAGCAAGGAGGAGAAGGAGGGTCTAACATTTTGTGACGATTCGCATAGGTTCAACTACGTCAACCACTCGACTGCCCTAAACATATGTTTTGGATACGACTCGACAGACATACATACTCAGGCAGGGGGCATTAAAGAGACGGAGACCCAGGCAAAACCACAGGCACAGGAAGGAAAGAAGCGACTGACGCGACAATTTTCAATTGCATGGAAAGGGCGAAGAGCTGACAGCTGACAAAAGACATCGAAAAGTCGCACGTTTCGCAATTTAAAGGCTATTTTCGGATTTATCGATTAAATGAACACTTGGACAAAGTAGAATGGGCGCAAGAATAAATTATTAATAAAATCAGCTCGAATCGATAGGAGATTTTGAATATGAAATAAGGCAAACTAGTGTCCAGGCACATCGCTCATATGTCACGTGGCTTTAATCATAGAAAGCATATTCACGACGATTGTGAATCATTTTATTGAAAAGCAATTTCGGGAAATTGTCAACAGGAAAGTTAAGATAAGAAGAAAAATAAAATCCAAGCAGAAAAGTGAAAGAATTTACAGCGAAAAAAATATTAAAGCAAGAAGAGATTTATGAAGCGTAAGACAAAAGAAAAGCATAAATTTGCCATGCTTTGCTTCAGAGGAGAGTGGGAGAAGGTGTGGGGGTGGTTGTGACTGTAGTAAAGCGAACGGGAAAAAGTTCGACTTTATTCAGCAATGGTGCAAAAGCAAGATAAACGTTGTGGGCGTAGTTGAAATTGAAGGTTCGTCGGGAGAAACTAAAATAGCTTCTAGAACTTTGTACGTTTCGAATGTCGTAACGGAAATTGCGTTTATAAGTCGTCTGACCTTTTGTCTGGTCAATGCAGTGACAAATTTAAGTCACAGAAACTATTGAATATTGATATTACGTGACAGCCAAGTGCCCAAAATGAGCGACATTTTAAATAAAGCACTGATCTGTAACGGCCTACAAAAAATAATATCCATATAAACGAGCACAGCTATAATTTAAAGAAGAGAGAGGGGACAAACTATAACGGTTAATTGCGCTCTCTGCGGCGGTTGGTGCAATTAAATTGCGCAGCGCTGCGATTCCAGATGGGAGATAAAATCTTAAAACATTATTGGTTTTTTGTATTTCACAGTATTTAATTGCACTAAATACTTATATATACTTATTCCTTTCACAACAATTAGTAGCAATTTACAAATATTTAATATCTAATTAGTATACCTAAAAAACAATAGCCGACAGAAACAAATTGTAAGCGAAACCAAAATGCAGTTTCCAGTTAGAAGTTGGAGCATGGCATTGTCATGGCAACAACAACAACAACAATAGAATAAAAGCAAGGGCATGCAAACAAAACGCATGGCTGACTGAGTCAACAACAAAAGTACAAAGGCACGAAGAGCAGACTGAACAACAGCAATTCTCTCTCACTCTCTCTCTCTCTCTCTCTTTATCTGACATTTCTGTACCTCGACTCTCGCTCTTTCTGTTAATGATGCTGAGCAAGTTCAACCAGCTGTTTCAACTACAAACGATTGAATTAAATTAAGGCAAATTCGCACAATAAATTTAATACATAGCACTTAGAGGCGAAGCGAACAAGAAATTTTATAAGGCAAATTCTAAAAATAAAACTTTTGATAAGCCGGCCGAATGTGATGTTAGTCGCAGTGTCGCAGCGGCGCCGACGCAATAAGCTAAAAATAACGCAAAAACCTGCGACTGCGTGTCTAAAGAGAGGTGAGAGGAATGGGGGCGAGGGCTACTGGTCTAGTGGGCAGCACTTGTGTCCGCAAGCCAAAAATGAGTATCGAGTACATTGTGTATAGAGGCATGCACTCATACATACAAACATTTAAAAAGTAGAGCGCGCCAGTATTTACCGTTGTTGTGAAAAGCTTAAAGCGGTTGACGTGACATGCTGAAAACTAAAACAGCGCTAAACAGCTGCATCGTCATTTGCTTTTATCAGCTTTTCACACAGAAATTAACACCAAGCAGAGAAACAGAAACAAAGTCTGTACTCAAACGCAGGAGGATCTTGTGCTCATTTTAATTTACACAGAAAATTATCAGTTGGGTAAATTGTTTACCATTCAGTGAATGCAATTCATTTACTTGTGTACTTACGAGTGCGGTTTAAATTGTTTTGCAATGATTTATAAACTTTTGTCAATTACACGATATCACTGTAGCGTCACGCCGGTGATACAATCGTTTGGTGCTTGGAGCGAAACAAATTATGTACAGCCGAGCCGCAGCGGTACATTTGAACACGCATTTTTGAGCCACTGGCACTAACACAGACGCATCAACAATAACAAAACGCGGCGGAAGCGCAATGCAAGCCGAAAACAAAAGCTCAGCTTAACACTAACAACTGTGACGCGACGCAGCAGCCAGAACTTTCATTTACCAACATGAACCGACGTCGAACAGTGCAGACAAAAGACTGAGCTGAAGTTGCGCCAATGCCGAAGCCGAAGCCACAAGGCACAAGAGACGAACGATAACAATCGAGTGCGAGTGCTCGAGCTGCTCTCCGCTGTGACCAATGGTGAATGCGGGTGTGTGAGCGGACGGGTGTCGTTGTAAGTGCAGTTGGCAGAGCAGCAAGAAACAATTGCTTAAAAGGGAAAGGATCTCAGTTAGTCAAAATTGTAATGCGAACTTGTCAATGTCATGAGAAAGCTCTAGAGACTACCAAGAGAAAAGAGACCAAGAGAGACGGGTAGAGCGTAAATGAAATTATTTAATGAAAGCTTGACGCAGCTCCAATTGCTAAAGTAATTTCTAACATTTGCAGACCAATGTCACAGAGAGACATTAACATTGATGAGTTTAAATTGAATAGATCTGTCAAGACTGGATTCTAGTGCTAATAAGGTGGTTGGCAATGCGGGTACCGTTAGACGCCAATGGCTGGCTGGATGTGAATAGCCATAGAAAATTGCTTTATTCACCGTTTTCACGTTTGCTCCAAATGCCAATCTCCTGGCGGTTCTCTTGCCAACCAGTCGGCAGTCCACAAGTTCAATCACATTCTGCGACTGCAGCTAACAGCACTTACTACTAGTATTTACTTAAGTAAACTGAAATTTGGAATGCAAGTTGTAAGATAAACATAAACACGGCGCGTGGCAGCTATAAATGCAAAGCACACACACACACTCATATATTCATTGTGTAGGATGTAGAGACTGCAGAGAGAGAGAGAGAGAGAGAGAGAGAGAGAGAGAGAGAGAGAGAGAGAGAGAGAGAGAGAGAGAGAGCAGGCAGAATTTTAAAGCTTGGAGCAAATTTAAGTTTGACTTGCGAGGGATTGCACTCAATCGATAGATTGCAATGGACAAAGGGATAGGGGAGGGGCTGAAGTTAATTGAGCAGCTGCCCAATCAGCAGAGGAAGACACCAAAACCCGAGTGTTTATTGACTGATCAGAGCTTTTTCGCAGCTCGTTGAGTATATATTTTTTAACTTACCCGAGTATCCCCTTCATATTGTTTATTTTAGCACATGACTCACCTGCAAAAAAACAGAAAAAGTAAGACAACAAATTAGGAGCATATTTTTTTAGCATGTAAATAAATTAAGACTTAACACAAAATGTCACTTAAAAATGATCCACCAAATAAAACAAATCAAATTCAAGCCTTTTATCAAGTCAATGTCGACGCGGAGCACGTGCTGCCCGAGAAACGACAAACTAAATTAACTAATTAATTAGAGCAGCAGCCCCGATAGGAGCCATAGGCAACACAAAAGCAAAGTGAAAAAAAAGGGCTCGCTGTAACGGAAACTTTAGCAAAAACTAATGTCAAAGCTATACCCGTCACTCAAAAGATAACTGAAGGGGCGGGGGTGCGGCGAGTGTTCAGAGCGAAGAAGAGAAACGTTTTTGTTGGCGGAGGGGTGCGGGCGAGTGTTCAGACCGAATAAGAGAAACATTTTTATCTGCGTGTGGTCGAATAGGGTATTTAATCGTATCTTCTGCGGTTCGGTCTTATGAGACCTGACAAAGCGGCTACATTTTGCAGGTTTCTGTTTTTTAATGCTCCTTTGTGGTGAAAAGTACATTAATTTTTAATAAGTGTTTTGAAAAACTAGAAATCTCTATAAAGTGGGGGCTTAATATTTCTATTATGGCTTAGTCCACATTTCTTGCTTGAAGCCCACATAATCGATAGCATACTCACGCTGATAAAAGTTGCTAAGCAAAAGTAACAGAAAATTAGCTGGGAGTAAAAACATGTATAAATTAAAATCTATAGCAAACTATCGAAATCGGGAAAATCAATAGCCTTCATCAAATTGTGCGTCAGTTGTACAGAGCCACAATATTGAAACCTGTTTTATTTTTTATAGCTTTTTTAATACCACCCTGTTCGAAACTCTGGCGTTTGCCATATTGAACAGGGTCGTTACGAGCTTGAAAACGTTGACAACCTCTTTAGGCTATTATAGTTTGCATATCAAAAAGTCGTCTGCGTTTTCATGCCACATGCAAATTGCGAAAAACCATGGAAAACTTGTATATTACCATTTAAGCACGAGCCAAAAACTTTGAGCCCTGTGACAGGGTTCCTAGAATGTAATTATGCAGATTTATTACGCACCAAATAAGCCTTGTTTTTGCACAGAGAAAAGGTAACAACCTGTTTGTTGGCGCTTACCTCAGTAGGGATTTCCTCAACAAAAACAACTTGCTGAACAAATGCTGCTTTCAGGTGACAACTGGACTTTCGACATTTACTATTTTGTTCTTGGACTTCAAAATTTCCATACAGGTTGTGCGAAAAAAAATGTCCGACGTTTTCTATTGTGTGTGTGTGTGTTTTCTTCTTTTTTTGTGTTTGTGTGTGTGCGGCAAGCAACAAGAAACGTTCAACAATTGTCGGGCTAGGGAAATTTGATAAAAGACTGAGTCTATTTAAAGCTAATTTTGAAACTCGAACCGTTGGCCTACTCGATCAGAATATCTATCCCATTCGTCAGCTCTTCAGCTTGGTCAGGTGATCTCCAGCACCAATCTAACCCGTCTTTAGGGTATTTATTGTTTCTCCGCAGGCAACGGGCGACGGATTAACGGGAGACTGAGAGTGCGCCCCCGGAAGCAGCGACGCCAACGCTAGCGGCGACGGCGACGCTGACGTTGTTTGCGGCCTACGTGTTGCAGTCAAAGAACCAAAGCAAAACGAACGATCAAAAAATAAACGAAATTGGCAGGCACTGATCGAATACGAAATACCACGCAAGAGAATTTTGGGAATGTATTACATTAAAAAAAAAAGAAACAGTTTTATAAATAGGACAATTCTATACAATAGCATTAGACTAGACTATTTATATTATTAGAGAGAGTGATTGAATGTGAAATACCCTTTTAGAAGAAAAATAATTTAGTTTAACTGTTTTTCCAAGCATCAACTGTGAAGTAGTATACCATATTCATTCGACGCCTATACAGGGTATTTACATGCAAACAGTATTTGTTGTCAGTTTCCTCTTGCCAGCATTCAGTCAATCAGTCAGTCAGTCAGTCAGACGTCTGCCTCCTTCGCCCCCTTCCACCCTTCTCAGTTAATGGCCGCAGCAGAAACCACCAAACAATCAGTTGGCAATTTTCTTTTATATCCAAACGAATGTTGAAATACTTTAACTGTTATTTCGTGCATACGTGCATATAACCGTTATAATTCGGTTAAGAGGCAACGCTCTGACAGGGTGCTCAGGCATGGACCACAGCAGGGGCGGGGGCAGCGAGGAGGAGAATACACAATTATGTTGGATCACTCACGTTTGCGAAGGATACGCAGAGAAACATAAACCAAAACCAGCCACAGGTAAATCGCAAAGTGTGTACTCATGTATGCGTGGGTGACGAATTTGTTGTGTGTGTGTGTGTGTGTGTGTGTGTGTGTGTGTGTGAGTGTGTGCGTGGCGTTTGGCGCTGCCAGATTCGATCCACAATTGGATAAAGCGGAAAATAAGTCGCGTTTTTCGAAAGTATCACAATAAAGAGGAGACAATATCCGAGAGAGAAAAGAAGCTTAAATACCCTGGCAGACAACTACCACTATTCCTGGACAATATATATATGTGTTATATGTATACATATATTATATATATATATATTTAACATTAATGTTACATTATTCTGATATCGTTAACATATCGCTAGACAGTTGTTAACAAAGGAGAAAAACTTAATAAATTCAATTGTAGATGGTGCGTAAATAAAGCTGGTCACAAAATTATGTGGTAGCTCGATGCTGTTTAGCCTTATAAACCTATATGGCTATATGATATTGGGGTCCGATATGATGATATGATCATGTCGACTGATATTGATCTGGAATTTTCAAAATTTATTGTATAGTTACACATATTATGACACACTTAAACTAGGGTATATTTATGCACTGTAAGAATGTAAGAATGAGTATTTGCGAGTATTAAATCAAGCTATTCCAAGGAACTGCTCATTTAGCATTCAACGCAATTTCCAGACGAAAACTTCACTTGTCATACTCGTTATAGAGAGGAAACAAAACATCAGAACACATTAAACTACTCGAACTAGACACAAGCCTGTGGGCCACACAATGACTAGGAACTTGGAACTACCGAAAAACCACTAGAAATTCAAGTAAATGTAAATACGTAAGCTCCTATGGAGAAGAAGAAAGAAAAACACAAGCAGACTGAAGCAGAGGATGAGACTCTCAAAAAGTGGATGCAGCAGGACAAGAATGAAGCTTAACAAAAACTGCGTTAAAAGCTGCTAGTGCGTTGAACTTGGCCAACAACAACAAAAACAACAACAACAACAGCAATAAGAATAATAATAACAGCAACAACAAACATTGACATTGAGTAGACGGCTGTAGGCGTGGCAACTTTAAGTCAAATGAATGGCAAGAAAAATTAGCCGAACAAATGAATTTACCTCACAATATGGGCAACGTTAATATGGGCAACGAACTATTTCAGCCAGACTTGAACTTAATCTGGTTTATTTACATTCCGAGGAATAATTTAAAAATAACTATTGCCTGATATATATATATATATATATATAATTAAGTTTTGCACGTTAGGTTACTATAAAAAAATATATTTCAATTTATTATTTTCACTTAACGGCTACTTTTGTTGAGTACATTCAGATTTGCTTCCCGAATATGAACTGATTTATCTAACTGTTGCGGTCGCTTAGCAAACTTCGCTTTGAGAGAGTTTGAGTCAAAATTGAGTGAAGTTTGAGCTGCGTCAGCAATTATGCGTGGGATAGTACTCTGATGGGAACATTGACAGTGGCGTGATATTTAGGGTGAATTGTTTATGTCTACCAAAGGGGGACAGTTTGATCTTGACCAATGTCGATGTTATCACCAGGCTCTTTGTTTACAATATTAGAAATGTTTATAATTGTGCTTATGCTTATGTGCTAAGTTATGTTAAAGGGTGGGTGCGACTATGGATATGTCACTCCCCCAACCATTAGAAAAGTGCCTGTCCTCAGGTGTTTAAGTTTGGATATAGTGTAACATTTTCTTCTTTTACAATTGGTATATCTCCTATTATTGTAGGTGTTTCTTCTACTTTGGGTTTTTTATATTTTATAATTAATTTCTTAGGTATGCTTTTGAACTTATATGTCAAATACAGTGTTAAACTTATTAATATGATTACAAATATGGTTATTGTAATTATCTGGAATACATTGTTAAATTTTGTATGTGCATTTATAATTTGTTTCGTTTGTACAAACGAAAGTGGTTCTAATTTTATAACATCATTGCTTACGTAAATGCTTTGAGTATAATCTAACATATTGTTTGAAATTGAAATTTCATTAATTTGCAATGAACAATTAAAGATTTTTATTATATTGTCTCCTTCTATTGTTATTTCGTTATTTATACAATTATGGTTTAATATAGTTTTTGGTAAATTCCAAGTTAAAATTATATTTGGTTCTATGTAGTTGATTTGAAAATTTTGCAAAATTTTAGTATAACTACATTCTGATGTTATTTGGTTTAAAATTCCTGTTAAACATTCATTATTAATTAATTTTTTTGTTTCTCTGCTATAAACTTTTTTATCTTGGGTAAAATATTTTTCATGAGCTATTTCTGTCAAAATATTATTATTTTCATCCGGGTATGGAATTATTTCGAATACCGGGCTTTTTATTATTTCTCGAGGAATATGGGATATTATAAGTATTTCGTTTGTATCTGATTTAAACCAAGTGGAAGTTTTTGTATTCAACAATTTCTCAGAATTAACATGCAACAAATAGTCATGTTTTAGTAATTTTGGGTTAAAAATTCCTAATCTTGTGAGCTGCATTCCCATCTCAATGTCTTCTATATATTCTGTAAAGTGTTGTAAGTTAAATATAAGGATATCTAATTTCTTTCCTTTTTGTTTCTCTTGATCTAGTTCGTTCATGATTTCTATTCCTTTGTTTATAGCTTCTATTATGTAATTTAATTCGTTAACCTGGACGCTGTTTTCTGCTAAGTTGCTTATTTTTTGTTCAATTTCTGCTTTGTCTTCTTGATCTAATGTTCCAAATAAGTATTTATATGCTGTTCCTACTATGTTAACTAAACCTCTTTTGCTGCGTTTGGCTATTTTTAAGCCGTTTATTTCTCTGTTTAATTTTTCTACTAGGTATTCGATTTGTATAAGGTTATTGAATTCTTTACTTTGTTCAATTAAATTGTTAAAAGTTTCTTCGGTTTTTGTTATATTAACCGTTAAACAGTGGAATTCGTAATCTGTCGGAATGTCTATGGTTCCTGTTTTAAATATGAGATATCCGTTATGGGCTTTGATAGGATTAATTTCAATACTCTGTGCATTTATATGGTTTACAGTTATTGATAGTAATATTATAATAATTAATTTAAGCTGGTGCTTGTATGTTTTGATCGCTGTCTGTTGTTGACCTGTAATTGTTATATTTGCTTTGATTAGTCTTCTTTTTCTTTTTAAATTTGGTTTTGTAATGTGTTATTTTCCTGCCTCTGTTAGTTTCCTCAAAATGTTTGTCGTCGATTTGTCTTAGTTCTCCTGTTTTCTTGAACGGGGTTGTCGTCTTTGATTTAACTAACGGTGAGTGTTTGTATCTAGTGTCAATTTCATAATTTGTTCGTTTTTTGTTGAGGTTATTTATTAGTTTTTCTTTATTAGCTTGAGTGTCATACTCTGGTGTACCTGCATATATGAATATGTCCGCTGGTGTTCTGTTAGTCGTTTTGTGCTTTGTTTTATGATTGTACGTGTAGAGTATAGTTTCAAATTTTGTAAGTTTATTTTCGACGTCTGAGTCGCTGTTAATGATTCTTAGTTTTTCGTTAACTGTCTTATGAAATCGTTCTACGTCGGATATACCATTTTTACTAGTGGTTATATTAATATTTACTGCTTCTGATTTTAGCCATAATTGTAAAGCTGTGCACATAAAAGCTGAGTCTTTGTCTGCCTTTATTTCGATGGGTTTACCCATTTGGTTGAACACTTGTAATATAGCTCGTTTGGTTTCTAGCCAGTCTCTACTTTTTATTTCTATTAATGATGCAAATTTTGAATAGATATCAATGCAAGATAAAAATTGTTTATCTCCTACTATGTAAAAATCCATTACATATTTTTCTCGGATATTAGCGATTTCCGGAGTTATTTCGAAAGTTAATTTTGTATCTCTGTGTTCTGTTTTTGCGATGTTGCAAATCTCACATTCATTTATTAGATTTTGAATTAAATTTTGATAATCTGGGAAATAGTGGGTTTCTTTGAACCAATTGATAGTTTTTTCAATTCCTGGATGTAATAATTCTTTGTGCTTTTTTAATATTAATTCTTTGAATTCTGCATATGTTTGAAGGTCTATTAATTTTGTACTAGTTTTCATTGCCTTTGTTGAATTATTCGGACTTATTATTTCTAAGTAGGCTTCTTGAAAAATTGGAAAATCTGCTTCGTTGTGGAAGTATAGCACACTTTTCTTTGTGCATAAGTATTCTTTTATTAATTCTTTGGCATGCGTATTAGTCATGTCTTTGTACGTAATTTTTATGTTGGTTTTGTGAAAGTAATTCGTAACTTTTGTTTCGTTCTCGGTTCCTTTTTCAAATTCTATTTGTCGATTATAATAATTAAGTGGTCTTTCTGTGATTTGTAAATGGTTACTGTTGTCTTCTTGAGCACTATGTATTGTTGCTCTTGTGCTAATTGTATCTTCGCCTAAGAAGTTTTCGTTTAATTGAATTCTGGACAGAGCATCTGCCACATAATTTTCTTTTCCTGGGACGTATTTAATTTGGAAATCAAACTCATTTAGCTTGATCTTCCACCTTTGTAATTTCATGTTAGGTTCTTTCATATTATTTAACCAGACGAGTGGTCTGTGATCACTAAGGATTTGAAATTGTCGACCAAAGAGATAGGACCTAAAGTATTTAGTGGCCCAAACGATTGCTAATAATTCTTTTTCAATCGTTGAATAATTTAACTCATGCTCGTTGAGAGTTCTACTTGCATAGCATATAGGCTTATGCTCTTGCGAAAGGACGGCCCCTATTGCCATATTACTCGCGTCTGTAGTTAATGAAAATGGTTTTTCGAAGTTAGGGTATATTAAAATTGGGTCGGATGTTATGAGTACTTTTAGCTTTTCAAACGCTAGCTCGTAGTCTCTGTCTTTTATATTGATTTTTGCTCCCTTTTTTAATTTAAGTGTTAATGGTTTTACTATATTAGCGAAATTTGGTATAAATTTCCTATAGAAACCACATAATCCTAGAAATGATTTAATTTCTTTTGGGGTTTTTGGAATTGGGAATTTGACAATTGCTTGTATCTTGTTGGGATTTGGTTTTATACCCTCAGTTGTGATGATGTGACCGAGAAATTCAGTTTCTTTTCTCATAAACTCGCATTTATCCAACTGTAGTTTTAAGTTAGCTTCTCTAAGCTTCTTAAATACCTTTTGTAGCGACAAAATGTGTTCCTCCAATGAAGTGGAAAAAATAATAATGTCGTCTAAGTAGACCAGACAATCTTTAAAAATTAAATCTTCTAAGAGATTGTTCATACAACGTTGGAACGTTGCAGGTGCATTCTTAAGACCAAATGGCATGCGAGTGTACTCGTAATGGCCATGTTTAGTCGAAAATGCGGTCTTGGGTATTGAACCAGGATCCATTTGGATTTGGTGGAAGCCTTTGGCTAGATCAATGGTTGTGAAATATTGACATTTTCCAAGTTTGTCTAATATTTCATCCATGATCGGGATAGGGTATTTATCATTAATAGTTAGTTCATTGAGATTGCGGTAATCTATGACTAACCGGAATTTTTGCTTTCCAGATGCATCGTTTTTCTTTGGAACGATTATTACTGGTGAGCAGTAAGGGGATTTGGATTTACGTATGATATTTTGTTTTATCATATCGCTTATTTGTTTATTTACTTCCTCATCGTATATTTGAGGATATTTGTATGGACGCTTGTAAATTGGGTCCTCATGTTTCGTTAGAATTTTGTGTTTAATTGTACTAGTGAAAGTCAAATTGTCACCTTCATGGTACTGGATATCACGAAATTCATGTAAAACTTTTTTTATTTTTTCTTTTTCTTCTGAGTTTAGGTGCTCTAGCCTAAACTCATTGTTTTCTATTAATTCATTATTAATAGCGAAGTTAAATGGTCTGTCCTCTGTTGAGGGTGGATCAAGGCACTCTTGTGCGGTCATGTCCTCTTCGACCTCTTCGTCGTTATATCTAAAACAAAAGTTAAATTCTCCTAAGGTTACGGATCCTTGTGCATAGTCTATTTTTGCTTGACATGCCTCAAGGTATTCTCTCCCAATCAGAACATCATAATGCTCTGAGAAGTCGTGAATATAGAATTTTTGTTTGCTCGGACAAATTTTGCTTGCTCCTAATCGTATACTTTGTTTTAATTCAATAACACCATTTATGGTGTGAACCTTTAATGTTTCGTTGTAAACTGGAAAATTTAAGCGGTTAGTTTTCATTAGATTAATGGTTGAACCTGTGTCGATGACACATTTTAGAACTTCGTCATTCATAATCAATTTTATGAATGGATTTCTTCTGTTTGTTCCGAGGCTTGCTGATGAAAATTTTCGGATGTATCCATTTTCATCTGCCCACTGTTACTATCTCTTTGACGTTTAGTCGGAGGGTTTGGTGCATTCAAGCGTGAATGGGACTGATTTTGGTAGTTTAAGGGATTTTGGTATCTACCTTGACTTAATTTCTGTTGGAACTCGTGGTGAGCTTTCTGATTGTCTTCGGACTTATTATGCTGTTTATTTTGTGCGTGATAACTCTGATTCGTGTTGGAATAGCCACTTGAAATGGTGGTTGGGTTAGCATTTTGCTGATAATTTCCCATGTTCCTACGATTGTTATTTGGATTTCCCTGAACATTATTATTTTTAGGTTTTTCAGTAACGCTATTTTCATATAATCCCTCTCTTTGAGCTACTTGCTTTAGTTTTTGTGTCGACGTAATGTCGTGTCTGGCTAACATCATGAAAAGCCTATCTGGTAATTTTTTTGTAATAACATCTTTGATTGTGTTATTCATAGCATTTGTATAAAGGGTTGTATTGCTAGGTATATTTTCTAGTGCTAACTTATTTAATATAACAAAAGATTTATTCTCGAGCTCCTCGATGAACTTACGGACGTTTCCTTGGTAATTCGTGTTGTATAAGCGTCGAAGGAGTTCTTCAAATGGTGTCTGCACTTTGTATTCTTCAATCAATGCGTTTCTCAGCTCCTGCCAAGTGTTGGCTGCTGTCCTTTGTGATATTCTCTGAGCATCTCCTGTGACTTGCAATTCGATGGCTCCGTATAAGATGCTATGTTGTCTAACATCTCGGGTTGGATACAGGTGTAGGATGTAATCTATCCTTTTAATGAAGGCGTTTAGTTGATCCGTTGATCCGTCAAAGCTTGGCACCTGTCTAAGTTGTGAAAGGGCCTGGTTGAGGTGTTGTTCTGATAATTCCATTGTCATCTTGGTGTAATACACTTTTTTTTGAATAGTTTTGAGTTTGTAGGTTTGAACTTTATTGTTCTTTGATTTTGCACTTTTATTTTAGGTTAAAGTTTGTGATGGATTATTGGTTAAATGTTTTTTTTTTTGTGTGTGTGTCTTAAAAAGACTCAGTAATAACGTATTGCAGGGATCAAACGATATGCAAATCCAGTCGTTATTAACTGTAGTAGCTTTATTGCCCAAAGGGTCAATATTATTAAGCTACTAATGACCCGAAGGTTCTTGTGCGGATACGTATTCGAGAAAATTTTTATTACACTCCGACAACACTTTCGGTCGCGATTGTGCGTTAGATCTGGGAATTAATTATCCTTTAGCGATCTTTAATTTTTCCCGACGTATCCTACCGGCTGCGCCAATTAAGTTTTACACGTTAGGTTACTATAAAAAAATATATTTCAATTTATTATTTTCACTTAACGGCTACTTTTGTTGAGTACATTCAGATTTGCTTCCCGAATATGAACTGATTTATCTAACTGTTGCGGTCGCTTAGCAAACTTCGCTTTGAGAGAGTTTGAGTCAAAATTGAGTGAAGTTTGAGCTGCGTCAGCAATTATGCGTGGGATAGTACTCTGATGGGAACATTGACAGTGGCGTGATATTTAGGGTGAATTGTTTATGTCTACCAAAGGGGGACAGTTTGATCTTGACCAATGTCGATGTTATCACCAGGCTCTTTGTTTACAATATTAGAAATGTTTATAATTGTGCTTATGCTTATGTGCTAAGTTATGTTAAAGGGTGGGTGCGACTATGGATATGTCACTATATATATATATATATATATATATATATATATATATATATATATATATATATATATATATATACTGATAAGCATGTGCGCACACTCCCTTAGACGCGTCTTTTTGCACCTTTTGTCGCTTTTTTTTATTGCACTTTTGTTTATAAATTTTTTGCTAATTTTTCTACGAGAACTTTTCGCCAAACGAAGCGATCCGCCGACGCGTACACTGCGAACTGCTGGATATTCCTGTGCGTACTGCGCGAGATGTGGCTTGATGTGGCCAGATTCAGACTGGGCCAAGAAACAGACAGCACCCAGCACTGAGTAACACTCGCCACCAGTTGGAGCTAGAGCTGGGGCTGGAGCACGGGAAACAGCTGATAACTCTCTAACTGCTGCTCTCTGAAACTCGTGAGAATTGTGCACTGAGAAAAATGAAGTAAAATTGTGGCAGAATTTAATTCGAATTGCGCTTATCCCTACTCGGCATAAATATAAGCTCGGATTGGTCAGGCAATTTTTTTATAATAATAAATACATTTGACTATTCCTTGAACAGTATTAATTTGTGCATCTGGCAATGCTGTCCGAATCTCACTTGCCATTCTCTCCTCTTATTTTTCGCCCTTTGCATTCGCTCTCGCGCTCTCCGCCCCTTGCGAATTCGACGCGACCACTAAACCAAGCGAAAAAGCGAACCACTACAACAACAAAACGGCTGCAACCCTTAAAATTGGGGCCAGTGGCATTTTGTTTGTACCTGCGCAGAGCGAGCCCCCTCTCACATCCAAAAAAAAAAAACAATTTATACGTATTTCGCTTGCAACGGCGACCACAGCACATTGAACGGCTACAAATATGTTTGCGTGGCATGCAAACAATTCATGAGAAAGGTGGTGGAGGGGATAGTGGGACTCAGTTCTCTAGTACAACCGCAAACGAGCGGCGCAACAGTAGCCAGAGCCAAAGAGCGGTCCACACTTGACCGCACGACTGTAGGCAGCATTGCAGCATTTGATATACTGTTTATGTTGGTATGTGTAACAATGTGTGGGTGAGTGGATGTGTGAGTGTGTGTGTGTGCGTATGAGTAATTTGTTGTGAAATCTGGGCGAAGGCACATTGTGTCTGCTTTTGGCTGTGATAATTAATATCACTGAAAGGATATTTCGACGCGCATAATTAGGTACGAGTTGTGCAACAGCTACAAAACGCCCACTTGGACACGCCCACAATGTGTGGCAATGCTACAAATAAAACTTAGGTGAGAAGCAATTCACATACTTCTGAGGAAATATAGCACGGAATATACCCTGTAAATAGGTCTTAGTTAGTATTCAATGCTTTTTTGGCTCTAACTGGGATATGATCTTTAGTAATTTATATATAACGAGGAAAATTTGTCTATAAAATATTAGTCATAATTATTCTGAGAAAATATGACATGGAATCTACCCTGTAACTAAGCCTCAGATGGCATTCATAGCCTTTTTGGCTCTAACTGGGATAAGATCGGGCCAAGAATATAACGCGAAATATTTATAAATAAAATATTAATCATAACTTTTCCGCAAAAATCTTTATTGCGATCAATTGATTAACGAATAGAAGTGGACTTCCTATGATAACATATTATTTTAGGGGAAAATAACTTTGTGTCAAAATGATAATACCCTCTGCTGAGCTAAAATCACGCCTTGCTTGTCTTTTCCGGTTGTTATAGGCTGCCAAGGAGCCTTTTATATGACAGCAAGCGAATTGCGGTCGTGTCGAGAGTCCCAGCTAGGCATGCTTAGCGTTGGCATATGTATGTGGCAGAGGGACTTAAACAAATTAGATTTGTGACATTTTTATTGCTATTTAGGTTTGCCAGCTGGGTTCACGGCAGGCCAAAATATTGCATGCCTTAAGGTTTCCATTATATTAAGTTTCGAGTGCTCCAATTGGATTCGAGCCAATTGGAATAACGCGTGGAATGGGAGCATTATGTTTATGATATAGAACTTTTC
This sequence comes from Drosophila virilis, assembly GCF_030788295.1. Classification (NCBI taxonomy): domain Eukaryota; kingdom Metazoa; phylum Arthropoda; class Insecta; order Diptera; family Drosophilidae; genus Drosophila; species Drosophila virilis. The sequence goes on from NC_091545.1 coordinate 282,634, forward strand.
CATAAAGTGGAGGTTTCATTACCTATCGAAATTTGTAGTAGACCAAAAAGGTCACACGGCCCGACCTGCAGTTGAATGTCCTTTTTATGTCAAGTCAACAAACGACAACAAGAATTGCAGGAGGGGCGCCCCACAACGTGGCAAGACTTTCGATTTTTTGTTACTTTTGTTGCGGACGACTTTTTGTGCTCATTTCTATGCGATTTTCGGCTGGGAAAATTTGCGGAAAATTTTAGGTAAGAAGCCTAACATAACATCTAATTCACAAGAAAATTGATAAAATATGAAATAAAGAAAATTCGAATTCCGTCTTATCTTGACTAAATAATTTCAACAATTCAACTGGGAAAATAACGTAAATCTAAAATAAATATAAGCTACCTTTTAACATCAAACACTATTCAACAAAAAAATTCTATTTCGGCTTAGCTGGGTTTCCAACCAACACACAGTCAATTTCGAAACCTATTTGAAAAGCTTTCGAATTCGAAAGCAAAGAGCTTAAGTCAAGACTCAAACCACACAAATGAGATTTACTTTTTTGTAAATATTTAACAATTATATCTGATTAAGCAAAAATATTTAAAATATAAACTTAAATAAACATTAGTTAATTTTATTTACAATAATTAAGTAATGGCTTTCGGCAGCGGCATTTTAGCAAAAATTACGTTAAAAAGACACGAACGAAGTGTTTACTTTATTTTATTAGTTAAATAATGTTGGCAATAAGCTGGAAAGAGGAGCGGATTATTATTACAGGTCTCTAATTAATGTTAATTAAATTAACTAAAATGCAAAATAAAGAAATAACAATCTACAAAACAAAAATAAATAAAACAGACAAAACAATAAAACAAAACATGGACAATAATTGTTGACGTTTTCCATTTTGTAAATAACATTTTATTATTAATATTTATGTGTTGGCGTCGTCCGTTTTTGTTTTTATAAATTTAACAAGTGTAGAAAAATTAAAGCAAAAAAAACTTCTACTTATACAAACGTAAGGAAAATCGTTATTTGCATTGTAATTATATGAAAACTTAGACTATTAAATTTTGAGCTGAAAATATACAAAGAGATTTTGGAAATATTTCATGATTAGTCCTTATATGAATATAGAATATGTTTTTTGTTTCAAAACGTTGTTCGTTGCTTTTTTTCGACTTTTTTTTATCGTGTGCTTAGTATAAAAGATATTTGTATATTAATAATTAAAAAGAACATAATAAAGCAGATTATTAAAAAATCATTGGCACAAGTTGCAGTCAAATTAAAAATAAAAAAAATATTCATTAGGTAAATTAAACGAAAATTAGTTAATTAAGTTAGTTTTCGGATGTGGATGAAATGCATTTGCACAGTGGTTCTTAAGCCATAAATATAAAACTAAATTATAATATATAAATAAGAATACTTTTGGGCTATATCAAAAAATAAATTTAACGCATCGATATACATTAATAAAAAGTTTCGTTTGCCGCGGCAGAAAAATATGAATAACAACTTTGCCCCGTAATTACAACAATAACAAGAAGAACAACAACAAACGACTACAAACACATCAAGTTGTGCAATAACAACAAATGTGTGTGAGTGTGTGTCGGTGTGTGCATGTGTGTGTGTGTGTTCAGGCGAGCGCTATTGCCACAATGATAATCACACCAATTACGATCAGGCACAATGTGAGCAAATCATTGGGCGTAATCAGGCCCACGGTGCAGGCAACAAGTACGTGCTCGAGTGTCGTCAAACCGCCCTGCGTCGCGCCGCGGAGCTCCGCCCCCGCCCCAGCTGCCGTAGCCGGTCGCACTTCGCCGAACACGGAGAGCGCTTTCGAGCTGGTCGTTGGCCGTTCCTCTGCCAACGCCGGAAGTCCTTGGCGATGGCGCGTCTCAATTTCATTGGCTTCGCCGTCCCCGTCGCTGTTGCCGTCGCAGCCGCTGCTGTGGCGCTCATTACGTGTTAAAGTATCCTTAATTGGCATATCAGCGCCCTCTTCCTCTGCCTCTCCATCTTTCTTCCTATCTTCGCTGCTTGTTTCGCTCTCCTCTTGCTCTGCTTTGGTATCGTAATTGAGTCGCACCTCGGAAATGCTCAGGTTTATTTGTGGAGTCTCGTAAACGATGCTCTTTTTGCGCTGAACTAGTTCACATGCAGCAGGTTCATTTAATGCGCTTTCGTCAATTGTGATTTCTTTAAGAAAAGCTTCGTCCAGACCAATTCCAACAAAATCATTTTCGTCAGCTTCGTTTTCATCGAAACTAATGTCGTTAATTTCTTTCAAGAACGGTTCACTAGTTAGGTCATAAACTGCCATGCTTAATGCAAGCGTTTCGTCAAGTTTTTGCTCGGAATTAAGTTCACTTGCAATCTCGGTTCCATTAAGTGCCGCCTCCTGACGCATGCTCTCGCGCTGCTCTTGCAGCTCGTCCTGAGCAATTGACACTAAATTATTTTCGTCAACTTCGTTTCCTTCGAAACTACTGTCGTTAAGTTCTTTTATGAGAGATTCACTTGTTAAGTCATAAACTGCTTGCTTTAACTGCTGCTTTAACGCGGGCGTTTCATCAAGTTTTTCCTGAGAAATTAATTCGGTTTCGTTAAGTGCCGCCTCTTCACGCAAGCTCTCAAGCAGCTCCTCCTCTGTGGGCAAGCGTGGAAAATCTTCAGCCTCCTGCTTAGCGCTTTCGCACACGGTAACGGTGTCATCATCTGTACTTATCGAAACCTCGGTCACGTAGTGCTCCTTAACCTCAAAGCGACTATTGTAGCTGGTTTGCAACTCAATGGATGTATTTGCATGGGCTGCGAGTGGAAAGTCAGCTAGGCTGGCGTTACCCGAGTCCGGATTTGACGATGTTTCCTCCAACTCCGAACTTAACGAATCGAACTGGGTCAGGGCGGGGGCCACCTCGGGCCTATTCATTACAATGTCGATTTTACTGGCATAGATGCGATTGAAATTGGGCGAAAGCTTCAGGCAGGTCCCAGCGCCCGTCTGCTCGTGCTCCGGTTCCAGCTCCAGTTCCGGTATGGTGGCTAACTTATAACTATGACTACAAGAGATACTAGCACTGTCATTAGGGGATGTGGATGCAGATGGGCGGCAGCTGCTGCTGCTGGTAATATTAACATCGAATTCGGGGTCAAGTTTAGGGTCAACATTCAAAACTGGATTAGTAGCGGTAGCTTGGAGCGCACAGCGGGGATTAGTAGCGGCATCTGAGGAGCTCGTCGCATTGGCTTTAACTTGTGCTTGCACTTGTGCTTGGGCGGGGGCAACGCCTTTACCTGTTGGGTTAACCGGCGGCTGCTTGCGACGCAGCTGTTTCACTGGCTTCTCCTCGATGCCAAAGATGGCGGCCAGCTCCTCGCTCGAATTGTACTGCGAGGGCGACGAAGAGCGTGCTCTGCGTTCGCCAACTGGCGTCAATTGCAACGGCGGGGATGAGGCGGATGACGACGAGGTCGGCGACGGCGACGCTACGCTGGCGGTTTGATTCTCGGTGGTTGTGGTGCTGCTCTGTGTAGTGCTCTGTGTGCTGGTGGTGCTGATTGTGGTGTTGTTGGGCGTCGTCTCCGCATCGTAGGACGTGGTGCTGAATGTCTTGATGGGATCAGTGCTGGGTGCATGATAATCGCTGCTCTGCGACTTGATGTAGTCGCTCGATGAGTACGGATTAAATGAGGTTATGCTCGAGGACATAGGCCGACTGGCATTCGACGGACTCGATGACTTGGCCAGGCAATCGCTGCTGGAGCTGAACGAGGATGCGGTGGTGCTTACAGTGGTTGCCTGGTGACTGCCACATCCACTCCTACTGCCGCTGCCACTGCCGCTGCTCATGCTGGGCGCCGTGGTGCGCTGATCATCCGTGCTGGATGCAGTGGTTGCTGTTGTCGCCGTCCTGCTGCAGCTGCTCCCGGGACCCGTTTCCCGCGCCTGACGCTCGCACTCCTGCATAATGCGATCGATATCGTCGAGCGTTTGGGACTTGGCCTGCGCCCGTGTCCGGGCCTCTGCAATGGGACAAATGAGAGTGGCATCAGCGTGGACTCCAGCTCCAGTTCCAGCTGTGCTCATATTACACGCGGCCAGATTGTCGTAGTCCGGCCCGGGTTCCGGCTCCTGCTCGGGTTCGGCCAATTCGCTAAGCTGTCGCATGCAGCGCTTGGCAATCGCCTCGATCTTGTCCGACTGTATGGGATCCAGTTTCCTAATGAGATGCGGCATCACCAGCTGCTGCTCCTGCTTCACCTGCAGCGCCTCGTGTACAACCACGGGCGGTTCGGTGGTCACAATATCCTTAAGGATCTTCTCGCAAACCGCGTTCGCCGCCTCGGACACCTCGTCGATGGCGCGTATCAATTTCCCTTCCTTGTGCAGTTTTCGCTGGTGCGGCTGCTCACTGTCCGGCTGATCATGGTCGGGCAGAGTGTCGAGGAGCAGTTGGCCACAGCGCTTGGCCGCCTCGGAGACGGCCTCGATCTGCTGCAGCTCTTGTTCCAGCTTTTGCTGCTCCGGATTCAGTTTGGGCCTGGCAGCCGTGATGAGCGCCTCCTTGCGCAGCTCGTCCAGCTCCTGGGTTAGTTTGATGCTGCTCGCCTGCGCATCCTGCGCAATCTTATTCAGCGCATCCTCCAGCAGGGGCTCGGGCGTTAGGCTCTTGCGTGGCGCCGGCACCGGAGGCAACTTTGCCGTTTCATCGTGTCCCAGACGCTCTGGCAGCTGGGCTATAGCGCCACCCTGATTCGGATGCCTGAATGGGATGTGCGGCTTCTTGTTAAGCTCCTCGTCCTGGGCCTTGAGCTTGCGCAGGAGATCCAAGGTGCCCGGTATATCGCTGGTATCGCTCGGCTCCGTCACGCCCAGATTGGACATGGAGCCGGCGCGTTCGATGCTGCGCGTCAGCTCGATATAGCTGCTGAGATCCCCGCCAGACGGCTTCGCTGCGGCCCTCTGGATCAGATTGTATATGTTGGCGGATTGGGTGCGCGTCGCGCGCTGTTTTTTCTGCATCGGATAGTTGTAGTTGGACTTAGGCCCGGGCGGATCTTTCCGCAGCGCACGCACCGCCAAATCATCCTTGACAATGTCCGGCGAACCGCTCTGCTTCTTCTTCTGCACAGGCTCCACATGGAGATAGTCGCTCTGCGGCGCCGGCACAATCGGGCCGACGGGTATCCCGAAGGGCGGCTGCCTGTCCGCGGCGCGATACTGCAAATTGGCTAGCTGCAGGTTGCGATAGGCGACATCGTCGCGCACCGGATCCGGCTCACCCGCCGGCGAGTCCTCGTCCTCGTAGTCATCGGCATGGGCCAGGGCGAATTTCTCAAAGTCACTCGGCGTGGGCAGACGCGGCTTTGGCTCCGACTTGGACTCCGACTTGTGCTCCGACTTGGGCTCAGGCGGTTCGGTGAGGCCGAGCGACTTGTAAATGGCCTCTAGCTCGCTGATGGCCTCCTCCAGATTGGCAGGCTTCTTGCGTGGAAAATAGATGGGCGTTATGGCTGGGGCGCTGCCCTTGCGTTCGGTAAAGATGGGCGCCGGCGCCTGTTGATGCTGTTCCCGTTTCTCGGCCACGTACTCCTCGTACTTGTTGGGCAAATCCTCACCGGAACGGCGCTGGTAATGATGCGGCATGGAGTTTGTCTTGTACACATCCCGATGACGTATCTCCACATAGTTCTGGCTGCCATGCTCGCCGGGCTTGATGTGCAAACTGCCGCAGATGACGCTATCCGACTCCGGAGTGGGAACGGGAGCGGGACCAGGCACTGTTCGCTTGGGCTTCTGCACTTCAGAGTACATTGGTATGGGATAGCTACGCAGCTCGCTGATTCGCGAACTGGAAATGGAGCGTGGCTTAGCCAGGGACTGCCCACCCTCGCTGGAGCTGGCCAATCCGCTCTTTGAGGTGCGCAAAACGCCGCTGGAAGCCGGCAGGCCGGGCTTTGGCGCACGCAGTCCGCCGCTAGGGTCCAGCATGTGAATGGGCTTCCTTGAGCGCGGCGTCGCATCGGCCACATAGCGGAAGTCGATGCCATTGGGCAGCGACTTCTTGCCCGGTAGGGCGTTCCGCTCCGAGCGGGTAATGAACCGACGATGATGTTGATGTGCTTGCTCGGGCTGCTCGGTGACCGGGGCACTGGCTGTGGAGCCGCCGCCGCCTGGCTGGGAATTGAGCGAGTGCACGGATTGGTAGTGCGGTGGCTGCCACATCCGATCGTCGGACACACAGCGCCCGCCCTGATCGAAGGCGTACGAGACGGGACGCAAATCGCTGGAACTGTAGCCGGCATGGACGCGCCGCAAGGGATCTCTCGGGGGCGGCGGTGGCGGCAGCGGCAGCGGCTTGCTCTGCAGTCGTTTATTCGCATTTTGCATATGCATTTGGCTATCGTAGCTGATGCTGCGCTTCGCATCGCTCTGCATGGTGTTCTGCAAGGGAGGTACCTGCGGCTGCCATTGCACATAGCCGGAGAAGGCGGCGACGGAGGAACTGGGTGCTGCCTGGTAGATGGACAAGGGCAATGGCTGCGTTTTGTAGCGCTGCGTGGGCACTATCATCTGCTGCTGCTGAACAGGCACACCGCCATGGCTGACCTCGCCGTCGCGGGACAATCTTTTGTAGTAGCGCTCGTTGCGGGCGGCGCGACTGCGTCTACTCTGGCCGGGTGCGCCGTATCCCTGCAGCGCCTGGCCCCCGCTGTGTATGCTCTCGTCGCTGCGATACTTGGAGAAGGTGGAGGAGTTTAGCGAGATGATCTCCTCTTCGCTGGAGTGGCCCGGCACCTTGCCGCGGTGACCGGAACGGGATTTAGGTGGCGGCATATTCCCACCCGGTGGCGCCTGCTGCGACAGATAGAGCCGGCGATCTAGGGAGTTGCTGGAGCGGCTGTAGTAGCCCGGCTGGTTCTGATAGTATGGCTCCGGCGGTACCATCTCCACGGGCAAAAAGAACTCGTTGTCTATGTGCTGCGGCTGGACGGGATGCGCTTGGGACTGAGACTGGGACTGGGTTGATGGCATCACGATGTGATCGAAGCCGAGCGCTTTGTTGCTGCTGTTGCACCGTGCGGACTTGGCGTGATGTTTGGCCTTGGGTTTCGTTGCGCTTTGGCGCTGGGCGGGTACAAAACCGGCCTTGCGGTCCTCCTCGCTGGAGCTGGCGCTGCAATCGGCCGCATCCTTCTTTTTGCGAAAGAGTCGACCAAAGGACCATTTCTGTTTATTCGACAGCTGCTGCTGTGAGGATCCGGATCCGTTCAGGCGCAGACGCTCCATCTCCAGTGCGTGGTTGTTGTTATCGGATGTGGTTGGGGAAATTGTTGCTTGATTTGTGGCTTTCGTGTCGTCGTCTTTGGGCAGCGGCAACTGGGGACGCCAAGTTGTTTGAACAGTCTACGGAGAGGGAGAGAGAGAGGGAGAGAACAAGAGAAATATAAATTAGTTAGAGTCAATAGCCGGCTTAATCAAGATAAGTTTTATTTAAACATTCGTTTTATTTGCACTTAATGGGCCTACAGAGTTGATGTTTAGACAAACGATAAGATTAAATGAAATCTTATTAACTTGGCTAAAAGAGCTGGAGATAACCGCCCAACCAAACCAAGCTCCGTCTTGGCTTGTGAAATTAAATGCCTATTTTATATATTTATGTCATACACTGGCAGAAAAACCGTGCAACAATTGCTTTCAGTCAAAAGCTTTTCGAGTCTCTGCCTATCTTGACATACTTGTTGTTTTCAAAAACTTTATATATAAATATGCTATGCACTAAGATAAAAACAGATTACTTTTCCGAGAACCAGCTTTTGAAGCTGAGATGTGCCATGCATTTGGCGCACTTTTTCTTGCAAATTTTTCTTTATGATCGGGCAGAAATTTGCATATGCAGCTCCCACGACAGAATCTTAAGAGTTGAGTGCAACCGAAGACAACACAACGGGCGGAAGTAACTCATTATCATACAATTCAGATAGTTAGCATAATACTAATTGCTTTTGCAGAACCTAAAGGTGAAGCGTTGTAAAGATAGAAAAATGTGTTATCAATCAAGATAAAGATAATTGTTGTATAACAAATGTGATGGCAAGTTCTTAAGACATTAAACATTTACAACTATTTAATCTAATCTCGAGTTAAGAAACAAAAAACTATTCATACTCAATTATTTTTTTAGTTTTCAATGACTCTCATATGCGAATCATATACAAAAATAAACGAAATTGCGTGTGAAATTCAATTTCTTTTTGCTGTTTTTAATTATTTGTTTAATTTGGGATTTTTGTTTATAGAAAAAAGCTCTAAAATTGGGCGTGGGACTCATATATATGAGACACCATTTCCGCTGCTGACGATCTTATATCATGTTTATAAAGCAGACGATGCAAAAGGGGCAACAGTTGTCTTATTCGTAAGGCACATGGTCGAAGGGCTTATTAAAAGCAAATAAACAAGGGGCAAATATAAACATGATGTGGAATATAGGCGGAATATGATTCAATTTCGATGAAGTAAAAGGCTTTAGACTAAAATTAAAGTTTTCATTGGGATGCACTGAAGGAAATCCAGAATGCAAAAGTCGTGTAACAGGCGCAAAGTGTAAACATGATGTGGAACAAAGGCATAATACGATTCAATTTTGATTAAATAAAAGGCTTTAGATTGAAATTAAAGTTGCACGAAAGGAAATTCCGAATGTTTTACATATTTATGATCCACTTCAAATGAAATCTGCGGCAAAGTCGCGTAAAACCATAAACTATTTCAACACGTGTTGTTTGGTTACATTCACAAAATGATTTATGAACTGCGGCATAACGAAACACGATTCTAAAAACCACATAAAAGTCAGAACAGCTACGTGACTCAGTTTAAAGACAAATAATTTTTTTGTATAAGAGAATTTATGCAGAAATTTTGAGAATTGATGGCGTCGCAAACAGCTGCGTAATATCGGGCAGACTGCCAAGGCACACATCAGGCATACGCACTGTGTAACGCGTGAAAAGCTAGGAAAACACAATGGAAACACGCAGCGAGTATGAGTAGGATAACTAAAAATAAGTACGCGAAATTGTAGAAAATAAGTGTAAAAAAAAAAAAAGAAAGTTAGATTCCCAATAGAAATGCCAAATTCGAAGTGAAGCTCAACACAGAACCGTTTCCACATTTGCGCAAAATTTATAAATAAATATGTTACAAGTGGAAAGCAGAAATTTACGCGCGATTCTAAACTATATAGAAATGGAATACGAAAGTGTTCTTTTCCGAACACGCGCGTCCACTTGACTGATAGAACAGGAAAACTGTTCACGACCATCGCGATCAGCCGCGCCAAAAGCTTTCCGTGTGAAGCTCTTTCCATCAACATAGAGAGCAGAGTGTGTTTGCTTAAGAGAGCGCGAGAGAGTGAAGAGAAAATTTGGGGAATACATAATGGGTTTTAGAATGCGGCGTCGACAGCAATATTTCAATTAAGTAAATCGTAACTAAATCTAAATGATTTTCCATTTCTTTTAAAGATCAATTGGGAAGTCAATGAACCGCTGCGAAAGTGTTACGTGGCCGCAGAGACTTTTAATTAACGAAAATTGAGAGCAGAAAATGCTCGTGTGGAAAAGTTCTTTGCCCACCGCCCACTCATATATTTGGGGAAAGTAAATGTAGATCGGAAAATGTGTCACCTGAAATTAAGTAAAATCATTATTGCCAAGAATTTTATATGCCAGGCATATAAAATCAAATTAAAATGTGGCCCAAAGTTATGACTGTGGAAGTGTGTCTGTTTAAATAGATTGGATAAGGTGGAAAACTTGAAATCTTTCAAATCTTGTTCCAATTTTATACTCAGTGTTTCTTTCTTTTATGTAAATGATTCACATTAGAGATTTTGTAAGTTTTCGCTGTCAAGCAAGTACAAATATTTGTACAGACTTTGAAAAATGGAACGAATGCGGAAGATATTTGCTCTGTCGAAAAGTGAAAGCAAATTACGGCCCGATCTAAATATAAACTTACTTTCTATATAAAGATCCGAGTGTGTAGACGGCAAAGTAATGCTAGAATATAGGTCAGTGGGCATTTTTGGCCAAGTTGCTGCGACCCTAGGTTTTTATATTTAATTGCTTAAAAACTGACTCATTTTTCGGAAAACAATTATAATATATTAATGCGAATCTTAATTAAAATGGCAAACGATTTGCAGCTGTTCAATAGAAAGTTAATGAACTGCATCTGCGGTGCGTTTACCCGTTTTTATTGCACTGAATAATAATTTGAAATAAAAAGTTTAATGACTTTTACCTTATTTTGCCTGATCGAGAATTTATGTAAAATTTAATTTTATTTATGCTTGTTGAAAAATTTGTATAGGACAGCTCGAAAATGGCAGATAAACTGGAATTTGGTTGTCACTGTGATCAGGAATATATACCTAAACAGTATGTAACTATGCAGTTGCTTAACATAAAGAAAATAATATATATTATAATAGTAGAAAGCAAACGAAATCAGAAGTAGACAAGAAGTGGCATTGGCTGTCTAATCATCGCCTGAAAATGTTTCCATTTAATGAAGAAGGCGTCGAACTCGTCACGCCAACTGCGTATAATGAATTAGGGATGCTTCAAGTTGCATTGTGGCAACAACAACAATCATGCATAATCCATACTAATTTCCCCAGACCTCAGCCGTTGTAGGGTCAATAACAGGCTCTAAACGGCGGGGGCTGAGTCCAGAAAGTTGGTCAACTGGAAAAAAGGAGTCAAATGGGAAAAGCTGAAAAACTGAAAATATTTTATTTATGTACAGCACGTAATGCATTTTGTCCTGGGGCAAGAATACTTGTGGCAACTTGTGGCAACATATTTGTTTATCCAGCGAAGCAAATGATCAGTGCTTGATATTGTTGTTGTTTGTTGTGAGTGAGCTGCGGGACCGCGCAACGCCGGGTGTTTAATGGCACCAGGAAGTCGCATGGTGAGCGCGGTCGTAATTCTAACATATTTTACATATGCAATTTCTGCTGGATAATATTATGAAAGGGATTGAAGAAAAGCGTGAAAAGTGTAGACTAATGACTTTAGGGGCGTATTTTATTATAAAACCATATTATTAAATCACGTTTCGTGGCTGTTTAGCGTCTTAAGCTACCAAAAAGCAGTCGCCATACAGCTAAACGTTTAATTTCCATATTTTGTTCATATTTCCAATTCTGCCCGACCAAATCTTACTCTTTTGCATATTTTCATATATAATCAAAAAAGCACACAAATTTTAAAATCAGAAACGCGTCGCTTTCATTTTCAAATAGTCGGTCAATGAACTTCAGCTTGGGCATGAGCCGCCGCCAAAAAAATTTGTCCGAAAAAAGGCAACCAAACATGTTTAATAAAAAATAATTGACACGCATCTGAAGAGGCGTCTCCAGAGGTGGCAGGGCCACAGTTGCCCTATTGGTTTATTATATTTATATTATGTTGTGCGTTTAGCTATACACGAACTTTTAAACTTTCACTGGACGTCATTCATTTTCACCCGTTTCAGACGCTAGAGGGAAATAATCAACATGCTCGTAATACTATATACATCTCGACATGTAAATCGATTTTTAATTGCCAAAATGTGTGTTAGTTTTGTTGTTGCCCCTTAACTAATTTGTAGCATTTATATATACGAAAAATAAAAAAATTTGCATAGTTACGTTAGTTAAATGTGTTGAAGACTTTTGGGTAGAAAAAAAAAGTATGATACGTGTTATTCGACTGTCGACAAATGTGGGAACATTTCCCAATCAAAGGGAGAGACAGGTGAAGCACTAGGTTGATATGATAAATGAGCACCGTGTGACTTCATTTCATTTATAATTAACACCCTAACATGTTGTGATATAAATAAAAATGGCACTCCACGCATATAGTAAAAGTATTTACACTTTTCTTTTGGTTTACTTTGCAATGAACAAATTAATTTCTGGATGTTTAGAAAGGTTTAGTGCGTGATGTTTCGTGACAAAAAAAATAATTTCAGACGTGTTTCGCACTTTTCGCAAATTTAAAAAATATTTGATACAAGGCTTAAGTTTGCATATATATGTATGCCTGTTTGAACACACGTGTATGCATATTTGTGTTTATATGCGACAAATAAGTATACATGCATACACACGCCCTATATCATATACCCTATATAGACAAAGGTTGAAATTTTCCACCCCCATGACTCGGCCAAAACTGAACCGATGTTCATGAGCTTTGGGATTTTGCACATAGTTTTCCCTCTAAACTTATCAGGCATCAAATCTGACTACGTAAATTTTGGTCAAAATTCGTGTCAAAATCGTACCCCCAAGATTCGTAAAGAGACACAGTTCGAAATTTCCAAACCCAATAATTCGGCCAAAACTCAACAGATTACATTCCAAACCGTACGAGCTAGGAAGCTGAAATTTAGTAATTTTTTAAGAATTTTATTTTCAAAGCTCTATATAAGAATATAATGAATACGTGTTTCAGCGATTTGGGAAATTCCACTCGATACAGTGGTAAAATGACCGAAAAAGTTTGTCTGAGAGTAGTTTGTACACTGTCCGCTCAGTTTCAAAATCACTTTCAAAGCTATTCGAGAACATTGATTTTATAACATAAGTGTCATGGGCAAGGCCGGGCTACACCCTTTAGTATGTAAATAAATCCTTAAGCCTTTGCGAACATAGAGAAATATTTAGTATTTCAGGTGTTGTTGAAACAAATTCTATGTCGTTTATACATATATTCCTGCTTTAAGCAATTACAATGATTCTGATTTACCAATCAGAGTCTGACTCTCACTGACAATGACCTTGACCTGGCTTTACTTATAAATGCCCGTTTACCGGAATTACTTAGTTGTGTACTGTTTAAGGTAATTGCTTAATAAAATAGTACACAAACAAAGATTATGCCTGAACCAAAAAATACTCACGAAAATTGTGCAAAATTGTGAAAAACGTGCGTTGTCGTTTAGAGTCTCGCAATTTCCGTACTTTTGCAAAAATTCACATGCACTTGTTTATTTTACACACAATAAAAAATCCCAACGACTACGTAAATTCAGTATAACAAGTATATTATTCTTTGAGATGTGCGACTCGACATGATCAAATTATTCTTTGAGATGTGCGTTAAATGTTATTTATAAGCACACCTCATCGCTATATAAGATTCAGTATTAGCACAAAGTTTTATTAAGAAATACTTGCTCTTCATTTTAAATCATGTGCAAAATTAACTTATGATGGTGGGTGAGTTTTTGGGTAGAGTTAAGCCACGAAATGCCATATATTTTCATATATACCATATATTCTGTAAATCCTAGTTTTTTTTTTGTGCGGTCAAAGGCGTGTTTAGTTTAACTCTATACTTTTCTTTTATTTCACTAATTTAAATTTTTAAAATATTTTTTTTTTTTTTCATTTTCAATTCGTTTGCTTTTAATTTTGAATTTTCTTCACTCACTGACAGCAGTCCGAAAACGTTCCGCAAATGCCTTGGCAGAGAGGCAGAACTTAGGATGAGCAAATTTTCAATAATGTGCGCAAAAATTGTGTGTATACATAAGAAATATGTATGTATATACAGTGCAGTTAAAATCGGTCCATTTAAATACACATCAGTTTTATATACCTGGCGAAGTGTTGGCGTTCGAAATAGTGAACATCAAATGTTTATCGAATGATTCATAAAATCATTCACACACAATCATGTGAATATATAAATAACATAATTTACTGAACTATATACAAGAGAGCATGTTTCAGTGGCCTAAAACTGCACTTAACCATTACAACTGATGCGATATATTAAAATGGGGAGATGGGCTGACATCCTTTGGGGCTAAAAAGAGTTGCCGGATGCAAACGCTTTGCATTTCCGGCATTTGCAGACCCAGTTATAATTACGCCGCATAATTGAATAGCCACAGAGCATATATTGCCTGTAATCGAGGCTTGTAATTGCTGAACGACGTATGGAAATATGCCGGTGAAAATTATATAGATGGTCAAAGCGAACTTTCAATCTTTACAGTTCGCTAGGCTGTTGGCCAACAAACTGTGAAAATAAATTGAACACGTGCCCCTTTCATTGCCCACCTGTGCGGCACGTCTGACAGGTGTTCCACATTTTTGACTGTGCTTTCAGAACTGTAAATTGTTTGTGTGATGTGTGTATTCTAATGTAGTGTGCGATGCGGCTGCTTTTGTGGCCCAAGGTTCGACCCTCGCGCCGCATTAGTTGCAATTATTGTGGCCTCTTGACATTCTTCTTTATATTGAGTGTCCACATGGCAAGCATTTCTCAGCACTCACGCATTATCGATCCCACCAATAAGCCTGCTAAGCCACTTGACGCTGGTTGGAACTTAATTTGTCATCGATTTTGCTTCGATAAAAACAGAAGCGTGAATTAAAATTAGCTGAAGAGCTTGCCCTCAAGAGGCTTCAATGCAAGCGCGATAAGCGGAGGCTTAACTAATTAAAAACATAGCCAATTCGATGCCCTTCCCTCAGTTTCTCGCTCTATCTGCAATGTAATTGCAACTAATTGGATTAAAAATTACATTCACGCACTTTGAGATCCGAGCTCGCAGCAAATATAAAATAAATGCAATTTCAAATTCAGATATCATTTCCTTTATGTAATTGCGGGTCTATTGCATCTGGCTCCGATTCCATCTTTGGCCCAAGCATATCTTTTCTATAGAAATCGTAATTTTATTTACCATTTTATAGTTTACCAGCGCAGTGTGTGGCGTGGAAAATGCAGAAAAAACAAATGAATGAACAATGAATGGAAAAAATCGGAATAAAAAATGCTGTACAAACATTTCATCGTACACGCAGACCGCAACAGTGAACACTGGCTATGAAGTCGACAAATCAATTCAGACAAAAAGCATTTAAATTAAAAAAAAAAAAACTTTTTAAGAATTCGATTTTAAAAATCCCAAACCCTAGCCAGTGCTTTAAGCCCGAATTCATGTTGCTAGCCCCAAGACCTGGTACCTAAAACGTATTTTCACTATGTCGCTGAAACCACAAACACAAAAATTCCCCAAGAAATATTTTATTTTCTGATTATGTACATTACTTCTTTTCCTTTTGCTTTTTATGAGACTTTTGGTTAAGTTGTGCGCCAGCATCACGTAATAAACTTCATTACGACCACAAAAATTGGATCGCGTTTACGTGCAGATGTTATAGAGTCTTGCAAAACAACAAAAAAACCTCTGCTTACTGTGTTTAACAAGCTTTGATTAGGCCAAGTTGTAATTTTTAAATAAAATATATATATGTAGTTTTTTCGACTGTATAAGCTAAAGAAAGGTTGGGCGGCGATTCAAGCCCTAAAAGCAACAATTACACAATACTCTATGCCCTGTCTCAAAACAAAAAAACATTTGTTTCGTGTTTGCCAATAAAAAGCTCATTTCATCAATGTCATGTCATGTTGCACACTCTGTACATGGGGAACCCATATCAGATAGTTGTCGGAACACGTGCGGTAATTATGGTGGGGCCCAATAATTTTGTTTAATAACGCAGCAATCGAAAAGAAATACAAATGATTGAAAGAGCTGGATGGACATGTTAGGTTCAGCCGAAACGATTATGGCCATTAGGTAAACGAATAAATGGATAACAAGAGGCAAGCCTTAAATTAACGAATGTTAAATACCCTTTACCAAGTAGAAGCTTTTTATATATTTCACCTTAAAACATAGTTATTAAATTTGCTGTAGCTGATCTCATAAATTGAAAAGTAAATTTGAACTATTGACAGATTCAACTAGTTGCATAAATATACGGAGTTCCAATAACATCAGGCCTTGCCTTGCCTAAGTCTCTAGGCCCGAGACCTCAGCCTGGCCTTAGTCGGCCAAGTTTATCAAGAAACAAGTTTCCGATTGGATGTTATCGAATTACATTCGCTACGTGTGTTATTGAGAGTTCCGCTAACGAAACGCTTTTAAATGTACTCACAGAGAACTGTGGTAAATTAAATTAATGAATGCGGCATTTCCCTATATTTAAATTTTATCGGCAAAGTAAGAAAAAGGCGCATGCAAGATTAAGGTGAAATCATTCGGACCCCAGCGGCAATGAACTTGAATCCCCAAATATATTCAAATCAAAGCGTTAACAAAAATTTACCGGACTGGAACTCGGTCTCAACATAATTGATAATGCATGAAATGTGACTGTCACAGATAAATCATGCAAGGTGCACCTTTAACCAACTAATGGAATTGTATAATTTTATGGAAAATTTTCTAGAAACAAAAAAAAAACAAAACAAAACAAAAAACATGGATAGGAACACGACTAGCATCCAGGTCGCAGCCAGATCTTCAACAGGTAAAAAATGAAAAAAACATATAGCAATAGATATTTTGTTGAAGGAATTAAAAAATCCTCTTTGCAGTCAGGTAGTCAATTGCTTGAGGTATGTTTTATGCATGGCCTTTGTTGGCTCAGAGGAGTTCAAAGACATTTGATTCTTTGGGGATTGGAACTTATGTTGCGTGTGCCGCAGCAGTGATTCAGAACATAAAGGACTTCAAGCTAATTAAAATGATACATTTTTTCATTTTTTTTGATGCCACACCCAGGAACTCAATGCCAAATTCCTCACCCTTAGCATAAGGTGGTTACCTGAGACAATTACTTAGGATCGGTCAGCTTTGTGGCTCGTTACTTGGCAACTATTGATTTTATGTGCAAGCCAAACAAATCCGATCCGATCCAATCAGAACCCAACCCAAAAACCAAACCACAGACAACGCTTGAAACGCAGTGAAATGCAAATGATTGAGGATCGGATCGCTCTAGTGTAGATCTGAAGCAAATCAATATCAATATCAATCTCATGCTGGATGGCGTGTTGTCTTTCATATGGGAAGTTGTTGACCCAGACAATAAAACAGATAAGACCCAGACTCCATGATAATTGAAAAACTTGCTAAGTTTGAAATCTGAAATTGTTTAGAATTTATTTTATTTTAATATGAAGAAAAACCAACTTTTCAGACAACGTCATGTTTTTATGCTGCACCTTCGATTGTGGCAGACTGTCAACTGATTCCATTTGATGAATAGCATTTATTAGGCCCCAACCCGCTGCACCTCCCTATCACAGATCATTTGTCAAAGTGTCATAGCTTCGATTGTTGTTGTCGTTTTTGACTTTGTGTACGGCATTGTTTATAGTTTGGCGTGGCATATTTTCTTTATTTATATATATTTTTTTGCCGTCGCATCGTCGAAATCTGAGCAATGTTATTGTCTGAAAATTAAGCAACATGCTCCGGTTCGGCATGCGGGTGAGATGGGTTAGCTGAGATTAGCATTCCAGCATCTCGAATGAAATAGCATAGAATGAGAATGAGAATGTGAATGTAGAATGAGCCGATGAGGTTTCAAATGTAGCAGACAGTAAATAAAAATGAGCAGGTTTTTTAGGATTAAGCAATGGGCCGGTAGCCAGTTGGAAAGATGCGCTTCACAATAAAAGGCTGAAAACCGGTCGCCAAGCAAAATCGGTTCGAACCAGGATTGGGCACAATTTTCATATGAGAATCTTCAAATCAAGTCCAAACAATTGGAAATACAGACATTACATGATTTCTTTTAAGGAAATTCGCTGTAAGCTTTGATGAATCACGCTTACAGACAATTTAGCCATAAAAGTAATCGAGTAAAACGCGCCGTCAACACCTGTTGCCGCTTTTGGTATTCCAACGAAGCACTTGATACATGAAGTGCCAGCTCTTATGAATTACTCCAACAGATCGAATTTAACTCCTAACTAATAGCTGCCCAATCATTTTTCAGTTAACCGAACTGTCATAACAAATTGTTAAAATATTGTAATTTTCAATAGATTTTTGCCAGCCCACATCGAATTGCGGCTGGCCCGCAAATTGTTGTCAAGCGTTGGGGAAGAAATTGCTTTCATATTGATTTGATTTATGTACAAATTATTTTTGGACAGCGTACCCAAAGACTTTTCAAATGCTTGTTGAGCATTGATTTTTGCCAACTCACAAATTGAAACTGGGTTAATTGGATTGGCCTCTAACAGTAAAAGGGCCTACACGGCATTAATCGAATTTTATGTGTAGGCATCGAAGCAGGAGTCAGGCAGAGCGTGTGCACAATAAAAATCAAAAGAAAAACCTTTCTATTAAGTGCAAAATCCGAGCGATAAATTGAGATATGGTAGTATTAATCAAAAGTGGAAAAAACTTTAAAATATTATAGCAAATATCATATATCTTATAATATACAACAACATTTATATAGAGAGTCGAAAATAATATTTGCGGCTTTACTTTTTAACTAACAAACATTTCTATTAAGTCAGAAATACAAGAGAAAAATTTAGATATATTTGGATAAATTGGATAAAAGTGGTAAGGTAATAAAATTATTACACCAAAAAGCATTGATCTTATTATATTCTTAACTATATAAAGCTGGATTTTGCAACCTTTCCATATTATAACAATAATGTATTGTATATACAAGAGAATCGAAAATAATATTTGCAGCTTTACTTTTTATCTAACTTAATGGCAACATTGTAAAATACAATATATAAGAATTGTTCTCCGTTTTAGTATAATCTCTAATTGGGTTCTATTCACATTTCTCAACTGAAAAGCACAAGACACATTTTCCACCTAATTATGTGTGCATTGTGAAAATGTGCCGTTAAATTGTTTTTGACATTCTTTTCCGAATGGTATTTTGTTTGTGAGTTTGATTAAATGCATTGATCATTAAGAATCTTACGAAAACTAGTTTAGACAAAGGCAGCAGCACAGCTAGCGGCAGCTTCCTGCCCGATCGTATCGTAGATGAATGCCGAAGGTAAGCCACATTTTCGACACCGAAACCTTACCAACACAAACAAAGACACCTGCCGCTGCTGCTGCTGCTGGCTAAGTCAAGTTGGCCAAGCAACAATCTGATGCTGTGGCAAGTCAAGCAAACAATGAGCCAGCAGCCAGTTGGTCTCTGGCCGGCTTGTGGTATGCGCTTTATAATTGCGCAGAGCCGCAAAAGTGACCCACTTTGTGGCACAAGTTGCAGGTTGACCAACTAGCTTAGCTTATGGTAACAATGCATTAGGCTATACTAATAGAGCCTGTTGTTGTTATGGCCACAGTAGCTCGGCCCAAAATAACTGGAAGCCAAATTCTGAGGGCGTTCAAAAGCCCGCATCCGACTAAAATGCTTTTAAGCGGGGCAGAATTGTACAGCAGATAATACCCTATAATTTATGGACATGTTTACGAGTTTTTAAAGTTCTTTTTGAAAGTTCTTTTGTTCTCACAAGAAGTGGAATCCCAATAGAATTGTGGCTTACACCTCCAGGTAAGCTTTGGAGTACTTAGAGAAAGCGGAAAAACTAAATTCATTTGAATTTTGAATCATTTATTTAAAATTCATTTATGTTTTATTTTATTTTTCGGTCACTTTAAGGAGAAAATAATATAAATTGTGGTGCCACCTTGTTATAATGGAGAAGCTGCGCGAAAAGCTTGGTCAATTGTTCACTCGAAAGTATTCGGTGGATAAGCCCATGGTGGATGAGGACGAGGAGGAGAGCGAGGAACTCCAGACCAAGGATGTGGTGGATCTAATGCAGCAGCAGCATCAGCAGGAGGAAAAGCCAAAGACATCGCAGAAGCAGCCAAAGAGCGAACGAGAGTCACATTATGATAACTACAAGCAAAAGAAACCAAGTCCCTATCCATTGACAACGGCAGATCTTCCAGTGGAAGCGGAACCGATTGCAAATTATATGGATAACATAGATCCGGGCATCAACTATGAGATGGAGTTTGTCGATTTTATCGATCGCAATGCACCGCAGGGTTTTGGACAGAAACTGGAGAGTATGCTACCCTACCTGGGCCTGAGCTTTGTCACCTGGCCCGGCTATTGGGTGTGGCGCGGCTATCAGTGGCAAACAAAGCGACGAACCGAAAGGATCGGCATGTACATACAAAGAGTAGGTCTACATAGAATTAAGTTAGTATAATTTAATCTAATTAAACATTTGTGGCATAGACCTTCCAGCATGCCAAGCTGATGCAGGTGGCCATTCTGAGCCTCGGCCTGCTGATGGCCACCTCGGCTCGCTCCTCGTCGGAGCCGCTCGAAGTACATGAGGTGTCCTACAGGTCGAAGCGAAAATGAAAACATGTGGAGCAGCAGGCTGTGCCGGGGGTGTGGTTTACAAAAAATATTACGAAACATTTCAGATTAGCTCGAGACAGCATCAAAATTTGAAGAAAATTTAACAAAAAAATAAAATAAAAATCATGGGCATTACGAACTTCTTCGAGAGCGTTAAAAATTGGACAGTGGCGCGCGTCCAAGGCACGCTATCGTCCAAGGACGATGAGCGTGAGGATGTGAGGCGATTCCCCAATCTGGGCGAGGACATACAACAGGTGGTGCATACGCCGGAATTTGAGCAGGTCTTGGACGCAGCCTCGCCGTTTCTGTTGGCCAGCATGGGCGCCTGGCCGGGCTATTGGCTATACCGAGGCTTCGACTATCACTCGCACAGAGCGCACGTGCCGCTGCCCGTATACATCAGACAGGTGAGCAAATAATTACATATAAATTTAATCTCAATTTCTTATCACCTTGCTAGACCTTTTACCAAGCCAAACTGCTGCAACTATTGATTATCATGACCGGCATCATTAGCATGGTCAAGAATCACAACAATTTCCGTATTTTTCCAGTTAGCAACAAGGACTAGTTAAATCGTTTAAATTAAAAGAAAAATCACAACAAAAAAATTGGTGAAAATCTTAAATCATGAAGTTCGTATCATTGAGAGCCTTTCGCACGGTCCCTTTTGAAACTAAAAATTCCTCCCATTTGATATTTTAATAAATGAACACTCTCAAATGCAATTTTGACTTTAAATGAAGCGTCTCTTATTAAAAACTAAACCTGGCAAATACTTATTGCTGTTGCTGCTGCTGTTGTTGTTGTTTCTTGGCCTCGGTCTTGAGCATTTTTATTTCTTTGACCAGAGCCTGAGGGTTCATGCCAGCCCCCAAGAGTTCGATGCTTATCCTGATGGCATCCGGATTAACACCTGCATTGACCAGTTCGGACATACCATGGATTACTTGGACGATTTTTTCAGTATCTTTGGCACGGCAATGCAAATTTATTGATTCCTGGTTGGACATGTTGAAAATTTCATTAACTAATTTGTTCCGACTTCAAATCAAAGGCCACAAATTTTGTTGCTTATGTCTCAGACTGCTTAGAACTCTGACAATCATTTGAGTAGAGTATTTAACAAAAGTTATAGTATCTAACAAAAGGAATAATATGGAATGCAACTTTAAAGTTTACTTTCTTCTCAACTCGAGTGTCTACATTTCTAATGAGCCGGCTAATCTACTTAACTGCTATAATTCAAAACAAACAACACCACACACACATACACACACCCTACACTCACACACACACACACACATAACAGCAACTGTCGCCCCCGGCCAAGTGGAAAGATAAATTAGCTTAAAATTAAACAAATTACTTAAGTTTTCAGCTTTGAAGTGCAGCACGCAGGCAAAGTGGAAAAATACACACAGAAAATCACAGTCAGCGAACAATTAACAAGTAAAAAGTGGACAACCAATTGAATGTGCCCCAATTATTAAATTATTTATTTATTTATTTTTATATTTAAATATTTAAATCTTTGTGTCTTTATATATTTAAATATTATTTAATGGTCGATAAATCGAGCATCTACATAATTATTTAATATATAAGTATTTGAAAATAAGATGCTAAAAGCCTTGTTTAGAATTTATTATTTATTTATTTCCCTTTCCCGCAATTTGTAGTGTATTCAAGCCTCTTACAAGATCATTTATTAAGGTACAGTTGTTGTTTTTGTAGTTGTGATAAGTAAAAGCGTTTTGGTGATCTATGTGATCTGTTGTATATCAAGTATCTTTGTTATAGTTGTTGTATCTTTAGTCTCACCTGTATGAGATACATTCTGTTGCTGGTGTTGTTGCCCCGGGCTCCGTTTTACAACCAAACACGCACACACACACTCACAAAACGCAGATGAATATAATTATGCAGCAACGTCTTAGAGAGGGTTGGGCCAGAGACAGGTATCTGCTGGTATCTAAAACCTGGTATCTGTATCTCTATCTGTACACGCCGCGATTGTTGTTGTTATTGCTTTGCTCTATTTGGAATGCAGCTCGCGTTTTTTATGATTCTGCTGCTGCTGCTGACAGTCTATTTGCTTTTAAGCTTAGAGCAATTGTTTCAATTAAATAGAAATTTGTTAACTTTCTCACTTAATGAAAATAAATTGAACACAATACAAAAAGTTTTTTGTGGCTTGGCAAATGTTCAACTTCGTTCGAAAACGAAGCAATTTCCAGCGCGGAATAAATAAAAATGGCCTTCTGTGAAGGATTTGGAGTTCCTGTGTCTTATTGTACAGTTTTATATAGTCTGGCTATATAAAGGTAAATAGTCAACAGCGCAAGATTGTTAAATGGAAAATAAAAAGGTTGCAATGCTTGTATTTAGTTCTATATATTTATAGTCATTTTATTGATGGGATTGGTTGGACAACAGCAGCTGGTTCTTGTATTACTGTCCACTTTTTGGCACCAAGAATATAATTTATTTTCTGTGCTTCGGCCTGCGTCACAGGGTTATGGATTCTCTGTGGTTGTACACACAATTCACTATGGCAATTTTTGCGTTTGAAATGCCTTTACAAGTTGTTCCATTAAATCGACCAAACAAATTTCAAACACGGCCGCGAGCTCAATGCATTGGAACTTGATCAATTTATTAATCCATTGTGTTTTGTAGACTTTAGAAAATTAAATATTTTAATAATACATTTTTTAGTATTTAAAGTTCGTTGGGTTCTTGTTTCTAGACGAGTTAAGTGTGATTTTCTTCATTTATTATTTTTGTTAAAATTCGGATTATATTTATTTCAACACATCTCCGGTGTTTCCTCTGTGGGAGTTGTGCGCGAACTAACCGTTAACGATCCAAAAATTCGGCTGCAGACCCCGTAACATAACTGATACGAATGCTATACTCGAAATGGAACTGTTGAACTCAAAATGGCACTGCTGTTGGAACGCGTTTTGTGTCTGGTTGAAACGAATACCACATATAACATCATCATGACGTTCGAACGGGCAAGTGTTTGTTGTTGTCTAACCGAATGCCATGGAAATGCGTACATGAGTTATGTTCGAGTCGAGTAGCCGCGTATTCGATTTAGTTGCGTTGCGCTTCAAATGTGTGGAAAAACAACAAACAAACATTTCCTACGATAGCCGTGGATTTTGTGTTATTTTCGGGGGCAAGCCAAAGTAAAGCTATGTTAGCTGTGTTGTTTTCTCATGAGTACAAACATTTAAATGAGTACAAACATTTAAATGAGTACAAACATTTTGATGAAATAAAACCCGAAATTTTAATACTTTCTAACTTTACTCGCAAAATTCACACACCTTGTGCAAAAATCTCTGGACAGTGGAACGCATTGCAACAGGTTCCTTTTGGCCTGCAGGCACAAAATAAAAGCGCAAGCATAATAATTATACTGGCCAAGAGACCGACTACCACACAGTGCGCAACCACAATAAAGTTAAGAGAAACAGGAAATTTTTGTACGATAACTTGTAAGACATTTCATAACCTGACATAAATCGTAAATATGACGAACGCACAAAGAAAAGGAGTCAATAAACAACAAAAAAAAAAACAACAAAACAAAGCGGAATAAGCTACTTATAAGGGGTGTGGCAAACAGCTGATGGCACAAAGTGAAAACTGAAGTAACCAGCGAACTGGACATTGTCTAGCGAACACCCTTTTGGCTAGCTGGGGCATTGTACCTCCTGTTACTCCCATACTCCGAAAGGGGCCCCGCGTACAGCAATTTAGTGAAAATGAAACTTGCAACTCGCGCTTGTTGTTGATGTGTCTTATGGCTCGAATGTGTGGCAGGCAGCGTGATAAATGCGGTTATAAAAACCTGCAATCAAGCGGCTTACCAAACGAAAGTGAAACAAAAGTGCCGACAAACCAACTCAACCAACAACCAACCGACTAAACAACCAACAACCGACCAAACAACAACAATCCGAACTGAGCCGAGCATCGGGCGAAAAACTTGCAATTTCCATTTTAATACTCAACAACTTTCGGCTAGAGGCAGGCCAAAGGAATCTCGAATCGCGAGTCGTTTCCACAATCACAGCGAAACATGAAGTGGATGCCATATTGCGGCACAGCCGCAGACTCCGCTGAATGGAATAACAAAGCGCTGAGACGCCCCTGAGATTAAAACGAGCCACAATCCCAGACACACCACACAAGAGTTACCCACCCTTTCAGCCCTCGCTGCGAGGCGCTGTATCTTCGTTGTCT
This sequence comes from Drosophila virilis, assembly GCF_030788295.1. Taxonomy (NCBI): domain Eukaryota; kingdom Metazoa; phylum Arthropoda; class Insecta; order Diptera; family Drosophilidae; genus Drosophila; species Drosophila virilis. The sequence goes on from NC_091545.1 coordinate 307,161, forward strand.
GATGGATCGTATAGTCTGGGCTTGATTGGCGCTACCAAGGAGCACAGCGTCGAGCCACAGCGGCGGGCGGAGCTCTGTTGGGTATGTCATCAGCATAAATTTTACTTCGCATTCATCATAATTTTTATGCATTTAATTTGTGTTATAAATTGTCTGCCGTGTACAATGCATGGTCTTTGGCCAAAAGGGCAGCCCCAAAATCAACTGAGATTCGCTTTCGTATACCATGTATCCATAAGGTTGGCGAGAAAGGCATCACAAATTTGTTGCGATACAGGCAGAAAAACTAACTTTAGGTACAGGGTATCCTCTGTTTGAGCATACCATATTTTATATAAATTCCTGATCAGCATTAACTATCTGCCAAACGGGCCGACTACTTTATTTAGCTGACACAGGAGATTTTGGTTGAATTAATAAAATTCAGGCATCAACAAATTATTTCGTTTATGGTTTTTCCAAGATATTTTGACTTTTAAGTACTTCCTCCTTATAGTGCCCGAAATCTCATCTTCAATACTATATCATATAACTATAGAAAAAATCGATAAAATCATTATTTTTCTCTTAACTCTTCTGTTTTTTAGGCAGCAATAATTGGCTTCACAATAATCCTAAGATAACTTTATATTAAAATGGACTACTCGTCATATGACCAATTCGATTTTAACCTACAAAGGCCCTTATGTTTTTGGTTGTAAAATAATTATTAACTTGAGAAAAGATATAAATGGTAATTAGAGCAGGAAGTCATTATTGGCAATAGCTCCTAAGCTAAGGCTTAGGCCCATATAGCACAAAGTGTGCAAAATAAACTTGAAAACCATCTAAAGAGTATATGGCATATAATCAGGCAGCAGACATGGTCCGATATGTCTGTCCGGTCGTCCCGCTGGCTGGAGGTTTAAGATCGTTAGGCGCGACAGCGAATCAGGTAGTTAGCCATGTAGTCCCGAGTGAAAGACACGCAGTGAGTATCTGACGGATGCATAAGTATTTCGCAATCAACGCAGCCGCCTGCGCAAATGAGGCATTTGCTTATGTTGCAAATGAATGATTTACGAGGCAGCGAGTGGGGCGACTTATTATGCTCTAAAGGGGACCCATCTAATGGACACACAGGTAAAAATAACCACGAAAATCCCATTCCCGACAGGAACTGGCTGCCTTATATAACCAGATCCTAAGCAAATAAACGAATGTTTTTATTAGCTTACCTAACCGTTTCCGTTTTCTATGAAACTTACCTGCAAATAGATAAAAAGTAGAAAAGACAGTTTATTAGTCATAGATGCATTTCACAAGGGGATATTATAACAGGCCCAGAAGAGTGTCTGGCAAAAAATAAAACATGCGTGGAAATGATTAGGCAATTTCCGCTGGCATGCAATTCGCTCCTAAAAATTCCGCCCCTCCATCCTACTCGCTTCGCATTCGAAAGTGCAGTGAAAGACAGCCGCAAATTACTTGAGAGCATAAATCAAGTTTATCCATTGAGGTTTTTCTATTGTTTTTCCTGCACTCAGTAGCCGCTTGTAATGACCAAAATGTGATAGACGCTGCCAATAAAGGCTAATGAGTAGGCCTAATCAGAGTCTGAACGCTTCCATTTAAGATGAAAGTTATTCTCCATATCAAAGCGAAAGACGTAGCTTCATTCGATTAGCTTTAGAAATTATAAGTCCACTAAATCTTATATAACAAGTAAGGGGCTCTAGTTGCGAGTTCCCGAGTGGAGGATATCATGAATCCAGATTTTCTCAAAAAACAGTTTCGATATCGATTTTTATCGATTGATTGGAAACGGTGCAAGTTATCAATTATCGGAAACAACCACGCTGATCTACATTCCAAAATTTAAGACTCTAGCTCTTATAGATTCTTCCTGCCTGTTACATACATTTGCACAAATACAGTAAACCCCTTTTGGGTACAGGGTATAAAAATCTTTACTTAATCTTATAACAATCATCCAACTGCATTTCTGCCAATCTCGCTTCGATTAAACATAATAGATGATTAACATAATTGAACATAATTAATTTACATTTTCCATAAGTTTCTTTGGTTCTGTTCGTTATGCTAATATTACTTAATTTAAGATTAACTGAAAGCTAGCAGAATTGGTTAATAAATAAATCTATTAAATTTATAATATTTTTCCTTTTTAAACTCTTAAAGTAAAGCTGATAGCTCAGCTTTTTGGAGGCCGTTCCTCTTAAAATCAAGATGTTCGACACCTGCTTGACCTGGCTGCGCATTTGATGGATGGCACAGTCCCAGACTTGAGTGAGACCTCTGCAAGAGTCAAGCAACTGCCAAGCGCAAACATATTGGTGTGAAATTATTTGTTTTGCGAACTCAAAGATCTCTCTTTGAGCGGGAGTCTCGAGTCGAAGAGTTCAATGGACGTGGCGCGTACACACAGAAGGGTCTTTTATATCTTCATTTTTATGGACAGTTAAACAATTATATTTGGTATTTACAGCCAGTTGACTGGGCAGGCAGGTGAAATGCCTGCATGAGGCAGATTTAAAGATGATGCAATGCAACAGTCGAGAGGGGGAGGAAGGGGGCAAGTGGAAAGGCAGCATGGTGGGTACCAACTGCAATGCCAGGAGCAAACGAGCTGGGCCTTGCCACTTTCGTTTTTCGTCTTGGGCATTCGCAACTTTCCAAATATCAGAGCTAACTATTTATTGGCGTTGCTGCTTCTGGCCGGTCACGTAGTTTTATGCGGCCAAGCTGACCATTAAAAAATTCTCGGGACCACACCTCCGCACAGCCGACAATTAATTTATGAGGTCTGTCCCGGGCTCGGCATAAATCACAAGGGAATACTGCAGTCGCAATTCTCGCCAAGCGTCGTGCATGAATTTAATCAAAATTTTCATAAGTCGCAATGCAATATGCACCCATGCCCAGCGCCTAAATATAGCTCCCAGCTGACGTCAAATGCTTCCCCGGATAGCCAGATGCAATCTAAGCCGCCGGCACGCATCGACAGCTCAGCCGTCATGCCAGCCATGTTGAGCATCAGGTTTTAAATGCTGTCATGCTTCCGATTACAGCTGGCGAGATTTGCGGCATAATCCGTACACAATTGAATCAAATTTTTAGTTTAGAGAGCATGATTTTTGACCGAATAATGGTATAATGAACTTACATTGCAATTACAATCGATCGAAAATAAAATTTCATATCCTTGTTCTTAAATATATTGCAAAAATCAGCCTAAAGGACAAACTATTTAGCCTAATTACACTGTCAACATTTGTGTGAAGTAAAGAAGTGAATCTGAAGTTTGTAATTGTAACATATTTTGAGCAAAGTGGAGCTAGGCAATAAATTAAATCAAACCGATCAGCTGTTTATTTAAAGACGCGTTACTTTTGCCATTCATATGTTATCGACAACTGTGACACTTGCTAATAAAACCACAGAATGTGAATTGTTATAGATGTAAGATATATAGAGCATAGTGGAAACATAGTTGCTATTGTGTGCAGAGCATCTGAAAGTCATTAAGCGACGTAATGCTTGTTTGTTTGTATCATGTTTTCACGTAAAAACCAAGCGTATAAAAGATAGCGACAGGCAATTGGAAAAGTACGCCTGCTATTTTATTTTTTTTTCGAAAATACTTTTGCGCCTCGAGTTGTTTTTTTTTTTTTGCTTTTTTGGTTTTTATTTTTCTTTATAGTTTCTACTTATTTATGAAATCTTTAGCGTAGACCTGGCCTTTGTTTTCTGGTACTCAACTCATTTGTAAGACACTCACGTGTCACAACTTAGTCCCAAGCATAGAAAACCAAACATGAAAAAATGGTAAAAAAAAAAATGCACAAGAGGCACGTTTCGAATTGTAAGTTGCGGTTGCCCCGTTGTTGTGGGATTTAGAAATTGTTTTATAGAGGCATTTATGTTTATTTTGCGTTCAAGTTATCCACGACAATGTCTTTGCGTATCAAAGTCAACTCTCGCAACGCTAACTAAGAGTCAATTGTTCCGTGCAGTTGCCAATCCTTCTAGACACATACATGTACGTAACGTAAGGTGTGTCATTTTATTTTTATTGTTATTGTTTGTTGTTGCAAATTAATTGCCAACTTATATGCAAATTCTGTAATAAGCATTTTGACATGCCTCGGGAACAATGGCAGTCCCCTAGAGACTGCAAATGTAAATGCTAACTTTAAAACCACAAAACAGTTTTCCAATGCAGCTCGGCCCACGCACCTTGACAACAACAAGAATTTCAAACCATAGCTAAATGCATTTTGAAGTGAACTTGAATGAAATGCCAAGCTCTGATTGGGTTACAGACAAACCCAAGCTGCAATTATACCGCATTAACATGGAGCATATACGTATGCAGACAGATTAATTGATAGAGAAGAAAAAACAGACAAATTTATAGAGATCGAAAACAGATCATAGATAACTTGCAAAACCATCTACTAATCTAAGAAAAACATATGAGGCAACTTATTTCGAGCAAATTGAGTTCAAAATAATTATGTTTAACTGAAACTAGATCTATGCTAATCAAGAGGAACTTGTCTTAAAATCAATTGGTCAACGACAGCTGGAGTGGAGCTCATTAATCTTAATTATTATTTATTTTCAACGCATGTGGTCTTAATTTTGTCTGTAAAAATTTGAAGCGCGAACACTGTTTAGCAGGTTTTCAAGACAAATATTAATGAAAATTCAGCTTTGGAGTGTCAAAAGGTTTTAATTAAAAGTATCTGCGGTCCTTCAAGAAAAAGATGAAATAAAGATTTAATTTGTTTACGTTTTATAATTAAATGTAATACGCTAAATGTAAGTTAGATTAAATTTGCTACACAAATCAATTAAATCGGAGTCGAAAAGAGACACAGAAAAACAATCAACAATTATCGCAAAATAAAGAAAACAAAAATTAAAGTTAAAGAAGAGATTAATGAACAGAAATTGTAGACTAAAAATTGATTGAGGCATATGCGAAAATAGACTTTCACTTTCGCCACCGAATGGAAAACGTTTACCATTTGATAAATCAGACAGGTCCGCGGGTGGCGTTCCCCTTCCCTTCCCGCTCCTACAATTTGCCCCTGGGCAATTGTTTTAATTGGATTGTTTATCGCTAGAACTGAAGACGGACTGAGGGGCACGGGGCACATGGTTGTCATGCCAGCGGCCTATATTTTATTTTTGCTTTCCTTTGTTGACCTCTAATAAACGCAACATTTGCCACATGCCCCCATTTTGATTGACCCAGTTGCACGTATCCACAACAAGCCAATAACAGATGGCAAAACGCACCTTGGGTTGGCTCGAAGTTAGTTTGCAGTAATTGCGTTAAAAATATTTATGCAAAACTAACCCAAGGAACGCTAAACGAGTGTATTTTTAAAATAACAATAAATTTGCGTCGTTTTTTATTTTGTATTTTAAAATTATTTCAATGCTTTTGTTTTTCTTTTTGTCTGCACAACAAATATTATTGTCTAGCTGGGCATTTGTTTTGCAGCCAGAGACAAATTTCAAGAAATTCAAGCAAATAATATATTTTGAGAGTCTTTTTGCCAAGGAAAAGTCAGGAACTTATATATTGGAATTCTTTTCAAATAAATACGTATATGCAGCTCTTTCTTTCCATTTGTGACATTGCCAAAATAAATATATAGATCGGTTTTCTTAAAAAAAAATTTTGCGTCTGTTGCGTCTTTCGGATTTCTCAATAATCATTATTCAAATTTAACGAGCTATAATTACACGAGGCAAGTCAACGGGACGACCCTGATATTAAAAAGCCAGTACTGAGCGAAATACTGTCACTTTATTTTGACACTTGGCGTTGTACTTTCGAAAAAAAAGAAAAGATATTTAAATATTATCTTCAAGATTTTGCTCGAAAATATGTATTTTCGTGACGGAAGTGCGCGTGTCGCATGTTCAACAATACATAAAATAAATACGACTTGGAAAATGGCACATAATACAAAAATCGCAAAAAAACATCTCCCAATGGATATTTAAACAATCCGTAAAATATATATGATTTGGAAAATGGTAAATAATGTAAAAATCGTATACGCAAAAGGGTAAAAAACAATCTTCCAATTGTTATTTCAACTGCGTTTTTGCCAATGTTTTCGATTTTGATGCCAAATACTGATCTGAATACAAATTGCGCGCACATTCAATTTCCTTGTCAGTTCGATTCGATCAAAACAGATTGGCATTAGATGGGCCATATGCCATTTTTGTTTCTTCCTCCATATGAAAATGTGCGATCCAAATAAATAAGAAGTTGTAAAAAAGTCTAGTAAAGAAAAGTATAAATCCAGCCAATGTGAATACATCTAAATCAAAAAAGTTGCCGATTTTCAGTGCGTTTAGAAAATATTTCTCAAATTACATTTTTTGCAGAAGTTGTTAATCAATTTACTTTATTTATTTAATAGTAAAACAGAAGCGAACACATTTGTCTATTATTTTTATTTTATTATTTATTTTGCTTTAGACAAATTTCTGCTGAATTAGACTTGGATATTTGCCAAAACACAGCTGTTGGCGAACTTATGATGTCTTTTAGACATTTGCCAAATGCACTCAACACTTCTTCAACCCTCATCCACAGCCCGTACGACAAAAGTTGACCAAGAGAAATGACTCAAAGCAGCGACTGACAAAAGCGTCAAAGGGCGGCTTTTGGCGGCCAGCAGTAAAGGGAAATATGTTGGCTGACGAAAGTCATAAAACCGGCAATGTAACATGTTAAATACATGTGTGTACGTAAATAAAGAGCAAAGAAATATTTAGCCGCTGACCCTTAAAAAGCAATATATGACATTTGTGCTCAAAAGATACATTTTTACGAGTCCGAAGCAGTGTCTGTCGCTGATCAATAGGCGAATGCAAATTGTTTCGAGGTTAGAATGCCCTGTATTTTGAAATAAAAACGCACTGATCAAGACATTTTGTAGAGTCGAATATGCTGACCTCTAACTACAACATGCATAAGCACAACTTTATAGGATAAAGGATATAAGCCGAAAAGTCAATGGACATAATAAGAAGGGTGCATTTGTATATAAGAAGATTTGTAGTTTTTAATTGAAATAAAAGTGTATTCATCAAGAATACATACATTTTGCATAGACAAATATGTCTACCTTCAGCTGTTACACACATTTGCAGAAGTTTATAGGGTATAGGGCATATTATTTAGTCTACTTCTCAATTGAAATTAGCCATGTGACTTGGCAGCAGACAATTTCAAAGCATTTTCTAATACACATCTCTGTGGGGCTTAATTGCCGACGTCTGTGTGTCCAATTTTAGCTCAATGGAAACTGTTCGAAAAACAAACAACAACAAAAAACTATGGGAAACAAATTCGGCTATAAGTTGAAAAGTGAACTAACATATAGAAGTATTTCTGTGTAGATACAGTTCTCGACTGATTCATGATGGAAGCGTTGCAGCAGATACAAAACTGCTGCGGATATGCTGAAAGGTGTTTATAAACAACAACATGGCTGGAATAGGATCGGAAGATATTGCTTGGGCACCCCAGGTAACTGCTATACTCACACTTTTAGCGCGTACTGTAGAGCATTCAATAGTGGCGCTCCTCGCAAAGTATCCGAAAGTAAGTTAGAAAATACCGTCAATCGTTGCTTGAATCGGTTTAGTTTGGTTTGTTATGGCTTTCGGTGTCTGTTCACGTTGTCACAGAAACCCAAGCACCGTGCTTAGGGCACGACATAGTCGGGCAGAGTGAAGCCAACGCGCGAAAACAAAACAAAACAAAAGATACTATTGATTACGGGGCGAAGTTATGCGGAGTCGTCTCTGGAATCTGTTGTGACAGACCAGGGCTGAATTGTTGACAATCCAATTAGCGCTTCGTTGTTTAAAGAAGCCGCCAAATAAATGCTTAAATGCCTTACTGGGCGTATACGCGTTTCCGGATATTTTCATCTAACGCAAACTCACAAAATACACAAAATGCTTAAAAATTCTTGCATCACTCGAAACTGATCAAAAATCTTCTGAAAAATTGGCAGCAACCACGCGACCACGGCGGAAAATGTTACGGAAAAAGGGAAAAACCGCTGAAGCGACGCGCACGAGCACACATCTAACGGAATACTAAACGTAATTGGAAAAGCAAACCGAGCCCTCTTCTTGGCACACTCTCACGCGGAAAATTGAAACTGAGAGGCGCTAAAGAGGAAAAGCACGGAAAATGCTCTGAGAGCAAAGGCAAAATATAGTGCGAGCGTCTTGTTTATAGAAATACAAATGGAGACCAGACGAAGTGCGAGGAAGGTGGAAGGAGGGGGTGCGAGGATTTTTTGATCGAACAAGCTGAGTGGAGGCAAATTAAAGTGAAATGATGATTACCGCTAATCGCATGATATATGAATACGTGTATGTATTTGCAGATTGTTTAATTCACGTGTCTGCACGTGGTGCACTTACCTTGACAATGCAGCGACAGCAGCAGCGACGGCAGCAGAGGGAGCAGCAGCGGAGGCAGCATGGGGTGCGGCAGCAGGGGGAACAGCAGCGGAGGTAGCGGCGTCGGCAGAGGGTGCAGCGGCAGCAGCGTCGGCGGAAGCGTTGAAAACAAGTTGCAGCGCGGCCTGCAGAGTGTCCTTCGGCGGGCGTCAATATCCTTGCAGCGCATTCAACGCGTCCTTGACCGTATTGACCGTTATATGCACAATTTTTATTTAACACTACGTTTTGCGCGCACTTTAAACACTTTATACAACTTTTTGGCGCCAGTTAAGGCCCGCGCCGCGTTTCGCGAAAAAAGCCGCTTGCCAGCCAGTAAAATATATATAGACATATGCACTTACCTGAATTTGAGGGGGAGGCTAACTAGGCGGCGTTGCTCAACTATAAAACACCGAATTTTGCACTTTTTAACACAATTATGGCTGCAGTTCTAGGCGAACAAAAACGCGCCGCACTCGAAACAGCTGTGGGCCAGCAATTTGCGCGGAGGGGAGGAGAATTGGGTTGGATACCGTGCACCCTGTGGGATTGCAGCGGCGCCGGAGCAATAATCTGTTGCCAAGCGTTGACGTTAGTTGGCACGTTTCGCGACAAAACAAATTTTATGAAACACGATTTAAAATTTTTGTATAAATAAACACGGCACAATTTATGCAGATTATTTCTCGCAGGTTAGCAGCAACACAATCAGTGCTGTGCAGGGTGCGTTTTTAAGTGTTGAGTAATGGGCGAATTGCTCCGCACTTAAAGATTGCTCTTAATTGCGTTATTATATTCAATTGAATTCTGCAGGTGTCGCTACAAGCATTTGCAAACTCGACGAAAGAAACCTCGAATTACCGATTGATTGAGTTCCTTCGATTTTCCGCACGGGCCGCCACAAATACCAGCAGACTCGACGAAAGAAGCTACGAATTACCGATTGAATAAGTGTTCTCTTACGGTTGATTGTTTAAACATATTGACCTTCCTTCAATTTCCGGCAGGGGCCGTCACATACACTTGCTGAGCTTCCTTCAATTTCCGGCAGAGGCCGCCACAAACGCTTGCAAGCTTAATGAACGTACAAATTACCGATTGTGTTTTGTTTCGGTTGTTTGTTTAAATGTATAGAGCTTCTTTCGATTTCCGGCAGAGGCCGCCACAAATACCAGCAGAATCGACGAAAGTACGAATTACCGATTGAATAAGTGTTCTCTTACGGTTGATTGTTTAAACATATTGACCTTCCTTCAATTTCCGGCAGGGGCCGTCACATACACTTGCTGAGCTTCCTTCGATTTCCGGCAGGGGCCGCCACAAGCACTCGCAAACTTAACGAACGTAACAACTTCCGATTGAGCGCTCCGTTTCGGTTGTTTGTTTAAATGTATTGAGCTTCCGTCGATTCCCGGCAGGGGCCGAAACGAATACTTAACGAAACAACGTACTCTACATTTTGCGTTGCTTTGATTGCGATTCTATTCCTTGTTTCCCTTTATTGAGACAATGGTGCTGTGGCATAAGGGACAATTTCGGTACCGTGTTATCTCCATGGGCGAGGCACAGTGATGGCAAGTGGAGCATATCCAAATATTGCTTGTTGGCTGCGTTATGGGCTTCCCTGACGCCACACATCCAGGAAAGCGGGCGCCACACTCCATGCACGATGGTACACTGAAAAAAAAAATAAAGATTACCCAAATCTGTTATATATGCAGAGCAATGAACAGCACAGACTTGTCTCGCACTTGGGCTGCGCATCCGTAGCAGGCGACCGTGTCTATCATGAGATCCTTGGGTTCATTCTTTGTGAATATGCTAACGGCCAGCTCCTCGTACTCCTGCCGGGACTTTTCGGGCAGAGTTTCAAGCGACTCCAGCTTCATGAATGCTTTCGAGCACGTCTCAAACGATCTGTCCGCACAGCTAGCCAGGGCCAGAAGATTGTAGATGTCCTCCACGGGCAGAACATCGTCGTAGTCGCGCAGTCGTATAGAGGTTACGACAGCGCTATGCATGATGCCAAAGCGCAGCTGCCGCTGGGCGAGCAGCATATAATGATAGCCCTCGGCGCAGTGCCAGAGACGCTCAACGAAAGCGGCATCCTCCAGGCTAATCGAGTCCAGCAGCCGGTTGCGATCGATGGCATAGTCCAATTGCGGCGTGGCCAACGACTTGAGATTATCCTCGGCGAGCAGGGCGGCCAGTATGTATATCTTCTTGATGCGCAGCAACGGTGCACGCTTCTCTACCTCCTGCTCGGCCATCTTGCAGAGCAGACGAGCTGCATCCAAATGCTTGCCGGCTTTTCGCTGCAGCTCAATTGCCTCCGGCAGACGTCCTTCGTTGAGCAGCTGTGCCGCGTGCTTGCCAAGGAGCACGTTTACTTCGGGCATTTGATACCTTTGGGCCAGCTCCACGGCCTGGCCCCATTGACGCAGATTGACGCACGCATTGACAGCGGCCTTCTGGTCTCCAAACTTCAGGTAAGCCTGCACAGCCTCCGAGCACATGCCTGCAATCATTGCAAAGTTAAGTAAAGGCTTAAATATAATGAACGTTAGGCTTACCAACGGAGACCAACATTTCTGCTAGTTTGGTAAGCAGCGGACTCTTCTCCGGCAGCTTATCCACACACTTCTCCAGCTCATCGAACTGCTCCAGATGGTAGAGCGCTTCAATGGATCCCTCTAGATAGTGTGACTTCTCGTAATACTCCTTGGCGCTCTCCCACGACTTAAGATTGGCAAAGTGGTGGCCTATTTCGCGCCACGCCGTCTCCATTTGCTGATCCGAGACCCCAGCACCGCCCATGCGGTAAAGTTGGACCACGCGAAACCAATCGCAGAGCGTGATGCGTAAATCAATGGCCAGATCCCTGATTATCACAAAAAGATAAGTTATAGTCAATAGTTTGGATAAGTGGAATTAGGGTCACCTTCGGTCAGCATCCATGTAGAGTTTCTCGGCTTCATCGAACTCGCCATAGAAGGCGGAAATCTCTGCCCGCTGCAGAATTTGTGAGCTAATATTTCGCAGCCGCTTAATCAGTTTGATGCCGGGATAATTGGCACAGCGCACAAAGGCATTTTCAGCTGTGTCCAGCTCCAGCTGCTTTAGCGCCGACTCGGCGAGAAGGCGCCAGAGGCGCGGATGGGGATTGTCCTCTATAAACTGCTTGGCATCCTCGAGTCCCACATGCTCCAGCAGATCGTCCGTGTCGCGCAACGACTTGACGCGCAGCTGTATCAGATGCGACGCGTTTTGCAGCTCCCCAATGCTGATGATGTCGTCCAGCAGGACGCTGGTGATCTCCAGATCCTCGAAAGTGCATATGTAGCCGGAGCAGGAGATCGGCTCCTCGGGATCGTTTCCGCGAAAGATATACATGCGCGTCTTCTCCATCAAAGCCAGCAACAAGGGATTGTCCTTGGCCCAGCTAACGGCCCAAACATCCTTGCGCTCCACCCGACTAAAATTCAGCTGCGTCTCCCGATTGTCGTCCAGTTCCAGCAGCGTCATCACACCCATCTGATCGATGATGGCAGCGCGCCTGCAAGAGCAACAATTAGAAAGTGCCGACGGGGAGGAGGAGCACGGTAGAAACAAGCCCAACTTACGTGGAGTTGCAGTTGATGGCCATCTTGTTGATCTTGGTGTGCATCGTGTGCCGGTTCCTCAGCGACACATTGCCCAAGCTGTACTCATTTATGACGCCCGATTCCCGGGCCACCAGCAACAGTTTGTCGGACAGTGCGAGCGCACAAATTGGATCCTTGACGCTTCGTTGCGCGCCCTGCAGCAAATCCTTGGCCAATTCAACGCCCGTGGGCGTGTCATCAATGTGAAAGCGCTTTTCCCTGCGCGCCCTAACCCCATGTAGATTCGAAGAGCTCTGAAAAAGAAAAAATTAATAATGAATGGTAACAAAAAAAAGGACAAGAATTGCATATGCTGTAATATGAGATGCGGAAGAAAACCAACAAATTGCCTCAACCGAAACGAGAAGAAAGTGACGCAACATAGAAAGCATTTGCCTGCAACTGAGCTGCGTTTCGGACACTAACAAGTACAATATGTCTACAAATCCTGTCAGGGATAATAGAACTTTGTGGGTACAAAGAACCAGAGCCTTTCTTTTTGTTCGGGCCATATCTTGTCAAGCATAATATTCATCTAGAGATCCAAAAGCAAGTTAGGCAGATTTCCAGGCAGCTTTGACCAACCGTGTCTGAGCACAGAATTTCTTACAGGGCTTGCCAGACTCCGCAAGAATCTTATCAAGATGCAAGATGCACTCTGCAAATCACGCCGAAAAGATGACGAAACGCCAGAGTATATTTTGGGCAACTGTCACCACGTCAGAAGAAGGCCTTCCACTTGGGAGGGCATAACAAAATCGAGGGCTCTTTAGCAATAGGTAGGACTGAATATGGAACTATAACTCATAACAGAATGAAAGCAAAATTAATGATAATTTTAAAATAACAAAAAAATAATACAATAAATACCTTTGGGGTATGATAGTGCCAAATGAGTATCTCTTCGTAGGAGGCAATGGCCACATAGCCAGAGTTAATGCCCACGAAACGCGGTTTAATGTCCGTGTATTTAGCTGTAAGACAAAACAATGAATCAATTACAGCTGAAGGACTTTACAAGCTTTACGTACAGTCCACGGTAGTCCCTATGGAGTTGCACAGCAGCAGCTGATAAACCCTGCCATCCGGCGCCGAGCTGCTGCCGCCTTCCAGCGTGCTAAGCGCAATCTCCTTTATGTTGCTGCTGACACACTCTACGCCCAGAACGCAATGCTCGTTGCTGGCCGCCAGGCACAGTGTGGGCTCGACCTCCTTGAGGAAGCTTTGGTTCGACACCGTGTTCCAGAAGGTGATCACATTCATGGGCGCGACATTTGCGCTACTCGCGCTGCTACCGCTGTTGTTTTTGCTGCTGCTTCGGCTGTTGAGAAAGACAACCGTCTTCTCAAAGTAGCACCAAATGTATTCGGGCCGGATGTTCGCAAAATAAATGAACGAGTCCACGGCCATGGCAATGCGCAGAGATTTCCCCTCCCAGGTGACCGAGGTGATGTCGCTGCCAGGCACCTTTAACGTGCGATGCAGCCTGCCCAGCGGTGAGTAGAAGCACACCTGGTTGGTGTCGCGCAAAGGGCTAACTGCCTCCAGAGATGTCCCACAAATGGCCAGCACGCTGCCATCGTGATTCCACTTAGCGTCCACATTACGCATGCCAGTGTCAAAGATCGCGGGCGCTGTGGAAGATATATCACTAAGTATTTATCTTTAATGCAGATTGTTGTGCCTCACCATCGTCATTTTCGTTGCGCATAATCTGAACCTTTCCGTTCTCATAGCAGATGGCCAGCACAGGCTGGTTCCGGCTGCTCGGCAGACTGCCGCTGAACCAACTGATGCTCCCGATGCGATGCACACGACCCGTGGCGGTACCCAGGGTAATGCATTTAATGTTGAGTTTCATCTGTGGGTCACACATGCTGCTGCTAGACTGGCGTACATATTTATATAGATGTCTTTACCCACCGCAAAGTTGCCCTGGTTGTCATACAGGTGACACTCGCCGTTGGCCAGGGCAAAGAGGATTAGACGATTGTCGGGGCTCCATTGAACTCCAGTTAGATGTGTGTTCTTGAGCTCCTTGCCGAAAATGCGATTGCCATCAACGGAGCCAACAATAATGGCCCCATCCTCGTAAACAATGCAGATTTTGGTGCCATCCGAGGTCCAGCTCATGCCGGCCACCGTCGACTTCTTACGATCATTGGTCATCTCTTCATACCAGGCGCCTTTGTACAGCATCCAGACCATTATAACGCCGTCCACGTCCGAGGATGTTAGTTTATGCTGTGCATCGTTCCACGTAACCACCTTGACAGACTCCTTGTGACCATCCAATGTCTGATTCATCGACAGATTGGACACGGCTGCCAATCCACCCTTGGTCTGTCCATTGTTGGCAGCTTCAATTTTATTTTTATATTAAATATTAATTTGTGCATATTTTGTTTGTGTTACCCTGATCCAGTTTGAGCACCTTGAGCAGTCCCTCCGTCCCGGCAACCGCAATATATCCCTCCTCCTTGTTCCACGCAATGCAATTAAGCTTCACATTGTTTGGGATCGCGATCTATTAAGAAACATTAATATAATTAGCTTCAATTTTGTAAAGTAAAAGCACGTAAATTTACCTTTTTACTCAAGTAGACAAACATTTCTGGTTTTTACGCTTTTTTGCTGTCCAATTTTTTTTACCGCTGCTTTTGTTGTGCACCTGTTAATAAATAGTTATGTTAAATTTGGTTGTCATGGAAACTCATTGCAGGGGAATACTTTGCATTTGTTTACAAATTGGCATCTTTGTGCTGCGCATGCGCTGTGGACTTGATTGCTGTGTTGTTCATTAAATAAATGTTTTCTAACATACAAGCAAATTAAATTACTTTTGCTAATATTTCGCTTCAGTTTTAACAAACAATTGTACGACGCGAATGGAGCGAAAAAAGCAGAAGCTTAAATGAACTAGTTAGTCCTTATGAACCGAATTGTGATAGGCTAAAAACGGAACTTGTTTTTTTTTTTTTTCGATCTAAGCCGTTCTTTCACTTATTTGTACAACCGAATGGCGCGAAGTTTAAATGAACTAGTCAGTAGGTATGTTTCGAACTGTGTTAAGCTAAAAAACGTACTGGTTGTTTTTTTTTCGATCTTAGCCGATCCTTGTTCCAGTCGTTAAATTTGAAAGAACAAAATTATTTTTATGGTTAGCCTCTAATTACAAAGCAAATATATTGAAGTTTTAAGGCTGTCCTTACTTAAAAAACTCGACTTATTGACTTGCAAATCTTAGAATTAATTTCAATAGAAATAATCTATGTAAATAAATATTAGTATTAATTAATGTACAGAAACATTTTGTTAAAGTTAAAGTTCTGTATTTTTATATACTCTGATTTATTCGTATATGAACTTTAGTCACGATTACTTTATCACCTGCTAGATAATAGAAACAAACAAAATTTGAGGGGACCTATAAACTTTCGGTAGGCCTTATCACAGCAGAGAAAACCTAAATAATTGGTCTAGGCAATTCGAATACCCGTCTTATACAATAGATGGGCCACACTTGTCACGACCAACATGTAAGCGAGCAGGATAAAAACGGAGGCCGGGTCAGAGCGATACTCCGGCTCCAGAAAGATATTGACACCGCCCGTCAATATATTAGCCAAGAGAAAGAACACAAGGCCATTCATATTCAAGGAATTGCATATCACAAGAAGATCTCCTCTGTCCTTGGCATTACCCGATCCTGTCGCGATTAAAGGGCTCTTCTCCAAACTCTCTATGTCGCCCAAAGTCTCATTGTCGTCATCGATGACCAGGTGGAAGATAAAAATGCTTAGGCACAGCATTGAAGTTATTAAGAACATCATCCACGAAACGTAGCCCAAGTTGCAGGTGACGCGGGCGATGCCCACGGCGTAGGCGCTGCCCGCCATGAGAAGCCAGCAGAGCACGGAAATGATCAACAGACTCCGCAGTTTTCCAACAATTTCATTGTAGCTGAGCGAGGTTTTGGACACCAGCCAGCGGCTGAGACATATGGATAACAGGTAAATGGCCACGAAGCCCGGCAGCGAAAAGAGACCTTCGCGATTGGCGCTCACAAACGTGGAACGCGGCAAATCTTCGTTCATCACGTATTCAGATATACCCCCAAGAGTTAAAGCTAGTTGATGACAGACCAGAAGACCTGCAGCGTGGAAAATGCAATTAGTTAAGGTTAAATTATTGTTATTTCTTAGAGAACTTACCGAGTCCCAGGGGCAACAAATGCGTGTCGTTGCGGGGCAAAAAACAGAAGAGGCTCCCGAAAAACTTCGTCAGGCCCAGCGTGAAAAAGGCATTCAGATGCCGTCCATACTCGTGCTCGTCCTGGCCATAGCCAACGATCAGGATGGCCACGACCCGTGCTATGCCGAGTAGAATAAGCGGCAATGAGGAGCGCCAAATACTACGGCGCAGGTCGGCGCAATTGCGAGGCCGGCGTGAAACCAGGCCCATGGTCACCACAAACAATCCAATGCCGGTATCCATCAGCTGGGCGCCAAAGAGTCGACTCTTCCGGTAGGGTCGATGGAAGCTGGCAAAGTCGATGGCGAGTATACAAATTGCTGTGATCAGGTGAGTCATGGACCGCATCAACGTCAGCACGAATGGCCGGGTGCCCAGTTGGAACTGGGCCCGGCTCTTGGCGCGCGACAGTGGACGCGCACGTAGAAGGTACAACAATAAGAGGACCATCATCAGTGCCACGAAATGGACACTATAACTGCTGGCCACCGTCACAAAGAGAACGGTAGGCACCACAATCAATGCGAACTCTACAAGGTAGCATATGTTCGGATTTGGGCGAGTGGATAAAACACGTGCCAGCACAATGCCCGAAAAATTGGCTAAAATTACACAAAGTGAGGCGAAGCTCTGTTCGATTGACTCCCAAGAACGCTTATCAATATGCTGTTCGGGGATATCGTAGCTCGCCAATGCAACTCGTTCGCTGGCCATGGTGATTGCCCGGATACTGACGGGCCATTTCGCTTGGCAGCGTCAACAAAAATTCTATTGATAATTGATAAAAGCCTACTCGATGTACACACAAAAATATGTCCGACGATAAGCTCTACGTCAAATTGGTATTATAATCGGTGCTAGCTCCCAAATAGCGATAAAGTAAGGCATTTAATGCCACTTGCATTGATAAACGTTTCAAGCATTTGGAATTCGATTCTTTTTGCCGCTCAAAACGGTTTCTTGCAACGGTGGCTGAACAGTTGTGCAATTCGAACGCTAGCGTTCCTGTGAGTTGTTTACGTAGCCCTGGCATTGTCAATGCCCAAACACAATAAGAGGGCTCGGCTCGTCAGTCAACTTAAAGGGATTGGGAGACACCAGGAATATTTATTGGACCTTGAATTGCTGATGGCTACCGTTGCCCATAAAAGCCGCTGGTGGTTACCAAAGCGTTCCCGATTAATCGTGAATGCTAAGGAATAGTGCGCTGCTGCATCCAGCGTTAATTATTAATAGGGTGAGTACGGTGCACGTGCACGTGGTAAAAAATCGGTTGTGTAAATAAGTGAAGAAGTGCTTAAAGTCATATCAGGAAGCACATTTTTATATAAACATGGAAAGATGTTAGATAAATGGGTGTTAATCACACACCACAAACGTAAACATGCAATAAAGATAAACATTTGTTTAATATCTGTTTGCATCTGTGACGTCATAAGTGCAAACAAAAACGACCAATCGCCGAACAGCTTTAAGGGGCTTGTCCACGGGCACTTGGTGTACGTATACATATACATATACACTCGTATGTATGTATATGTGTCGCCTATTGATTTTGTTGAGCTTGTAGGCGGCTGAGCATCACGTGCTGCTCACCTATGTACCTACGTTGCATTGACAGCTACAGCTACAGCTGCTTCTTTTCTCTCTCCCTCTCTCCATGCCATTCTCTTTTGCATATAGATCAGTCAATGGCCAATCTTGCAAAGTCATTAATACATTTCAGCTCAGTTTGTCGCCAACAGTGCGAGCGGTCACAGCACGCGGAACTAAATAATTAATGTAGACATTTGATTTGTTTAAAGGCCGGCTATAATTGTTTGTTAATCAAATTTACGTAATTATTTGCATTTTCTGCTGCGCACTTGCGTCCTTTCAAGGGTGTGTACTCGACGAGACGAAAAGTACATACATACATATAATTATAACTATAAATGTGTTCGCGTGTGCAATTTGTTTAGCTGATTAAAAACCAACGGCGCCAGTTGAAAGACTGTCAATAGGAAAGTGTGTTACCTTTGACCTTAACCAAAGCCAACATAAGCTGATGATTCTAATCGATCTGTGTGAGAACTGTCTGCTCTCTATCAATTAGCTTATCAGTCAATCAGCATATGTTCCCGTCAGCGGGCACAGTAACAATCAGTACAACGATTGCTGTCGCAATCAACCGTTGCCAAAGATTATCAGGCTCTGTAATGGCCCATGTCGCAGGGTCTGTTGACCCAACGATTTGTCACTATATTATACCCTTACAGACGGTATTATAATCTTGTCTCGAAATGTGTAACGCATAGAAGGAGACATCTCCGACCCCATAAATATTCTTGATCAGTTGAGCCGAGTTAATATAGCCATGCCAGACTACATATGTATGTGGAAACCGGCTGGATCTGACAGCTATATCATGTAGCTGCCATAAAAATAATCGGTCGAAAAGTTGCTTCTGATATGAACAACATTTTTGTTTTGATAACATATCACCAAAACTTTGCGTTTATTGTTTTTACTATAAGTCTCATATATAGGAACGATCAATCCAAAATTAAGTTGCATGAAAAAGTTTTTGTTTACCATGGTATCTTGATCAAACTCGGTATTTAGAAGTTTCACTAAGCTCCCTACATTTTTGCAAAATCTTGTTTATGCCGGACTACTAAATCATATAGGTTATTGTACATATATATAGGTAATTGTATGAAAAACATTTGTGTTTTCAAGATACCTTATCCATACTCAGCAATAACTATTTTTTCTATGCTTCTTAGATACGAGCAAAGAGCATTATGAAAAATTGCAAGGGTATTCAATGTTCAGCGTAGCGAAAATGGCTCTAGCTTTATTACCTGCATGTACCTGCATTTTTCATGTTCCAATTTGAATATACTCGATGCCACGTAAAAAAAAGGTGTTTGTTTACTTTGTTCTGCACCCGATTACCCCACAATGCAAATATAAAAGTCATTTATTCGTGTTGACAAAAAGGTGATATACTCATTGCACATCACTCAATGCATGGTTGACTACCGCATGACCTGTAAAACAATTGTGTATCGACCATTCGATGCACCCAGCTAATATACCCTACGATAAGCATTAATTTAAATGGGTTTTATGTCACAATTGTTGGCACACAGCATTTTGGCTCATTTAGCATTTTAATATATCATTAATGAATTTGAATCAGTTGCAAAAGCGACTTTTGTTTTCGGAAATTTCCATTTTATATTTTTGCTTGGCTTTTTAATTTTGTTGACACTTAATTTGAATATTTGCGTTATTTTTAGAGCTCCGAGACCAAGAAACTGAATGAACGCACAAGCAGAAACATATTTACATAGATTGTCTTAAAATAAATTTAAATATTTACATTTGAATGTTTCTGGTGCACCAGCAAAATATTTATAAATGCAAAACTATTGCCAGCAACTAAATATGCAAAAATGTGTCATTATAAGTAGAAGAAAATTAAGATAAAAGCATGACATTTAATGCATTTCCTTGAAAGAACCAACATGATAAAGTTCTTATGTCATGAGATACCCTTTGCCCCGCGCCGATACATTTGAATTTAATTTTTCTCATTTCTCAGACAGACGGAGATGGTTAGATTTGATTAGATGGTTAGATTGTCTCGACCTTTAATGCTATACAAGAATACATATGTCTGCTTCTGCCTGTTATAAATCTGTACTGCTTCATTTTCAATGGGTAAACAGGCTATCTAAAGAACTGTTGCACGGATTATGATTAGTAAGAAATCAAAAGATCTAAAGGGTATTCATGCTCAACAAGAATAGATATGCCCTCTTCTGCCAGATCTAAAACCATACTACCCCCCTTTAAATGGGTATTACAGGGTATATGCCATTACAAAACTGTTGCACAGACTATAATGAGCGAGAAATTCAAAGGTCTATTGGAGTTTATGGCAACAACTATCGCAGCTATGATATATTGCTTAACAATTTTTGATGTGACCAAAGTGCTTATCGTTTCCGAATATTTACGGTTTGTACTATATAAATGTAAGCGAATCCATTCACCAGATGAACAAATGTGTTCTCTTTAAATGTCAAGGCGACACACCTCCCACTCGGCG
Source organism: Drosophila virilis (assembly GCF_030788295.1). NCBI lineage: Eukaryota > Metazoa > Arthropoda > Insecta > Diptera > Drosophilidae > Drosophila > Drosophila virilis. The sequence goes on from NC_091545.1 coordinate 327,663, forward strand.
CGGCGAGGCAGCTCTTACCCGCCCATCCCGCGTCTCCAACCACATCCAAACCCGCAACCGGCTTGTCTTATCAGCTGTTCCCGCAGTTTCTTCTTGTTGTTTTTTGTTCTCGCATTTTGTGTTTGTGTGTGTGTGTGTGTGTGTGTGTGTGTGTGTCTGTGTCTATGTGGGTGTTCGTGTCAATAGTCGGTTCTATTTGTTTTCAATGCGCCGCTTGAAAGTTCTCGCTACATATATATATATATATATATATATATATATATATATGTATGTGCATAAATACAGTTGTGAGCAAACTGACGCGTCTTCAATTTGACGGGTAGAGGTTCGGTTCGATTCGAGCAACTGTCAGATACTTTTTGGCGCTCGCCTTGGACGGATGTCGTGCGGGTCCCACACTTAATAAATATAGAGTGAAACACAAAATAAACAATCGCTCGCTCTCTCTCTTTCTCTTTTACTCTCTCTTGAGTATTGGCATAAGAGTTAACATTGTGGCTGTTATCGCTGTTATTAATAATTAAAATAACAACAAGGTAAACCCACGCTCAGCCACAACATAAACCTTTTTAATAGCCCATGTTTAATCGGTGTGGCAATAATATTATCGCTGATAAGGAATTCCGAGAAAAGATATTGATCTTCACTGTAGCAACAGGTCTAAAAGACGGACAAATATTTGTGTATAATAAACAAGTGCTTAATTCTCCGGCAAAAGTTTTTGTAAACGTAAATAAATAAAACTAACACATCAATGTTAAAACTATGGAAAGTACACATTTATAGAACTCTGATTATTGCTCAACTTTACGTGTGACTTTGACACGAACTTGGACTCGGTAGCGTTTTAGCTAGAAACAGGAAAAACATTAAAAAAATTAATAGTGTTTATTTATAATTTTCATGAGCTCGTGTAAATAATTGACATCACTCGATCATTTGTGTCTTATCTCTGTCGAAAAAGTGAACAAAAAGCTTTGAAAATGTTGCGATAACAATTGCTCGCAGAGGGCTCGACCATTAGGCCAACAAAGCTTTGGGGCTTGGCTCCAGCTCAAAGAGTACAAAGTCAACATCAGCATGGAGAAAAAATGAGCACAATTGTTTTTAAAATTCCAAAGATTAAATACCCTCTCGGACATATGACACATGTGTATTAAAGTAACGCGATCCTAAACATATCTTTAAGCAGTATAGATCGTATACTTCAGAATTATGATTTGATTTAATTTCTAAGCTCGACTATTTCAATATTCAATTTCAATAAGAAAATTGTCTTTGGAAAATATCCTTTTTGAATAAGAAAATTTCCTATTTATATTTATATTATATATATCATATATATATCAATATTTGAGTAAAGAAGAGAACAGTTAAGTATTAGAGAAAGATTTTGATTCAAGCCCCACTATATTAAAATTAAATTTTGAATCGGATAAGGAAATCGGTTTTAAAATTTCCCATTTCAATTTTCAGGCATATTTGGGTCAAGAGAAAATTAGATATATCAATTTTTATGTAGAGAAGAGAAAAATTCAGTATTTAAGAAAAGGGAAATACCTTGATTCAATTTCTAAGCGCAACTATTTCAAAATTCCATTTTTAATAAGAAAAACGGGCAAGAAAATATCCTATTTAGGGAAAGGTGAGTTAACGAAGCGTTACACTTTTCGTAAGTGCCCTCTCTATAGAGTATAGAGTAAAAACAGCTGTAGTGCAAATCAATTAGCCCAACGTTAAGATCGTATCGCATAGAAAACGGAGAGAGGAAACCTTAGAAACTGGTTGCTTGACTCGCCTAGTCATATCAGCTCGAGGAAACCTTGTGCCTCCTTATCGAGACTGATAGCGTTAGCCGCCATATCGATACGCGTATTATAGGAATTCTTTATGTAATCTCTCTTTATGTAAACTATTCTGTTTTGCAGCTAGCATGACGGAAGGCAAGAACGTACCCAATTCCAGTGCCGATGTCCCGTTTCGCAGTAAGGAGCTGCGCAAGCAGTCGCTTATCCAGCACACGGGATTGGTGGGTGTCATCGATGAGGGTACTAAGACGATTGGCTTCTCGATTTATACGACGCCCGATTTCAAGGAAATCGCGGCACATCGCGTGGAACTTAGCGTGATAACGCTACAGGATGGCTGGTACGAGCAGGATCCCATGGAAATGATGGCCTCCATTAACAAATGCGCCGAGGAGGCCATCAAACAGCTGCCGGAGCTGGGATTTAGTGCGTCAGACATAGCCACCGTGGGCATTACCAATCAGCGGGAGACGACCATCGTCTGGGATGCGGTGACGGGCAAGCCCCTCTACAATGCCATCGTTTGGAAGGATATACGCACCAGCAGTACCGTGGAACAAATTGTGGCCAAGGTGCAGGACGTGAATCACTTTAAACGGAGCACGGGTCTGCCCATATCCACGTACTTCTCAGCCCTGAAAATTCGCTGGCTCAAGGACAACGTGCCCGAGGTGCGGCAGGCGTGTCGCGAGAAACGCTGCAAGGCCGGCACCGTAGACAGCTGGATCGTCTGGAATCTGACCAATGGTGAGTAGCTGAATCCTCGCCAAGCGATGCTCATCCAACAACTGTGCTCCCTTTTAGGTGCACTGCACATCACAGACGTGACAAATGCGTCGCGCACTCTGCTGATGAACTTGGAGACGCTGCACTGGGATCCGGTGCTATTGAAAACCTTCGCCATCCGAGAGGAGATGCTGCCCAGCATACGCAGCTGCTCGGAGGTCTTCGGCAAGATCACCTCCGACCGCAGCGCGTTGCGCGGACTTACTCTGAGCGGTATCCTGGGCAATCAGCAGGCCTCGCTTCTGGGCCAGATGTGCGTGAAGCCGGGCCAGACGAAGAATACGTATCGTTCCGGCTGCTTTCTGCTGTGCAATACGGGCGACAAGCCCGTCTTCTCGCGTCACGGTCTGCTCACCACGATAGCCTACAAGCTGGGCCCCCAAGCGCCCACCATCTATGCGCTGGAGGGCTCCGTCTCGGTGGCCGGACATGCGCTCTCCTGGCTGCAGCAGAAGGTGCGCCTACTGCCGGACTCGCGGGACGCCGAGAAATACGCCGAGGCAGTGCCCACATCGGGCGATGTCTACTTCGTGCCGGCCTTTACGGGTCTCTATGCCCCATACTGGCGACAGAATGCCCGCGGCATCATCATCGGCCTGACACAGTTCACGCGCAAGAATCACATTGTGCGCGCCGCTCTGGAGAGCATCTGCTTCCAGACGCGCGACATACTGGAGTGCATGCATCAGGAGTGCGGCTATGAGATCAACAAGCTGCATGCCGACGGCAAGCTGATCACGAACAATCTGCTGATGCAGCTGCAGGCGGACACCGCGGGGCTGCCGCTGTTCCGCTCCCAGCTGATGGACTCGACGGCCTTCGGTGCGGCCATGTGCGCAGCCCAGGCGGAGGGCATCAATCTGTGCAAATTCGAGCCGGAGAAGCGATACTACGAGAACGTACACTACGACACATTTTTGCCCACCACAACGGAGCACGAGCGCGCCGAACGCTATGGCAAATGGAAGCGCGCCGTCGAGCGCAGCCTGGGCTGGGTCATCAAGCAGAAGAAGACGCGCACCCACACCGAGGAAAACTACAGGATGTTGTCCTCACTGCCGGCGAGCATCTTTCTCATCAGCAGCTTTGCCATGCTGGTGCATTCCTTATCGGCGACGGTCAAGTCATAAATATTTATATCTTTTTTTTGTATATACATGTATATATATATATATAAGTATATATATGGCCCCGCCCCTTCGAGCCATGACTGTTGCATCGGTTTTTCGGTTGTGATAATTTTTATTATTTAATGACAGAACCCGCTACCCATATGTATATAGCTAGCTGTTCCTGCTCTGCAAGATCTTTTAATTGGTTGCATTCGCTTTAAAGTGTGTAAATAGTTTATGGACCCCTTTCCCCTTTGCCCCCTTTCCATCTAGCTTAACACGAATGTGTATAATCCATGTACTTATCTAATCATGTTCTGCTCTGCTCTGATAAATCGAAAACTTAATCGATTCACAAAAACACACAATATTTATATATAACTTATGTATATAGCCAGAGAGCGCAAATGACTTTTGTATATTACTTAAGCACCAAATATGGGCATGGGCTTTAGTTCATAGCCTACAAATATACGATTATATGAAACTATTGTTTACAATTATTATTAACATACAAAATCCTTAATATATTCAGTTGCATTCCAATACGGAATTGTATAACTAGATTCAGTTTATGATTTGATTTTAGCGAGAAATTCAACTATTTCTGCAAAAGAATGGAGAATGTCTGTTTGTACTTTATTAATGTACTCAATTGTAGAACATTATCAGTAGCGGAAATATCAATATCGTTTAAAAATAACTATCATAATCAACCGATTTATGTGGGCGTGTGCTTCACTCTCTGAGTACAGGCGCCATAACCAAATAAATTACTGTGTGTTTTTCGCCAAAGAGAGTAAGTTTTAGAATAGAATTTAAAAACAAGAAAGCTTTTTTATCTCGGAAGCGCAGGGAAAATAATTAATAACGGGTTGAAACACAAAAATGTTTTCCGTGCAACAACTTATTTTTCGACCGATCTATCCTATTGCAGCTATATGATATAGTGACCCGATGTTGATAGGATTTTGCTTATATAACGAGCATAGTGAAACTAATAAATTCCTTTTGGTCAAGATATCTTGATAGACAAAAAGTTGTTGATATAGTTGTCCGATTTATATAAGATTTGGCGTAAATGTAGGGAGCATATGGAAACTAGTAAATGCCAAGTTTGGTTAAGGTATCTTGATAAACAAAAAAGATTTTCATACAACTTAATTTTCAACTAATCGTTCCTATTGCAGCTATATGAGAAAGTGGTCTAATCCAGCTGGCTCCGACATATGTACATATTTCGAAGCGATAGTTTTAAAACTGAGAGACTAGTACGTATAGAAACAGACAGATATACGGACGGACGGACGTGCAGTTTCAACCCTGCTTATTGTTTAATTTCCTGAATAACGAGTTCACTTTGAGGGACAGATATATAATTCATAACTAACAGTTACATACATTCTTTTACCTTATTAAGAGTTTGTTCAATTCTAAGGATTGAATCTATTCAAACAATCCTTTTTAGTTAGTTATGCCTGTAGTCTTAGCCGTTGCTCATTTAAATTGGTTCTACAGGTTGCCTTACATTTATACACATGCACACCTCATGCTCATATGCTTAAGTGGCACTCATCAGCAACAAGTTCTTCGTTTGGATCAGCTCAGGTAACAAAATCTAAACGTGGAACAACAACAACAACAGAAAAGGCCCAAACAAAGAAATTGATTTTCACTGCGCTGCTCTGGACTACACCTTCAGAATTTTTACTGAATCAGTACAACAAAAATCAACAGCAACAATAACAAGAACCGGAATTCTTTTGAAGTTAAAGCGCGCACCTTTTCCCGATTTTTCTCTTACAGCTATAGCACTGTATGGTTGTTGTGTGTGTGAGTGTGTGTGCATGATAAAAGTGTGTGTCCTCAAATGACTCTCTCTCAGTCTCTCTCTTCAGAACTACGCGTTCCACTCAAATTAATCCTCGCTACAGTCGCCGCTCAACTTTACACACGTTCCCTTTGTTGATCTGTGTGCGTGCTTGTGTGCGCTCCCTCTCTCGCTGTTTTGATCTGCACGCTCCATTCAAATCATTCCTCATTCCGCTAAACTTCACACTCATTCGTCTAGCTGTGCATGTGTATGTGTGTGGGAGCGTGGGCTGTAACTCAAACGGCGCTCTGTCTCTCTTTTGATCTGCAAGTTTCACTCAAAGCAATCCTCGCCACAGTCGCCGCTCAACTGCACACGCATTCATTTCGTTTATGGAGCTCAAACGGCGCTCTCTCTTTCTGCGAGTTGCGCTCAAAGTAATCCTCAATCGAAGAACAAGCCACAGTCGCCGCTAAACTTCAGACGCGTTCGCTTCGTTTGTTTTCTTTGCGGTTGTTGTTGTTGCGTTTTGTTGTTAATGTTAATTCGCTTGTGTTAGCTTTTTATTTGGATTGGTTCGAATAACCGCATTGGCAATAAATTTTGGTCAATTTATCGAGCATGAAATTGACAGCGTGAGACGGCAAAGTTCCTTCTCGGTCAACATGTTTCGTCTCAACCAGAGTTTGTTTCTAAGTGTGGCATTAAAAAGCATTTAAAGCCAAAGGGTCAAACCGGTTTAGTCAGCGCAAGTTGCCACTCGAGCCGCTCAGCAATGGACGCCGCCTTCAGTCAGCCAACTTCGGGCTCAGTCTCGGCATCCCTGCAACGTGTGGCCTCGCAGTCGAGCCTTGTCCAGGCAGCAGCGCCCCATCACTATCATTATATACAATATCCGGCGCATTATCTGCAGCAACAGGCAATTGGCCTGGCATCGGTGGCGGATGCTGTGCAGCAATGTCAGTGCCCCTGCTCCTGCGGACGCGCAAGTGGAACCCAGCAGCAGCAGAATGCATCCATGGCTGTGGCCGTGCTGGTGCATCAGCAGACCTCGACGACAGCTCAGCAGACGGCGCTGAAGACACAATCGGCGCAGTCGCTGCTAAATCATTCGTACCAAGCTCTGCCCAACGAGGAGCAGCAGCAACGAGCACAGCAAAATTTACCATTCGACCCGGCCAGATGCGACTGCGATCTGGAGTGCAGATGCGCCGCCAACAGCAGCTCCTTATCCCAACAGCAGCAGCAGCACAAACGCAGCCTGATCGCGGATGCCATGCTGGGTGCGGACGAGATTACGGTCAGCGAGTCCGACAATAACAGCACCATGATCAAAAAGAAGAAGCCCCGAGCCTGTGTGGCCAACGCAACGGACCAGCTGCCCTCCAAAACGGACAGTTGCAATGATATCTACCACGACACGGAACTCGAGGCGGCTGCGGCTGTTACGTCTGCCTCGGGCAGAGCTGGCGGCGCTAAGTCGCAGGGCTTGGATGACAATCGTCCACCTTTACCGCCACGCCCTCCGCCCAGGCCACGCAGCAACGGGAACAGCTCTATAGGTGAGTGTTCCACTTGATGGGAATCTTACAGTCTCTAGAAAACTGTGTCCTGATTGACAGTCAGCCAACTGATTGACTAACTGACTGATTGATTGACTGATTACCGGACTGACTGAATGATTGACGAACAGATTAACTGACTGAATGATTGGTGGACGGACTGTCTGATTGACTGACAAGCTGATTAGCGGGCTGACTGAATGATTGACGAACAGATTGACTGTCTAAACGACTAACTGTATAACTGACAGACTGATTGACTGATTAACGGACTGACTGATTGACGGACGGTCTGACTGATTGGTGATCAAAGCACAGCCAAAACCGTAAGATCTCCGAAGCTAAAATTTTCACTGCGGTTACCTTATGTGATGTAGGTGCACGTTAAGACGGGGCTTCGAAAAATTCCACCCGCATGTGTGGAGAATCGAGAAAAACGTTTGTATGCAACTGTTTTGTTTACCATCTGATCGGCCTCAAACTTATTTTCACTGATCTTTGTTCAACTTCATTTGACGGGTGTTTCGCACTTTTTGGAAACTCCGTTCCTCCTTGGTGGAAATGGGAGTCAAAGATTTGATACCAAAAATAGTTTGAGAAGTGTTTCACACTTCTCGCGGAATCCAAGCTTTCTCGGTGGAAAGTGCGACTCAAAGATTTGTTATGCGATTTTCGAAGCTCTACATAAGAACTTAATAAATACGTGTTTAAGCGATTTGGGAAAACAGTTGCATGAAACGAGAGTATATTCTTCAGCTACTAGATTCTCACCGCAAGACTAATTGATGCGGAAATCGTTGATTCCGGAGATCAAGATGGGTAGATTTCAATTTTCCATGGGCGTGTACTTAGTGGAAAGGTAATAAGTTTTTAGCACAAAACTTGCCACGGGCAAGGCCGGCCGGCTAGTTATAAATATATTTTGTGGGCATCAGAAAGAAGACCTCCTTTTATAAAAATCACAGTTCCCAATTACTGTGATTGTCATCGCGCTTCGTAACTGATTCACCTGACAGCATTCACTCGAGCATGGATTCCTTTCATCCTCCTCATACACTAGTCTGACGCCTGCGCAATTCCTTCTCTCTCTCTCTCTCGACTGGACTCCCAGCCGTGACTGCAGCAGTTTTTGGTGGTTGGAACTAACGTTGACATCGTTTCGCAACTGCAACGAGCTCTCGATGGGGCGCAGCTTCCGCATCGTTTTCCATTTACCCCATTTAATCCCAGTCCGCGCAGCTGCCAGTTGAGGCATCTGAACGACTTGTGTGTAGATATTTTCCGAGAAGTGAAAAAAAAAATATATATATATATATATATATATATATATATATATATATATATATATATATATATATATATATATATATTTATATAAATGTATAAACAATCGAAGAAAGCAATATTCTGAGGGAATTCGAGATGTAACGCGAGCTGTTCCAGATAATTGATTGTTAATTATAATAATTGGGACTTCCAAACACCTGGCAACATGCATGGCTATCCGGTGATGCAGTTCGTGCAATACAGCATGCCTCCGCCGTGCTCCTGGGTACCCGCACCGCCACCCACATCCGCCTCAGAGGCACATCATCGCGGCTCGCTGGGTTAGGATGGGATACGTCGATGTGTTGTTGCCATGTCTTCAACGCATTCTTTGCTCTTTTTTCAGCTCATCGCCATGGTGCTGGGATCAAGAAGTATGTGGTGTGGTGCCTCATCTGCGGCGGATTTAGCTGCCTGCTGGGCGTGCTCTTCTTGGGCGTATACTTTCTGCTCCATTCCTATACTATAACCGTGGGCAACTTTGAAACGGTGCCCACCTTTGTGCCCGCCACGCTGGTAAGTACCACCATCTACTGCATCATCATCATTACCACTAATCACTCTCTCTTCCAGCTAATCCTCACGGGCGTTTGCATTATGAGCCTGGCGCGTCGTCGCAATCGATATAGCTATCTCGTGAGTCCAGCTTTAATTCCCATGTTAGCCCTGCTTTGAACCTGGTTCGTTTCTCTTGCAGATCAAGCTGTCAGGAGCCTGTGGCCTTGTCTCCGCCTTAACCTGCGCCCTGGTGACCGTGACCACCACCGTCCTCCACATGAGCCGGCTGCAGGCGTTGCGTGAATGCGAATATGCGCAGAAGACGCGTACCTGCACCTGCTACTCGGATCTCATTGAATCACACGTGGATCGCGTTGACAAAGGTAAAGGTGCGTCGTCCGGACGTCCAGTGGCCCAATCCTTACTCACCCACATTCTTTCAGAAGGCGTGCGTCTGGTCTTCGACTCGCTCTCGGACTGCGGCGTCGTCCACGGCTCCCTTTACTCCTGCCTGCGCGCGATTTTCGGCCTGTCCGTGGCCGGCGTGCTCATCGCCGTGTTCAGCTGCATGCTGGTCTATCAGCTGCTCAGCCACGAGCGCAAGAAGATGTACTGGGAGCAGCTGGAGCTGCGCTGCCGATCCCTATATGCCAGCCAGGCGCCACCGCCACATGGACTCGCGCCGGGTCGCATGCTCAATTGTCGTTGTTGTGAGCAGTGCCACGCCCATCGCCAGCTTACGTTGCCGCTGCAGGCAACAGCCTATCCGTGGGATGAGGCGAGTGCCGCAGCAGCAGCGGCAGCCGTCGCCGCCAGCGGAGGAGCTGGCGCCGAGCAACGTTTCTGGGCGGCACAACCGCCGGGCAATTTCTACTCACCCAATCCGGGCGGCGAGGAGACGGTCAGCGGCTGTCGCAATGGACGTGATCGCGCCAATCGCAGCAGCAGCAGCGGCTGGAGTTGGCCGAGAATGCCATGGCAACGCACCACGCCGGACGCAACACGACGATTTCGACAAGCTGCCGCCAGCCCGGACTCCCAGTACGGCTTCAGCTCGGCGACGGCCGTCGCCGTTGCCGATGGCAATCAGATGCTTATCGAGGAGCCTGTCGTGGTTGGCGGCAACTATAACGCGCTGTCGCCTCCCAATGCACTGCCTTACGGCGTTTGGGGTCCACCGCCGCCGTACAGCGATCCCAACAGTCCAGCACGACGTGGCTACTATCAATATTTGCAGGCGGGCACCTGCCTGCCGGGCAATCCCACCGTGACGGCACTGATGCCACAGCAGCAGCAGGAGCAGCCCCAGCAGCTGGTGCCACAGTCACGTGCCTGTGGCCAGCATCAGGGTCAGTCCGCGACGCTGGAACGCATGGATGGTCTGAGCGGAGCCACTGCATCGGTGGGCAATGTACGCAGCGCCGCCTACAAAGCGAAGACGACCGTGGGCAATGGTGAATATGAGAATACGCACTCGGACAGCGACGGATGCAATGGCTGGGAACGTGATCGGTGCTCCAACACGCTGCCCACACGCAAGCTGAAGAAGCGCATCGAGGCGGGCGCCAAGAGCATCGGTCCACAGAACAACGCCAGCCAGCAGAGACCCAATGTACAGCAGGTGTTCGCCTGTGAGGTGGCCGCCAAGCAACAAGCCGAGCAGCAAGCGCAGCCACAAGCGGGCATCGGGGTGGAGAACAGTGGCTACCAGGATTCGAACGGGGCCATTGCAAAGGGTCAAGCGGCGCCGCCGTCGGCGCCAACAGCTGCTGCGGGTGAGATGCTGGAGGGTGCTGAGTCGGAGGTGTACTTTGCGGATGTGAGCAGCTGCTGCAACATGTCCCTAAAGAACGACAACTACTACGACAATGCCCAGCGGCATCAAGTGCATCATCAGCATCAGCACAGCAACTGCAGCCACAGCAGCAGTAACCAGAGCACTAACAACAACAACAATGAGGATTATCTTGCGCAACGTTTTGCTAGACGGGAGCATTCGGTGCGCAGTCGCCTACCCATTCCGCAAACACGCCTGGAGGATGATTACGAAAGCTCCAACCTGAACATGCCGACATTGAAGAGCGCCGCTTTGGATCAGCAGCAGCAACAGCTGCAGAAGGACATCTCGCGGCAGAGCATGTGCTCGGTGGACTCGGAGGCGAAGACTGAGTTCACAGACTTGTCGCCATCGACGCCAGGTGAGGGGCAGCTGCCGCTGCCACCGCCGCCCGCCAACTTTGCCAGCGATCCGCCAGTTTCACAGACATCGGCTGCCAACTTTGTGGCCTCGTTTCCATACTCGTCGGAGTCACAGTGCCTGGAGGCGCATCGCCGCTCCACCAAGAACATACACGAGCTGTTGCTGACGACAGGAAATGGAACTGGCTCCACGGCCGTCGATGCCCAGGCCCATTACGAGATCATCAACGATCGCTACCAGCTGCAGCGCTCTGTTGCAGCCAAGTCCAAGTCGAAGAGCCGCTCCCGAGAACATTTGGATATCTATGAAGGCGGCGGTTGTCCGGCGGAGCGTTCCTCCGACTGGTCCGATGGCAGCGGCTGCGGTGCTGTGCGCACCGGCAGCAAACGTTTGTGAGACGAAATCGAACTATTCGTCTAGGTTTCATCAACAAAACAAAAACAACCAAACACACACACGCTATCTTGCAATCAGTTCTGGTATAGTCTTCCTTATGATTTGTGAACAGATCTTTGCATCTGGAATGTTTGCCATCCAAAAAGTACTAATAGTGTTGCCAAGCTAGCTCTATTGCAGAAATAGTTGGCAACACTAACAACAACGGTACTACTTAAACACTCTCTCTTTCTCTCTTATTAACCGCATTTGCCCGCATTTCACGCTAAGGTCCTTGCGGCCATAAACTTTGCTTTAACTATTTTATGTCATCTATTTTACGTAGCATAAATAAGTTCTTATATATAAATAATATTGTAGTATTGTATTGAATGTTGAAATTGTAGTGGTAATCTATGAAAATATTAAACCAATTATGTT